>NC_081410.1:45229111-45579111 GCF_030272615.1 Cryptomeria japonica
CTCTTTCTATTATCCACATCTCCTGCCCAATTTGCATCTGTGTATGCACATAGGTCAAAATTTTCATCTTTAGGATAC
This sequence comes from Cryptomeria japonica, assembly GCF_030272615.1. Taxonomy (NCBI): domain Eukaryota; kingdom Viridiplantae; phylum Streptophyta; class Pinopsida; order Cupressales; family Cupressaceae; genus Cryptomeria; species Cryptomeria japonica. The sequence goes on from NC_081410.1 coordinate 45,229,190, forward strand.
CATAATCCAAGATTTGTTGTGCCATGTAAGTACCAGAAAATCCTTTTTACTGCTGATTCATGATTTTCCCTAGGATTACTCTAAAATCTAGAAATAATACATACTGCATTCATAATATCATGCCTGGTTTGTGTTAAATAGAGTAAACCTCCTATCATAGATTTGTATCTTGTTGGATTAACAGGTGTAGATTCATCCCTTTGAGATAATTTGTCATTTGAAGTCATAGGTGTGCTTACTGGTTTAGAGTTCTCCATCCCAAATTTCTTTAGCAATTCTCTGAAGTACTTGGATTGACTCAAAAATATACCTTTATCAGTCTGTGAAATCTGCAATCCTAAAAAGAATTTTATTTCTCCAATCATAGACATTTCAAATTCTTGCTGCATTTTAATAGAAAATTCCTTACACAATCCATCTTCTCCTCCAAAGATTATATCATCAACAAATACTTCAATAATCAAGATGTAATCATTAGTTATTTTGTAATATAAATTGCTATCTACATTTCCTTTAGTAAAACCAATCTTTAAAAGATACTTATCCAACCTTGCATACCAAACTCTTGGGGCTTGTTTCAATCCATACAAAGCTTTTCTTTACCTGCAAACCATATCCTTGTCATCTGTCAAAGAAAATCCATCAGGTTGTTCAATATATACTTCTTATTCAAGATCTCCATTCAAAAATGCACATTTAATATCCATTTGATAAACTTTGTAGTCCTTGTGAGCTGCAAAAGCCAAGAACAATCTAACTGCCTCAATTCTGGCTACTGGTGCAAAGGTTTCATTGTAATCAACTCCTTTCTAAGAATATCCCTTACAGACTAGTCTTGCTTTATTTCTGACAACCTTACCATCTTCATTAAGTTTGTTTCTAAATACCCATTTGGTTCCAATTACATTTTTATCTTTAGGTTGGGGAACTAATGTCCAAGTATTATTTTTCTCAATTTGTCCTAATTCTTCTTCCATGGCTTTAATCCAAAATTTATCTTCACATGCCTCATTGATAGATGATGGTTCAATTTGAGAAATAAGACATACCTCTTCATTTGCCAATCTTCCTCTTGTCATAACTCTTTTGAATTTGTTTCCAATTATCTGATCTTCAGAATGATTCAATCTTACATACCGGGGTGTCTTAGTTTGCTATTGCTCTTCAATTACTATGGAGTCCTCTGATGATACCAGAATAACTGGATCTTCATTCTGTACCGGTGGATTCAGTATAGGTTCATTTGTCACAATTTCTATTACCAGTTCAGAGTCTATATACCTTAAAGTTCCTCTGAATTGTTCATCAATCTTTACATTTGTACTCTCAACAATTTTCTGTAATCTCTTATTAGAACATCTATATGCCTTGATTTTAGATGAATAACCAAGAAATATTCCTTCATCACTTCTAGGATCAAATTTGCCAACATACTCATCTCTTCTAATATAACATTTACTTCCAAAAATTCTGAAATACTTAAGAGTAGGAGTATTACCAAACCATAGTTCATGAGGGGTCTTACCGGTTTCACCTTTGATGTGAACTTTGTTGAATGTATAGACAACAGTGCTAACTGCCTCTCTCCAATACATGTGGTAGATTTGCTTCTGATAACATACTTCTTACTGCATCCAAGATAGTTCTATTTTTCCTTTCAACAACTCCATTCTGCTGTGGTGTTTGAGGTGCTGACAACTGTCTTCTGATTCCATTCACTTCACAGAATGTATTAAAGTCCTTAGATGTGAATTCTCCTCCTTGATCTAATCTTAAACATTTGATTTTCTTACCAGTTTCATTTTCAACCATTGCTTTGAATGGTTTGAACTTTCCAAGTGCTTCAGATTTCTCTCTGAGAAAAGTAACCCAACACATTCTAGAATAATCATCAATAATTAGCATAAAATATCTATCACCTTGTAAGCTTCTAGTTCTAGCTGGACCACATAAATCAGTGTGAATTAAATCAAGAGCATTATTGGATTTTTCTGGAATACTTTGAAACTAGCTCTAACTTGTTTTCCAAATTGACATTCCTTACAAATTGTATTTTGAGGTTTCACAATTTTAGGTAGATCTCTAATTGCCTTAGAAGTACTGATTTTTACCATGCAATCAAAGTTTACACGACACAGTCTCTTATGCCATAACCAACTTTCATCTATATGTGCAATCAAGCATGCCTTTTCACTGTTATTCAAATGAAAGATATTGCCTCTAGTCTGATTACTGGTTGCAATTTCCAAACCAGTTCTATTCATGATTTTGCATTTTCCATTTTTAAATTGTAACTGAAATCCCTTCTCAACTAATTGACCAACACTTAAAAGATTATGCTTTAATCCTTCAACATAGTAGACATTGTCAGTGTTATGCTTACCATCAAGAGATATTGAACCCTTACCTTTGATTGAATAGGCTTTGTCATCTCCAAATCTTACTAAACCTCCATTGTATTCTTGAAAGTTTAAGAATTTACCTTTGTCTCTAGTCACATGATGTGAGCATCCTGAATCAATGATCCATTCATCCTTTGTTTCAACTTTAGCTGCTAGGGCTTGTTTTACCGATTGAGCAGTAGGTGTTGGTTGATCTTCTGTTATAGCAAAAAAAACCCATCCATTATCTACTAGATCCTCATCAGAATCATCAGTCACCCCTTCATCAACAATGTAACAAGATTTGTCTTTGTTCTTCTTAAATCTGTATATCTGATATTCAAGATTAGGCTTGTATGTTCTTCTAGCTTCTTCTCTTAGTCTAGCATGTCTATCAGGGCATCTTGAAGCCATATGACAAATCTTATTGTAGTTAAAACATTTAAAGGGTGCTTTACCTTCATACTTACTTCCAATTGGACCTTTTGGCATTTTCCTTGCAAATAGTGCTTCGAGTTCTTCAAGTTCTTCATACTCCTTTCTGGATTCTTCAAGTTCTCTTGCATAAAAGGCTCTCCAGTCTGATTTGTCAAATGATGGAGCAGTTGATGTTGATGCTTTAAAGGCTAAATCAGTTTTTATAGTAGCAACAGGACCAAATTCCTCAATTTCAAAGGCTGAAAGTTTTCCAATCAATGTATCCCTAGTTACTAATGTATTAGGCATTGTTCTCAACTCATTTATAGCAGTAACCTTCATTTTATATGCCGGTGGTAAACCTCTTAAGATTTTTGAAACAATTTCATCCTCACTCAAAGTTCCTCCACAATATTTGATACCCAAAACAATTTCATTTACTCTTTCCATAAAAGCAGAAATCCTTTCATCTTCTTCCATTTTCAGATGTTCATACCTGACTCAGAAGCTTTCAAGTTTTGCAATCTTGACTATGGAATCTCCTTCATTCAGTGAATCCAAATGATCCCAAATAGCTTTAGCAGTAGACCTATCTGATAATCCCATGATTTGCTGATCTGATAATGTGCTTAAAAGTGCTTCTCTTGCTTTGCAATCATTTTCTTCATCTTTAGCTAAGGTAGTTGGAGCAGTCTGACCAGCTATAGCAGTAGTATAACCATTCTTTTTAACTTCCCAGATGTCTTTACCAATGCAATTCAGATGTGTCTCCATTCTGATCTTCCATATCCCATAGTTGGTTCCATCAAGTTTAGGATTGTCCTTCCTGAAATAATTTGTAGACATTGGATCTCCTCAAGTTGTTAAACTTCTACAAAAGAGGACTAGGCTTTGATACCAATTGTTAGGCCCTAGAGACAACAGAGAGGGAGGGGGGGGGGGGGTGAATCAGTTGTCTAATAAATTCAAACCCAAAACCAATTAACTAACTTAATGCTTAATACCGGTAAACCAGTTAAGTATGTCGGTAGATAGTGTTAACAATAAATTGCTATACTGGTAAAGATTAATGCATGAAACACAAACATAAAGTCATCCACAACACATAACACCAATATTTGTATGTGGAAACCATGTAAGGGGAAAAAGCATAGTGGGAAACCTTACCCACAATCAGATGATACTACTACAGATAGTAAGTGTACACAAATGGGGTCTGCACATTCAGAAAGGCCAACAGCCTAGAGCTCACTACTCAATCACAAAATGGGAGTCACACTGACTATAGTTGGATGGTTAAATCCAATAAGAATGTACTGCACAAAATAGAATCTTCATATGTTGGATTCAGTACCGGTGTAATGCTGATATGCTTATACAGAAACCTAGCTTCACCTTCAAATGATGTCTTCATGTATACCTCTGCTTGATCTCACATATACCTTCACTCAATTCTTTTTCACATTCCACACTTGATCTTACAAATAAGATCTTACATTTATACCATACCCTAAGACAAATTTAAGTAGGTCAACTCTACAAGATATTACAATAAAATCATTTTACAAACAATATAATATCCGATGCAATAACTGATTAAACATGTTGGCTTAATGCATTTACATCAATAATAAATCATCTCCATAGCGTGCCATGCTAATCTGGAAAAGATAAACCTGTTGGTATAACCCTAGATAACCTAGACCTATTTGTCCGTAAAAGAAAATATGCAAATATGAATATACCAATGATTAATTCTTCAAAACAAAGTGTCCACATGATGTTTTCGACATTACCAAGTGTCTTCCATATTATTCCAGATACCGGTGAACATTATATCCTACTGGTGAACTATATACCAGTAACTGTGCAATAGTTACTTGTTTGCCGGTGAATGTTGTTGGATCTCCAAAGTGCTTGTTTTCAATAGGTGTTGACATCAATGACAAAACCATACCAAAATACCAACATTCACAAGATATTCCTTATACTGACTGTTCCGAGTACTATGCCCAATCCTATTGTCCAAAATCTCTTTAATCTGATCCGATTCCTTCCGAGGCAATTGTTTCTCCATGTCTACAACACTTTCCTCACTAAATTCTAGTTCATGGTACTCATGAAGATTTGTAATGTTGAATATAGGTGAAATAATTAGACTATCTAGTAATTCCACTTCATATGAATTTCTAGAACTGAACTTCCTCAAAATACTGCAAGGTCCAAACTTCTTCATCTACAACTTATTATAAGTTCCAATTGGGAATCTCTCTTTTCTTAGATATACCATCACTTCATTGCCAACTTAAAATTCCTTATGTCTCCTCTTCTCATCTTCCTTCTCCTTATATTTTTTATTCATGTCTTTCAAATGTTGTTTAACCTAAATATGCAATGCTACCATGTGATCTGCAAAGTCTTCAGCTTCTAAACTCCTCTGGTCTTCACTGCTCATGTCTCTCAATTCTAATATTACTCTAGGATGAACTCTGATGATAATCCCAAAACTTTTTTTTCAAGTACTTCTATTCCCTGAATTGTTGTACTCAAAATTTTCTTGTGCAAGGATTAAATCTCTTCCGGTTTTATCTCCCACTAAACATCTCAACAAATTTCCCAAACTCCAATTAACAAATTTTGTATGTCCATCAGTCTGTCGATGAAAAGTAGAATTAAACTTCAAATCTATCTTAATGTTCTTCCAAAGTGTTCTCCAAAAATAACCAACAAACTTAGTGTCTCTATTTGAAACTATGCTCTTAGGTAAACCATGCAATCTCACCACTTCCATGAAAGATAGGTCTGCTATGTACAATGCATCTGATGTCTTCTTACAAGGTATGAAATGAGCCATCTTTGAAAATCTATCCACTACCACAAATATAGAATCATTCCCTCTCGGTGTCTTAGGCAATCCAAGTATAATATCCATGCTTATATCCTCCCAAGGTCTTACTGGTACTGCCAAAGGTTTATACAATCCCACATTCTGACTACTACCTTTTGCAACTTGTCAAACTCTACAACTCTACACATATCTCTTAATATCCTTATGAATTTGGGGCCAAAAGTACTTCTCACTCACCAATGCAACTATTTTGTCAATGCTAAAATATCTAGCTAAACCTCCATTGGGTTTCTCTTTTATCAGATTCTCTCTCATGGAACTCTTAGGTATGCACAACTAAACTCTCATGAATGAAATAATCCAACCATTTTCTCCTATCAACCATAACCAGTTCTCTAAATTATTTCCAAGGTTCTGCAAAATCTGGGTCTTCATCATACAAGGTCTTCAAATCTTCAAAACCTAATATCATCACTTTCATCTCTGTCAGCAAATTCCTTCTCCTACTCAATGCATCAACAACTTTGCTAGATTTTCCACATCTATGCTTTAACATAAAGGTGTAACTCTGTAAGAACTCTACCCATCTCATATGTCTCTAATTCAATATAGCCTAATTGTTCAAATACTAAAAACCTTGATGATCTATATACAACATAACCTACTTAGGCAACAAGTAGTGTCTCCATTTCTTCAAGGCTTGAACTATGACATAAAATTCCTAATAATAAACTGAATATCTCTTCCGAACATCATTCAATTTCTCACTGAAATAGGCTATCGCTCTCCCTTCTTCGCTCAAGACTGCTCCTATTGTTGTTCCACTCACATCACAATCCACTTGAAATACTTTATTGAAATCTGGTAAAGATAACACAAGTTTCTCAATCACTTTCTGCTTCAACAATTCAAAAAATTTGTTTTCTCTGGTGGTCCACTTGAATTCTTTCCAATCTCTTCTCATGGTCTCAGTCCTAGGGTTACAAACTGAACTGAAATTTCTAATAAACTTCTAGTAAAAACTAGCCAATCTATGAAATGATCTTACCTCCCCAATGCTTTCCGGTGTAGGCCATTCAACAATTGCTTTCACTTTATCAGGGTCCATATTCAGACCATCCTCAGATATCACAAATCCCAAATAGACTAACTCATCCTCTATGAAAGTACACTTCTTGATATTGATTAGTAACTTCTCTTCTCTTAACCTCTGCAAAACTTGTCTTAACTACAACTAGTGCTCCTCTTTTGTGTTACTGAAAATCAGAATATCATCCAAATACACAATAACAAACTTACCCAAGAATTTCTTCAATACCTCATTCATTAGCCTCATGAAAGTACTCAGTGCATTAGTCAATCCAAAAGGCATCATCAACCATTCATATAGTCCTTCATTTGTCTTAAATGCTATCTTCCACTCATCACTTTCTCTAATCCTAATCTGATGATATTCAATCTTCAAATCTATATTTGTAAATTATTTCTCTCCACTCAAATAGTCCATTATGTCATCCATCCTAGGCAAAGGAAACCGATATTTCACTGTGATCTTTTTTATTGCTCTTGAATTGGTACACATCCTTCATTCTCCATTCTTCCTAAGTGCTAATATTGTTGGTACTTCACAAGGGCTTAGACTCTCCCTGATCAAACCTTTCTTCAACAACTCCTACAATTATCTATTCAGTTCTGCATTCTATGTCGGTGTCAATTGATGTGCAACTTTGTTAGGAAAGCTAGCTCTGGGAACCAAGTCCATGCAATGACTAATACTTCTCATAGGTAGAAATCCATTAGGTACATTATCTGAAATGATGTCCTCATATTCTATCAACAAATATTTTATCTCTTCTCGGTGCTCTTCTTCTGGTTCTGGTCTCTCAGTCTTCTTAGGAATTAAGGAAAAACACATACTCTCATGTCTCAATACATCCATGAATCTCCTTCCATTTATTAAATAGATTCTAGTATTCCTATAGACTTCATTCTTCAAAGGTTCCTCCAAAGGTAACAAGGTTTGCTTCATCCCATTGGCTATAATAGTGTATGTATTCTTCCTCCCATCGTGTATTGCCTGTCTATCAAACTACCAAGGTCTACTGAACAAAAGATGACAAATATCCATAGGCATAATATCACACAAAACTTCATCATGATAATTCCTAATTTGTAATTTTACCAAATATTGTTCAGTTACTAACAACTTATGTTCATCCTAAATCCATGCTATTTGGTAAGGCTTAGGGTGTTTCAATCTCTCCAATTGCAACTTATTTACCATCTCTTTAGAAAAAAGATTATCTGAACTACCACTATCAATAACAACTTTACAACACTTACCAGATACCTTACATTTGGTCTTGAACAAATTCTTCCTTTGCAAGGGCTCTTCATCTCCTCTAGTATGACACAAAGATCTCCTCATCATTAATATTATCCATCTTCCGGTTTATTGTCTGATCCGGTGGGGTTTTGTTCTACCACTGCTTCTCTTTTGGTAGCCTCTATCTTCTTACACTCGAATGCATGGTGTCCTTCTCCTCCACACTTAAAGCAAGTTCCTCTAAATGTCCTCTTGTCCTATCTTCCCAAGTTCTCATTTCGGTAACCATCTAGTTCTCTCCTCTAGTAGAAATTTCTATCATCCTTTTGGTATGAATTACCTTCTTTGATCACTTCCTTGTCCTTGTTATTATCTGTACCAGTTCCTCTTCATCTAGTATATCCTCTTCCTCCTTGAAATCTTCCTCTAGTAAACCGTCCACCTCTACCTCACTGTCTTTGCTCATGTCTTTTGTTGAATTTCTCTTCAGCCTTTAGGGCATACTAGTAAGCCTCTTCAACACTCTCCAATTTGATCATACTCAATTCATCTTGTGTAGACACCCTTAATTCATTAAAATATCTTGCAACTTGTTCAACTTCATCATCAACATGTCCAGATCTGATATTCAACTTGTAAAATGCTTTGGTGTACTCCTTCACACTAGATTCCTTCTATCTCAAATTCTACAACTTTCAGAACAAATCCACTTGATAGTTTGCTATCAAAAACTTCAATTTCAACCTAGCAATCATCTGATCCCTTGTCTTAAACTTTTCTTTACCTCTTCTTTGTCTATCAGCTTGCAAATGCTCCCACCAAAGAGATGCATGACCTTTCAACTAGGTATGGGCATATTTCACCTTCCTCTCTTCTACAGTGTTTTCAAAATTGAAATACTTCTCCATTTCTGAGATCCAATCCATCAATTCGTCTGAATCTAACTTGCCATCATATTCCCATGGGGTAAAATGAGGTTGGATCAAGTGCCGGTAGGTTTACTTCTTATGTCAGGGCTTCTACTCCTTCATCTTCACTCACATCTTCAATGTGTCAGCCTCTTCTCTAGGGTGTCTCCATGGATTCTAACTGAGCTTATGGGTATGTGCACAAAGATGGTGGTCAGAAAAGTGGACACCACACCAAAAAAACATGGAAAAATAAGCAGCGCGTATACGGTTCTAAATTTGAAATGACCATATACACGCTTAGGTTTGTTGTTCCCGATCTTAGATAAGGTAGCACATACGCGTTGCTTTTAGGGGAAGTAGCGTGTACGAGCTACCTCTAGGAAAATAAGTGCGTACACCCTACTTATAGGCAAATGAGTGCGTACGCGCTAATAATCCCAAAAGTGTTGGCATTTGATGAATTGATATGATGATATGATGATAATGTATGTTTTCATTGATGTCAATAAGTGCAAGTGAACTGGTATGAAGACTGGAAGAAATTGGTGAACCGGTATGAAGAGATGTAGTGAACCGGTGTCAGGTTTTCACTAAGTGTGACTACCGGTTGGTAGTCTCAGCTCTAGGGTTTCCGGTTTGGGAATCTAGCTTGTGCGATGCAACCAATGATATTATGTGATGATTTAGCTAAGAAATGAGGATGAGATCGAGATGCCACATCAGTTTTGTGCATGTGAAGGATTTCCTTGAGGATCTTGCATATGAAGATTGATTGCATTAAATGTCTACCTCAGGAATGAAAATTCTTCTTAGCGGTATGAGAAGAAAGTGTGATGGGTTACTGATTTCTATGTGCGGTGAAAAATAGATGATGTAGAATGACTTGTGATCTATTTGAGATTGTTTCATTCTATGTAATGTGTTTGGATGATCAGGATTGGACCGCTTGTAATAGTAAACCTAAGATGCTTAGGGTTTAGGGTTTATGTTACCGACCTAATTGTTGTCTAGTAGGTTGATGATGTTTGTTATTGTAAGTTGTTGGCAAAAGTTGTGTATGTATCCGAGTAATGAGATACTTGCCAGACTAGTGAGTGAAAACTGTAGAGTGTGATTGTAGAGTAGAGGAACTGAAAAGGATCTACCTTAGCATATAGTGTTGTTATTAGATCAGAGTTTTACCTGTTGTCTTCTAACCATTTCAACAGAAGAAAAATCCTTTGTCGGGTAGCTTTAACAGGCTTACTATAAATCCTCTAACCAGGTGACTCAAGTTCATTGAGTTATTTAAATCCTCTAGTAAGGTAACCTTTAGCAGGGTTTCAACCATTAACAGGGTATATAGCCATCCCTTAACTGGGTGATCTTTAATAGGATCGGTTCCTAGCAAAACCTTATTGTAAAGTCTTTAACCAGACTAGGCTCCTAACAGAGCGAACTTCAAAAGAGTTCAAAACAAGCTTGTGGGTATTCATCCCCACCATGGTTTTTCCCATTTGGGTTTCCACGTGAAAAATCTGTGTGTCTTGAGTTGTGCATTTTTCATGTGATGATTAAGTATTCTTTGTTTAAGTGATTATGCATGCAAAGTTAATGGCTACGGTATTACTGATACAACACTTGCATATGTATATGGGTGAAGTAGTTATCAAGTATTGAGTGATATTTGAAGTATTTAGTTTTACTAGTTTAAGTTTTTTAAAGTCTTACTATGTTTAACTGGTATTGCCATGGTTAAGTTCAGTAATGAAGACAACCGGTTATCATTGTTTTAACTTGATAAGTTGTTGAGAAGTTTTTGTATATACTAATTCAACCCCCCTCTCAGTATCAGTTAGGATATTTGTTGTTCATCATTATTCATTAATTGGTATCAGCGCTACTCCAGGTCCTCGGTGATATAAGCTTAACCGCTTGAGGTAAAAGATCCTGCCTTAATGATGAAGAGGGAAGGTCCTAAGTTCAATAGAGATAACTTCAAAATATGGAAGGAAAAAATGAAGATCTATATTAAGAGTTTGGGTGCTCGACACTGGAGCTCTGTTGATAATGTCTATGTAATCCCAACTGGTACTATAACCGATGATCAGAAAATATAGATTCAAGAAAATGCGCAAGTCATGGAAGCCCTTATTGGCAATTTGTCTAATATTGATTTTATTGATATACAAGATAAGGACACTCCTAAGGATGTATGGGACACATTGGAAACTATTTACGGTGGTGATGAGCATGTCAAGCAAGCTAAGGAAGAAAGCCTTAGAGGAAAATTTGAAGACATTAGGATGGTTGAAGGTGAAACCATTCAACAATATGGCATAAGGATCAAGGTTGTTGTTGGAGATATCAAGAGCATTGGCTGAACAATGCATGATGCCACCATTGTCAGTAAAGTTTTGAGATCACTGCTACTGGTCTATGCAATCAGAGTTGTTGCTATTCAGGAACTAAGGTCTATTGACAAAACCAAGGTATCCTTAGACTCTATCATTGCAAAGTTGACTACATATGAGTTGAATAGCTATGATGGAAATGTTCAGAAGACTAAGTCAACTTTTAGAGCATCTGTTGCACCAACCAGAAAAGGAAAAGAAGTAAGTAACAATTATGAATCCATGCAAAGTAGAGGTATGGATGATGAAGAGATCCTGATGGAGTTTGAAGCTCTTTTTGCCAAGAGACTTCCAAAAGGCATTGGAAAATACAGAGGTAAGCTTCCTTTAAAATGGTTTTCCTGCAATAAGATAGGACATATAGCTGTTAATTGTCCTAACAATGACAATAAGGATAAAACAGAGAGGTTTAGAAAGTATAAAGGAGGAAATAGAAGAAATTGTCTTGTTGGAGTTGATGAAGGTGTTACTGATGAAGAATCTGAGGATGAAGAGAATGAGGACATAGTGTTTGTAGTTGTAAAGGAAGAAGTATCTGACAAGAAAGCACTTGTCTCTCGCATTGACAACTCTAATGAGTAGATTATTGATAGTGGTTGTTCTCACCACATGATTGGTGATCAGAGAAAGTTTTTGTATCTAGAAGAATATGATGGAGGTGTTGTCAGATTTGGCAAAGATGCACCTTGCTTGGTAAAAGGAAAAGGATCCATCTCACTGAATGAAAAGAGCAGTGCGGATGATGTATACTGGGTAGAAGGTCTTAATCATAACCTGTTGAGTGTTGCTCAACTAAATGATAAAGGACTCATTCTGGAGTTCAAAGGTGGAGTCTGTAGTATAATTGGAAAAAGTGGTGAACTTATTGCCACCGGTAAGCAGACCAGAGGTAACTTGTTTCAGTTGAATGCCAAGATAAGTCGGTGTCTGATGGCAAAGTTTGATGACAGTTGGATATGGCATAGGAGACTTTGTAATATAAACTTTGATAATATTGTAAAGGCTAGTAAGATCAAGGCAGTAAGAGGATTGCCTTTGCTGAACAAACCAGAGAATTCTTTGTGGAGATAATGTAAACTTGGAAAGATGTCTTCCTCAACTTTCAAAGGTAAGTCTTTTTCAGTAGAAAATTCACTTGATCTTGCGCATACTGATTTGTGTGGTCCTATGAAAACTATAAGTATTCAAGGAGATAGGTATTTCATGATTCTTATGGATGACTACTCAAGAATGATGTGGGTCACATTCTTGAAAGACAAGTCAGAGGTGTTTAGAAAGTTCAAAGCCTTTAGAGCATTAGTATAGAAGGAAAGTGGTCAAAAGATAAAATGCATAAGAACTGATCAAGGAGGTGAATTCACTTCCGATGAATTCAACAAGTACTATGAAGATAGTGGTATCAAGAGGTAGTTGGCTGCCCCAATGACACCACAATAGAATGACATAGAAGAAAGGAATAACAGGACTGTAGTTGAAGCGGCTAGAACAATGTTGATCCAAGGAAAGGTTGCTCATTTTTGGAGAGAAGCGGTGAGCACTGCAGTCTATACTATGAACTAGGTACTCATCAAGAAAGGTAGAGTTAAAAACCATTATGAGTATTGGACTAGGAAGACTCCCACTGTGAGTTATTTCAAAGTATTTGGTAGTAAGTGTTAGATCAAGAGAGGTGAGCATCTGAGCAAGTTTGATGCTAAATGTGATGAAGGAATATTTCTTGGATATTCCACTAAGAGCAAAGCTCTCAAGTGCTACAACAATAGAACACAAAAAATTGTTGAGAGTATCAATGTCAGGGTTGATGAATCCCCTAAGGAGCCTGAGGAAACCTGCAGCGAGGAAGTGGAAGATGAAATGGGTATAGCATTCTAGGAACCAATTAAGAAAGAAACAAGTAAAGATCTCAGTGTTCCTGTACCGGTAGAAGCTGCAGTAGGTGAAGAAGAAGAGGAAAAGCTAGCAAAACCAGCTAGAGTCATTCCTAGATATGTGAAACTACATCATGATCCAAAGCAGATCATAGGAGATAAAGATGCAGGGATACTCACAAGAAGAAAAGTGAAAGAAAACTCTTGCATGATTTCTGAATTGGATCCCAAGACTTCCAGAGAAGCAATTACAGATGAAGACTGGATTAAGGAAATGGAAGATGAGCTAGACCAGATAGAAAAGAATGCAACATGGTCCTTGGTACCCAGACCAAAACATAAGAATGTCATAGGTGCCAAATAGGTCTTCAGGAATAAGCTAAATGAATAAGGCGTGGCTGTAAGAAACAAGACAAGAATTGTATGCAAAGGATATGCTCAGGAAGAGGGAGAAGACTATGGAGAAACCTTTTCTCCTATGGATAGACTAGAAGGTGTCTGAATACTACTTGCATTTATAGAATTCAAGGGATTTAAGGTTTACCAGATGGATGTGAAGTCTGTGTTCTTGAATGGAATCCTAGAAGAGGAAGTGTATATTGAGCAACCGAATGGGTTTGCCATATCAGAAGATAGTAACATGGTGTGTAGACTACACAAAGCCCTGTATGGATTGAAACAAGCACCTAGGGCATGGTATGAATGGTTACACTCTCATCTTCTGAAGATAGTATTTCAGAGAACAAGTGAGGACAATAAGATATACCTAAAATCTGAAGGTGATCAGATTCTGATCTGTGAAGTATTTGTAGATGACATAATCTTTGGAGGAGATGATGAAATGAGCCATCCATTTGCAAATGAAATGAAGAAAGAGTTTGAGATGTCTCTGATTAGAGAGATAAAGTTCTTCATTGGTTTACAGATTCAGCAAATGAAAGAGGGTATCTTTATTACCTAGTGCAAGTATGTCAAAGAGGTATTGAAGACCTTTGGCATGGAGGAGAGAAAACTGGTTGGTACACCAATGGTGACTGGCTATAAACTGACTAAGGAAGATGATTCAGCATTAGTGAATGAGAAGGAGTAGCGGTCAATGATCGGTAAGCTGCACTATATGGTGCACAATAGACTAGATATTGCTCATGCAGTGGGCATAGTAGCTCATTTTCAGAGAAGTCCAAGAGAATCCCACTTGGTAGCAGTCAAGAGGATTCTTAGATACCTAAAAGGGACTGTTGACTATGGATTGTGGTATCCATACAATGGTGATTTTAATCTCAAGGTATTTAGAGATGTAGATTGGGGAGGTAATGTGGACGACCAGAAAAGCACAACTGGTGGAGCATTTTTTCTTGGTGGAGAACTAGTCTCATGGACGAGTAAGAAGCAAAGATGTACTTCTAAGTCTACAGCTGAAGCAGAGTATGTGGCAGCATTTATGAACTGCACTCAGGCAATCTAGATGAAACATGTATTGGATGGTTTCAAAGTACCTATCTATGAACCGGTGAGTATATTTTATGACAATACTAGTGCAATCAATATTTCCAAGAATCTGATATTGCATGCTAGAACTAAGCGCATTGAGCTCAAGTATCATTTCTTGAGAGAGAAGGTTCAAAAAAGAGAGGTTGTAGTACAACATGTTTCCAGTAAGGAGCAACTAGTAGACATATTCACTAAACCCTTACCGAAGACTACATTTACCTATTTGAGAGGTGAATTAGGGGCTTTGCCCCTTCATGAAGTAAACTAAAGATGTGTGCTTCACATCAGTTAGGTATTACAGTGTCAAATCTTTCAAGATTGATGTGTTGAAGGATGCTACTCCATAGGGGGAGCATCATAGTGAAGTATGGGAGCTTGTACCTCCACTTTGGCATTATTGTCAATAGGGGGAGAAGATATCTAATGTATGATATCTGATGCAGATACTTTAGTTGCATTGGTCTATGATGTTTTTTTTTCATTGCAATGCTATGCTAAGTAAGTATTGCCATCAATGTCAAAGGGGGAGATTGTTGGCATTTGATGAACCGGTATGATGATATGATGATAATGTATGTTGTCATTGATGTCAATAAGTGCAAGTGAACCAGTATGAAGATTGGAAGAAGTTGGTGAACCGGTATGAAGAGATGTAGTGAACCAGTGTCAGAGTTTCACTAAGTGTGACTACTAGTTGGTAGTCTCAACTCTAGGGTTTCTGGTTTGGCAATCTAGCTTGTGCGATGCAACCGATGATATTCTGTGATGAATTAGCTAAGAAATGAGGATGAGATCGAGATGCCATGTCAGTTTTGTGCATGTGAAGGATTTCCTTGAGGATCTTGCATATGAAGATCGATTCCATTAAATGTCTACCTCGGGAATGAACATTCTTCTTAGTGGTATGAGAAGAAAGTGTGATGGGTTACATATTTCTATGTATGGTGAAAAATGGATGATGTAGAATGACTTGAGATCTGTTTGAGATAGTTTCATTCTATGTAATGTGTTTGGATGGTCAAGATTGGACCTCTTGTAATAGTAAACCTAAGATGCTTAGGGTTTAGGGTTTATGTTACTGACTTAATTGTTGTCTATAAGGTCGATGTTTGTTATTGTAAGTTGTTGGAAAAAGTTGTGTATGTATCCGAGTGATGAGATACTTGCTAGACCAATGAGTGAAAACTGTAGAGTGTGATTGCAAAGTAGAGGAACTGAAAAGGATCTGCCTTAGCATATAGTGTTGTTATCAAATCAGAGTTTTACCTATTGTGTTCTAACCATTTCAATAGAAGGAAAGTCACTTTGTTGGGTAGCTTTAACAGGCTTACTGTAAATCCTCTAACTAGGTGACTCAAGTTCATTGAGTTCTTTAAATCCTCTAGCAAGGTAACCTTTAGTAGGGTTTCAACCATTAACAGGTTATATAGCCATCCATTAACTTGGTGATCTTTAACAAGATCGGTTCCTAGCAGAACCTTATTGTAAAGTCTTTAACCAGACTAGGCTCCTAACAGAGCGAGCTTCAAAAGAGTTCAAAACAAGCTTGTGGGTATTCATCCCCACCATGGTTTTTTCCATTTGGGTTTCCACGTGAAAAATCTGTGTGTCATGAGTTGCGAATTTTTCATGTGATGATTAAGTATTCTTTGTTTAAGTGACTCTGCTTGCAGAGTTAATGGTTATGGTATTACTAATACAACACTTGCATATGTATATGGGTGAAGTAGTTATCAAGTATTGAGTGATATTTTAAGTATTCAATTTTACTGGTTTAATCTGTCTAAAGTCTTACTATTTTTAACTGGTATTGCCATGGTTAAGTTCAGTAATGAAGACAACCGGTTATCATTGTTTTAACTTGATAAGTTGTTGAGAAGTTTTTGTATATACTGATTCACCCCCCCCCTCAGTATCAGTTAGGGTATTTATTGTTCATCATTATTCATAAAAAAGAACCGCATACGTGGTGCCTATCAAAAAAAGTTTTTAAAAAAAAACCGGGTCTTATTTTCTCATGAATAGTGCATTTTTAGTTTTTTTTTCTTCATTTTATCTTCTAAACCGTGAATGGGGTGCTATATTTCTCCTCCAAACACTATGGATCAAGGTTAGTTTTTGTTTATTTTTGTCTTTCTTTCCCGTTTGTTCAATTTGTTTTACATTTTGAATTTAATTTCATTAATTTTGATTAGGTATTTTCATTTTTTGTTTCAAAAACTAGATTCTTCTAATCCACAACAAGAACAACCTGATGCACCTCCTAAAAACCCACAAGATATAACCCCAATTCCTCCTTTTGACCGCACACCTGAAACACAGGGGCAATTAATTAATCAGTTAGGAAAAAATACATCTAAAATCAATAGACTGATTGTTAAATTGAAAACATCCAAACTTGAGTATCATCAATCCCTCGCCACTAGCCTAGAAACATTAGCTAGTGGTTCCATAGCTATTTCCACACAAATTACCAAATGGGGAAGCTTTAGGGATAGGTGTCATCAATTCTATGCTGATGGGCTATCATATGAGGGAGTAAAAAACAAAAATATTAGTAAACAACAAATATGTGCCCTTTTGTTGATCCCAAAACTAGTCAGTCATTACCTCTTAATGCAAAGAGTTTTCCTATACATTGGTGTACCAATGTGCAGATGAAGAATCTTTTTTGACAGAGGTGGTGGATGGTCTTTGATGATCCACCTTGTAATAATTATGAGGTGCCATTATATTTTTTGAGAAAAGTATATCATGAGTTTGTGCTCAATGTGCGCCCAAACTATTTTGACATGAGAGAGTTCCATAGTAGAGGTGGTGGTTGTGCCCAAGATAGACCTAGAGACCATAGGTGATTACCTGTGGGGAGTCGTTGTCCCCTAGCACCCAAACCCAAGGTGCATCAGGTTGTCCCAGTAGAGCTAAAAGAGTCGATGGAGTTACAGACTCTTTAGGTGGCCACAACATTGATTGGTGCCATCATCTAGCATGGAACATCATTAGCACACCCTATTTTATTGGATAATGAGCCATTAGTTTCTCCAGGTGGCGACAGAGAGCCCATCCAGCATATGTGTGTCAGTTGCTTAGGGATTGATGATGCAGTCGATACAGATGGATCCACATCTCATTTGTGCACGATTTGTGGGAGTAGATGTCAGGCCTGCACGACTGAGGATTTTGTGTTGATAGATGAGTTGATGGACATGGTGTTTGCCCATGAGCAATAGACATAGGTGTGTTGAATTGAATTCATATAATTTTATTTATTAGTCACTTTAAATTTGTAATTACATAAATGAATTTTCATTTATACATCAATTTAAATTGAGACAAATAATATGCATTTCAAGATGCAATAGTGGTATCCCATACTCCTCCCTTAGTTACTACAACTGCAACTTCGATGCCTGAGGTATAAATTTTGTAACATGTTAAAATAGAATAGTACACTTTGAATTCAAAAAAATAAAAGATATACTAACTATCTTTAATGCTTGGTCCAATTTTTGGTTTGTAGGTGTTGACAGGGGACCAAATGTCCCATATTGATGGCATCATGCTCTCAGTGATCGATTTTGGCCTACAAGGCTATACAGTATCATATTTTGTAAAACCCTTTTTATGTATTGTTTTGATGGAATATGCAAGTTATTTTATTTCATATTTTGTACAACCCTTTGTTTGATATGTAAAATTAATTGTTTTTAACCTGCAATACTTATCATTATATTAATTGTATTTAATCTTTGAACATTTTTTGTATAGGTAATAGCGATAGTTTCTCCATTGATGGTGAGTCATCCTCAGTCCATTGGAGAAGCCTCTCAAGCACAGGTACATCATTGTTCTCTATGCTATAGCTTTTAAGTGTTTTTGACATATTTATGTTAGTACATTATAGTAATTGTACATTTAATCTACAATAGATCCCTTCACGGTACAACCATAACGTGGATCCATTTAAGTATGTCTTCAAGAAAACTCCTAAGAGTGACAAGGAGAGGAGAGCAAAAACATTAGCTCCTAGATCAGCCGATGAGGTAATCTACATTTCAATTGCAAAGGAATTATAGTTAAATGTGTAGTTATGTTGTTAATTGTGAACTATTTTCTACAAAAGAATTCTAACTTGGCTTTTGAATTGTGGTTTTGCAACCATCTACAGAGCTGCGTACTGCATCGAACAGGCTTGATTTTGATGATCCACCACAAGTTTAGGATCATATAGTATTAGTTTGGGTCATAGAATGACCAATACATGTAGATATAATCTACATTTTTATTGTATATCAATTTGGACATGGCATATGCCACATTTTTGTAATACTTGTATTGACTTGGCAGACATGCCTTTTTTTATATATATAAATGTTGATATTCGATCCAATAAATGTGTACTGAGTTCATTATTTTGTGTTCGTTGTATTTTGTGGTTGTCCTTTTATAAATTTAATTAATCATTTGCCTATGTAATCAACAATATGAATATAAACAACAAAAATATATGATATAAAACATTGCAATCATGGAATATGATTTGATAAAATTTCTAAAATGTTGAATTAACCCTACAAAACTCCTTGTATTCAGTTCATTATTGTGTATTCATTGTATTTGGTGGCTGCCCTTTTATAAATTTAAATAAATATTTGCATATGTAATCAACAATATGAATATAAACAACAAAAATCGACAATATGAATATAAACAACAATATATGTTTGGTGCGAGAGCACCGTCACGCTCGCAATGGTCAAATTTTGTTATCCTGTGCACAAACTAACATCTTGAGTGCATCCGGGTGGGAAGGTTTACAGTAGGCATGCCCCTGTTGTGCATCCCAAAGTGTCAGAATGTCGAGTCATACCATACCGATGTGATCTCTCGAGTGTCCTGAGTCCAAAAAATAGTCAAAATTTGACGAACTGTTTCTTCAAATCCAGGACACATATGGTCAATATGTTTGAACTCATGGGGTCATGTGAGGCTCCTCTACAATGGCCTATCTCGATTTTTGATGACTCAGAGCCATTTTCAATTGGTAGCATTTTTTCGCCTGCTGCAAAAACCATCAACTACATGCAATGCAAAGTTACAGGATTGGCTATAATCGATTTGGCTTGTCGTGTGCATAAAATAATTTCATGAGTGTGTCCAGGTGGGTAGGTTTACACTAGGCATGCCCCTTTCATGCATCCCAAGGCACCAAAAGATCGAGAGTCATACCATACCAGTGAGATCTCTCAAGTTCCCTGAGTGCAAAAAACTGTCAAAATTTGACGGGGTGTTTCTTCAAATCCAGGACACATATGGTCAATTTGTTTGAACCCATGGGGTTGCGTGAGGCTCCTCTACAATGTCCTATCTCAATTTTTGATGACTCAAAGCCATTTTCAATTGGTAGCATTTTTTTGCTTGCTACAAAAATCGTCAATTGCATGCAATGCAAAGTTGCAAGATTGGCTAGAATTGATTTGGTTTGTCATGTGCATCCGAGTGGGTAGTTTTATGCTAGGCATGCCCCTATCATGTATCCCAAAGCACCAGAATGTTGAGAGTCATACCGTATTGGGGCGATCTCTCAAGTGCCATGAGTCCAAAAAATTATCAAAATTTGACGGACTGTTTATTCCAATCCAAGACACATATGGTTGATCCGTTTGAACTCGTGGGGTCATGTGAGGCTCCTCTACAATGGCCTATCTCATTGTCTTGATGACTTAGATCCATTTTCAATTGGTAGCATTTTTTTGCCTGCTGCAAAAAACCATCAGTTGCATGCAATGCAAAGTTGCAAGATTGGCTAGAATTGATTTGGTTTGTCATGGGCACAAACCGACATCACGAGTGCATCTGGACGGGCATATTTACGCTAGGAATGCCCCTCTCATGCATCCCAAAGTGTCAGAACATTGAGAGTCATACCGTACCAGGGTGATCTCTCAAGTGCCATGAGTCCAAAAAATTGTCAAAATTTGACGGACTCTTTCTTCTAATCCAGGACAAATATGGTTGATCCGTTTGAACATGCGGGGTTTCCTGAGGCTCCTCTACAATGGTCTATCTTGTTTTTTGATGACTCGGAGCCATTTTCAATTGGTATCTTTTTTTCGCCTGCTGCAAAAATCGTCAGTTGCATGCAATGCAAAGTTGCAAGATTGGCTAGAATTGATATGGTTCATTGTGTGTACAAACTGACATCATGAGCGCATCTGGGTGGGAATTTTTATGCTAGGCATGCCCTTGTCGTGCATACCAAAGCTTCGAAACATCGAGAGTCATACCCTATCGATGCAATGTAGAAGTTGCTTGACCCGATAATGACTCAAATAATTCTCCATGATTATACAAGAATAAAGAATGCTCATGATTGACCAAGGATACATCACATATACTCAAAACATTGTCACAAAACATTGTCACATATTATTCAAAAATCTGCCTCTAAATATAGTCAAATCAGCTCTTGGCTATTTGATTATACAAAAAAATGTCTTACAAATCGTTTGATGGGCTTTTATACAAAATTTGGCATTACAATATGTGCAATTTAGCTCATCGCCATTTTAATATACAAAATTTGGCATGTACATATGTACAAATCAGCTCATTTCCATTTAAATATACAAAATTATGCCCCTAAACATGTAAAAATCAGCTCATGGGCATTTATATATACAAAAAATGAATATAGAACAATTCGACGATGATTTATACAAAATTCTCAAAATCATTCTACTCTGAACTATAGAATCAATCAAGTGAGCCGTCAGGATCGACTATAACCCATATTGTGTCAAGTATTGCCTCGTGGTCAGATTCACGAACTTTCCATAAAATCTTGTTATGAGGTCTACCATGATACTTCATCAAATGAATATTTGTTGCAACAACAAGGTTAGAGAAATGAAGAATATGTCTATGTGTTTCAAAGTCCTTGAACAACCAAACATTATAATTCTTGATAGGGTATTTCTGAAGCCATGTTCTTGTCATGACAATAGACCCTATTGGGTACTCAATACCCTCTCCGTCAATGATTGTGGTTGTCAATTTTCTTTTTGGCTCAATACAACAACACAAATAGTAATTTGTTCCTTCTTCATTGTTCTCTTTTGCAACAACTGCATACACATGACCTGCATTTTATAAAGTGTTAATTAATACCAAAAATAAAGTATGATGTACAAAAAAATGAACCAAAATGAATACTTGCAAAAAAATTAACTCAAAAAACCACTTGAATCCACTAGGTTGGATACATGGTCAAAATCCACTAATGTCTCCATCTGGCTCAATTGTAGTGCTTTGGGAATTTGATATGAATTAATGGGAATGCATGGTCTACAAGACCATTTGTCAACCCACTCTTGTGATTCACATTCTTCCCACAAACAATACATGCATGAAGAGAAAAAACATACCATCTGTCTCATATAAATTACTAGTGAACTTGAATTTGAACTCATAAATGAGTGCATGTCACTCGATCCTGCAACTGTACAACAATATAGATAGTTTTCAACGTTAGAATCAGTGATCAACCAAAAATATCTATAAACCATTGACGTACCTGGATTACCTAGACCCATCATAGACTTACACCATCGCACAATTGTTTCTGCATCTATCAACTCAACACCACATTCGTACTTCAATTCTTCTCTAGCTAGAGCTCTTTTCACACATGCTCATGCACCATCGTGCTCTCCCTTACCATGTCCATCCTCAATGAAATTCCAAAAATGTTGTACATCGCTTGTCATATGCATCCTTGTCAACCAATAAAACATCCTTGCATTATTGAATTGTGCGATGCAATTATCTGACCATATTTAGTGTCAGTTGTATCGTATGTTCCTTTCCCTTAAATTATCATAGAAAACTTTAAAGCATCCTTGCACAAACTCTGATGAATGAGTATGATCATCACTTATGTAGAAGTGATACTCTCTTACAACCTTTCTATCCTCCTTTGTGCTATCATCTGCATGCATGAATTCTATGTGTACAAAAATAGAAACTTGTGTAGAGTGATAATACATAGATTTCACTTTATTTTGAGGTTGTAGTGTATAATTTTCAACAAAATCAATGATAGAGACAATGGTGCCAAGAGGAAATGTGTCCTTACATAACTTGAATTTCTCATCTAACCATCGAGCTCTATGTGTATGCATTATATACTCATAAACTAGTTTCTCTTGAAACATTTTCATAAATTCAGCTACACATATATCATTTTTCACTATCTCACATCTCTTCAAATCTTTTCAATCTTTAACTCCATATGTGATTGTCTTGTATTTTCTGAAAGAAACTAGTTTTGTACCAATTTCATGTGTGCTCTGCAAATGTACGCATCTTGGTGAACATTGGAAACCACCACATAGAGCACAAGAACCTTCCAAATATGGCATCTTATAATAGATGCAACCATCATGTCTATTACATAGCACACTTGAAATAAATTCTCTTACCAACTTATGAGGTGCTTGTATATTGCATTCCTACAAAACATCATTAGTGTTCAAAGTAGAACAAATATGATGAAAAATATCATAGTGCATGGAAAATTCAATATGCATCGTACAACAACATATGGTGCGTACATGATTAATCTTAATATAAAAAGGTTTTGCCATTTCAAAAAATCTTTAAGAAATTCTTATTTGAGGAAACTTTTGAAGGAATCTTTCATAAAATTTAGTTTGAGTCATATCCAAATAGTGTTTGGCATGTGGCTCACGATTTGTAGACCCAATTCGCCTTCTAAAATCATCTCTTTGGTTGGGCGAAACTCTTGTGTTGTCATGCCACAAAATTTCAATTAATGTTCTTAGTGCATCAACAACAACCTTGTCTTTGCATGGTAGTCTACCCGAGAATGCCCAAAGAGAATTATTGTTAGGTTCCTCTATTTTTTCCTACATCTTCAATGCTTTATTTAATGTTGTTCTACTAACATTTAATGACTTACTTGTTTTGCTTATCAAACGATCTTTTTTTATTTTCTTGCTCATTATGATTGATGTAATGACACGTCGAGTATCATTAGAATATTTAGTATGTGATTTTGAACCAATAGCTTGATATGCATCAAATAGATTTCTCACAATAGTTCTTTCACTGTTACTTTCAAATGATCTTAGGCCTAGAATTTTCATTGTCTCTCTAAAATTCAAATTTTTAATCATTTGAACAATTGATTGACATCTTGTGGTTTGATTTAAGTTTTCAAAATAGTTTTGCCATATTCTGTTAATCATTCTCCTACAAGTTCGCTCATTCATTTTATTGGGCATTGGTTTCAATATATTCTCATCAATGTCAATTAGATACTTTGGTTTCCTACGAATGATTCTAGGAGGTGTTAACATTGGTGCATTATGTACATTCAATTCATAAAATAGAGAAGGTGTATGTTCATCATTTAATTAATTATTCAATGCGATATCTTCTTCAATTGCATTAGGTGCATTATGTTCGTTTGGTAAATCAAATTGAGATGTTGAGGATGACATACGTTCTTCTCCCATTGTTCTTATGTCATGTAATTTCTTCATATGTTGCCTTTGTCTTTCCTTTTCAACCTCTCATTGTTCCATTGTTCCTCATTTGTTCTTTCCCTTGGTTGATATTGGTTGTCCTAAATAGAATCATATTACATATATATGTAAACAAAAGTTCATAAACAAACAATTAACCATAAATATGCATCTTATCACTATTTTTTGGAATCAAACTATTAAACAATCACAATACTATTGACAAAACTAATAAGAACAACAATTAAATTATTTAAAATCATGCAAAAACAAAAAGTTCACTTGCTTCTATGTATACAACAGTGATAGAAGTGCAGACACAGTTCCAGTGGGGCCTTAAACGACATCAAAAACTTCTTTTGAGGCCGTTGAGGCTCTTGGGCAACTAAAACTATGTCTATGTACCACATACGCGCTAAATTAATAACCGTGTGTGCGTTATTAGTCCATAAAATGTTGGCAAGTCCAACGGTATTTTTTTCCCCATTCTATACTAATAAGTAGCATGTACGCGCTCCTAAGCCTACAAAATGTTATCGCGGGGTAGCAAATAATGGGTTCAGTACCTCGTACGCACTTACAAGTAATAAGTACTACATACATGCTCCTACACCTTAAAAAAGATATGGTAGGGCAGTGAACTAATAGGTTTAGTACCTTGTATGTGCTATTGGTAGTAGAAAAAATATGAATGAAAAGGGAGAGAGAGAGAGAGAGAGAGAGAGAGAGAGAGAGAGAGAGAGAGAGAGAGAGAGAGAGAGGGAGAGAGAGAGGGGGGAGTGTAGGGGGGAGGGAGAGAGGAGGGGGTGGAAGGGAAGGAGGGAGAGAGGGAGAGAAGGAGGGGGGAGGGAGAGGAAAGGGGGGAGAGAGGGAGAGAAAGAGAGAGAGAGAGAGGGAGAAGCAGGAAAAGGGAGAGAGAAAGGAGGGGAGGAGGGAGAGGAAGAGAGAGAGGGAGGGAGGGAGGTAGGGAGAGGGAGAGAGAGCGAGAGGGGGGAGGGAAGGTAGAGAGAGGGAGAGAGGTAGAGGGAGGGAGAGAGGGAGAGAAGAGGGGGGAGGGAGGGAGAGAAGAAGGGCTATGGAGGAAGGGAGAGGGAGAGTAGGGGGGAGGGAGAGAGGAGGGAGGGAGGGAGAGAGAGAGAGAGAAAGAGGGAGAGGGGGGTGAGTAGGGGGGAGGGAGAGAGGAGGGGGGTAGAAGGGAAGGAGGGAGAGAGGGCGATAAGAAGGAGGGGGGAGGGAGAGGAGAGGGGTGTGTGTGTGTGTGTGTGTGTGTGTGAGAGAGAGAGAGAGAGAGAGAGAGAGAGAGAGAGAGGGAGAGAGAGAGAGGGAGAGAGAAAGGAGGGGAGGAGGGAGAGGAAGAGAGAGAGAGAGGGAAGGAGGGAGAGGGAGAGGGAGAGAGAGAGGGAGAGAGAGAGAGGCAGGGAAGGTAGAGAGAGGGAGAGAGGGAGAGGGAGGGAGAGAGGGAGAGAAGAGGGGGGATGGAGGGATGGAGGGAGAGAACGAGTATGGAGGAAGGGAGAGGGAGAGTAGAGGGAGGGAGAGAGAAGGAGGGAAGGAGAGAGAGAGAGAGAGAGAGAGAGAGAGAGAGAGAGAGAGAGAGAGAGAGAGAGAGAGAGAGAGGTCATATGACACTATATTATCCCTTATCACACCATAGGACCTATAACGACACCAAATAGTGCCCTAAGGGGTCATTAAACACCATATGACCTTTTAGAACACCATATGGTGTTTTTATGGGTCATTGGTGTTCCAAGGGGCCATATGGCATCCTATGACCCCTTAGGACACCATATGGTGTTGTTATGGGGCATATGGTCTCTTAAGAGGTCATATGGTGTCCTAAGGGGTCATAGGACACCTTATGACCTCTTAGGAAACAATAAGACCTCTAATGAAACCTAAGGGGTCATATGGTGGGCTAATAAAATGATATATTAAATTTAAAGTTATGAATAGAACCTCATACAATAGAACATCAGTAGTTTAGTTTTGATATCGCTAAGTTAGACCATTGTCAGCATAAGAGATACTCCAAGTGAACAAACAATGAGGCTTTGCTAAAAAGAAAGTGTAAGAGCTTGACCTAACCCTAAGAGTATTTCCTAAGTTCTAAAACATATGATTCTATTAAATTTGCAAGGTTATAGGACTGATCTTGATTGTGACTATAGGAATTACAGAAGAAGAGAAAGAGGGATGGGGTATGGAGGAAGGGAGAAGGAGAGAGAGTGAGAGAGAGAGAGGGATGGGGTATGGAGGAAGGGAGAAGGGGAGAGAGATAGAGAGAGATAGAGAGAGGGAGGGGGAGAGAGGGAGAGAAGAAGGAGGGGGAGGGAGAGGAAGAGAGATCGAATCCAGGACACAATATGACCCTTGACAACATCTAAGGGGTCATAAGGTGTCCTAAGGGGTCGTATGACACTATATTATCCCTTAGCACACCATAGGACCTATAATGAAACCAAATAGTGTCGTAAGGGGTCACAAAACACCATATGGTGTTGTTATGGGTCATTGGTGTCCCAAGGGGTCATATGGCATCCTATGACCCCTTAGGACACCATATTGTGTTGTTATAGATCGTATGGTGTCTTAAGGGGTCATATGGTGTCCTAAGAGGTCACAGGACACCACATGACCTCTTAGGAAACAATACGACCTCTAATGACACCTAAGGGGTCATATGGTGGGATAATAAAATGATATATTAAATTTAAAGTTATGAATAGAACATCAGTAGTTTAGTTTTGATATAGCTAAGTTAGACCATTGTCAGCATAAGAGAGACTCCAAGTGAACAAACAATGAGGATTTGCTAAAAAGAAAGTGTAAGAGCTTGACCTAACCCTAAGAGTACTGCCTAAGTTCTAAAACATATGATGCTATTAAATTTGCAAGGTTATAGGACTAATCTCAATTGTGACTATAGGAATTACTGAAGAAGAGAAAGAGAGAGGGAGAGAAGAACAGAAAGAGGGATGGGGTATAGAGGAAGGGAGAAGGGGAGAGAGCAAGAGAGAGAGGGATGGCATATGGAGGAAGGGAGAAGGGGATAGAGAGAGAGAGGGAGAGGGAGAGAGGGAGAGAAGAAGGAGGGGGGAGGGAGAGGAAGAAAAATCGAATGTAGGACACAATATGACCCCTAACAACATCTAAGGGATCATAGGGTGTCCTAAGGGGTCATATGACACTATATTATCCCTTAGCACACCATAGGACCTATAACAACACCAAATAGTGTCCTAAGGGGTCATAGAACACCATATGACCCTTTAGAACACTATATGGTGTTGTTATGGGTCATTGGTGTCCCGAGGGGTCATATGGCATCCTATGACCCCTTAGGATGCCATATGGTATTGTTATGGGTCGTATGGTGTCTTAAGAGGTCATATGGTGTCCTAAGGGGTCACAGGACACCATATGACCTCTTAGGAAACAATATGACCTCTAATGACACCTAAGGGGTCATATGGTGGGCTAATAAAATGATATATTAAATTTAAATTTAAATTTATGAATATAACATCATACAATAGAACACCAGTAGTTTAGTTTTGATATAGCTAAGTTAGACGATTGTTAGCATAAGTGAGACTCCAAGCGAACAAGCAATGAGGCTTTGCTAAAAAGAAAGTGTAAGATCTTGACCTAACCCTAAGAGTACTGCCTAAGTTCTAAAACATATGATGCTATTAAATTTTCAAGGTTATAGGACTAATCTCAATTGTGACTATAGGAATTACAGAAGAAGAGAAAGAGGGATGGGGTATGGAGAAGGGAGAAGGGGAGAGAGTAAGAGAGAGACAAGGATGGGGTATGGAGAGAGAGAGAGAGAGAAGAAGGAGGGGGGAGGGAGAGGAAGAGAGATTGCATCCAGGACACAATATGACCCTTAGAACACAATATTACCCCTAACAACATCTAAGGGGTCATAGGGTGTCCTAAGGGGTCATATGTCACTATACTATCCCTTAGCACACTATAGGACCTATAATGACACCAAATAGTGTCCTAAGGGGTCATAGAATACCATATAACCCTTTAGAACACCATATGGTGTTGTTATGGGTCATTGGTGTCCCGAGGGGTCATATGGCATCCTATGACCCCTTAGGATACCATATGGTGTTGTTATGAGTCGTATGGTGTCTTAAGAGGTCATATGGTGTCCTAAGGGATCACATGACACCATATGACCTCTTAGAAAACAATATGACCTCTAATGACACCTAACGGGCCATATGGTGGGCAAATAAAATGATATATTAAATTTAAAGTTATGAATAGAACATCATACAATAGAACATCAGTAGTTTAGCTTTGATATAGCTAAGTTAGACCATTGTCAACATAAGAGAGACTCCAAGCGAACAAACAATGAGGCTTCACTAAAAAGCAAGTGTAAGAGCTTGACCTAACCCTAAGAATACTGCCTAAGTTCTAAAACATATGATGCTATTAAATTTGCAAGGTTATAGGAGTGATCTCAATCATGACTATAGGAATTAAACACTTGATTTCTTTAATGAGTATGTACCATTCCAATCCTTTTGAGAAGTGATGATCATCATATACTACCACTGCCATGCATACAATAAAATTTAATTTCTTTAGGTGATAGGCATTGTGTAACAACGTGGGAACTCTCGCATACCCACCACTACCATTCTTTAGGACATCATCTATGTTACTCTCCCTCTTTCTCTTCCTACCAGTTGTTTCCTTCCAAAAAACATATTGCGGGTACTCTAAATCATCATGTTGCTTTGTTGGCACAATTTTCCACATCTGCTCTGCTCATTAAAAACACATTCGAGAATAATATTTCTGCAGGTTTCCTTGTTTGTCACGGTAATGCATGTGTGGTTCAATTTCAAACCCTATTCCTGCTATTCAATACACACACACAAATCTATCAGTCAGTTTTCTTAGGAGAGAATACATGATAAAAATCAAAGAGGAACTTTCAGACAAGAAATAAATTCACTTACTTCTATAGAAGTGCAGACACAGTTGCAGTGGGGTATGGAGGGAGGGAGGGAATGAAGAAGAGAAAGAGGGATGGGGTATGGAGGAAGGGAGATGGGGAGAGAGCGAGAGAGAGAGGGATGGGGTATAGAGGAAGGGAGAAGGGGAGAGAGGGAGAGATGGGGTATGGAGGAAGGGAGAAGGGGAGAGAGGGAGGGAGAGAGAGAGGGAGGGATGGGGTATGGAGGAAGGGAGAAGGGGAGAGAGAGAGAGAGAGAGAGAGAGAGAGAGAGAGAGAGAGAGAGACCTTGTATGCGTTTGAGAGGGGGAGACAATACACTTATATGTGTATATATATACTTAATATATTATATATATATATACATACATATATATAAATATTATATATTATATGTATATACACATAGTATATATACAATATCAAATTATACACACACCCAAAATTTAAACAATAGTGCATACATGCTTCTTATACCATAAGTACCTCGTACGCTCTTTTAATACCATAAGTACCCCGTACGCGCTTTTGACTATTTAGGCTTGGAAATAGGCCTGGATGACAAAGCTATGGTTTGGAAGTTTGATTTCCATCCATTTCTCTCATTTTTGACGTGTTTTATTTTATCAACTTGGTTTATCGACTTTGTCATCATCAGGTTTACACTTCATCAATTGGGTATTTCTAAAATTGCCACCATATTTTCACCCATCTTCTGAGCTTTCTAACCATATAATTTTTTTAAAATTTGAACAACAATAACATATTATTATTGAATTTCTTTTACCAGTGTCTCCATAGTTCTCACAGACATAGGTGCGCCATTTTTTTAAATAACTTTTGATATGCTTATCCACATTTTTAAAAAATTATATATTATTGTAGTACACTTGATTCTTTACAATTTAAAAAAAATAAAATTTTATTTTTGATTTGTTTAGTGCAACTTATGCTTCACGCACGAACAGGTACCTAATTTTCAGGATGTACTTGATTGGAAAAATCATTAAAAAAAAAATACTCAACAAAAAATTACAAAAAAATACACATCTTCTAGTGCTTACTCTTAGATATCTTTCTACTAAATTATTTGTCAAAATACTAAATCTAATTATGACTTTTTTGATGCGCATGTCAGACACTATGTTATGTTTTTTAGAAAAAATCAGGGTCTCTTTTTTGTGCACGAAGGATTTGACCCCCTTAATATTATCCAATTTTGAAAAAGTTTAGTAGTTTGGAAACTAGAGTCATAGTACTACAATATCTGTTCTTTGATTATCTTCATGTCTTGAGTGGATGACTTTCAAATTTTGCCTCCAAGTTCAGGTTCACCTGATTTCAGAGAAAAAAAAAGTGTCCACTTATACCCCCATTTTTTACCACCATCTTTGTGCACTTACCCTATCCTTTCATATGTGTTGGAATTCATGTATACAATAAATTTGATCATAAAGGAATTGACTGTAAATCTATTCACTTTAGATGTTGATTATGTCGTGTTAATGGACATCTTTAGAGGAATTGTCCCATTAATATTCTTGAAGTACCACAAAAGATTTTGTAGCCAAAATTAAAGATAGAGAAAAAGCTCCAATTCTTAGTGAGAAACAAGGCTTAAATGGGTTTATACTAGTGAAATATTAGAATAAAGGAAAGATTTTGAATCGTTAAAAAGAGAAACCCATAAAATTAATTTTTTTAATAAATTTGATGTTCTTGAAAACTATAATGAATCTAAACATTTGGTGAATAAATAAAAAAATTGTAATCATATTGTGGAACTTCCCATGTCACCTAACCTATCTAAACTAAAGGAATTTGGTCATGACATAGTAGCATCAAATAATGAAATCCTTCTTCCTTCCAATGATATTGGGGAATTTTTTTAGAATTAAGCAATCATTAATGATATTTCTAGATTACCTTCACCAAAGATAGATTCTATTGGATTTGATAGTGAACTCCAAAACTCCCATAAATCACTTGCAACCAAAACACCTATCACGTCTAAAGAGAGATATCCATTGATTGTGTGCTATAAAACCTTGAGGGAGAGATTTATCCATAAGAGAATTTGATTTTTGATTAACCTAGAATGAATGGGTTACAATTGGATGATTACAAAGTGTAAATTAGTGATCATAAAAAAAGTACAACCCTAGATGAAACTCTAGGTGAGGATTATATTAGATGATGACAAGTGCCCTAACTGTATTGTTGAACACTACCAGATGTTGAGAGGGGGGGTTAACCGACACAATTTAAAACTTTATCAAATTAAATAGCTGAAATCACAAAAGAAACCACACAAGAACACCAAGATTTTTATGTCAAAAAATCAAGCTAGGGAAAAAATGGTGAGAACTCACTATATGATAATCTAATTACAATGTTTAGGCTAGAGGCCAAGAGGATCATTGCCCAAGAGCTGAGATGACTTGCAAAGATAAAGTGCACAACCATTGGTAAAGATACAATAAGGACTTGCAAACATTGATCACTTCTTTCGGGCAAGATACAATACTTCTGATAGAAAAACATCAATCGAATTGAACAACAAAGAACCACGTCTATTGAAATGATGATCATGGTTAAATATTCAAAACATATACAAACCTATCTTTATTACTACTTTGTTATACTTTTGAACCTCTATACTAGTTCACATTCACTTTGCACCACCCACACAACTTTTGTACCTATTCTCACAATGATTCCAACCTCAATATCATCAATCAAGTCAGCTTAATTAGATGTAACATGCAAATACAAAATAATTGGCCCAAAAATAATATCCAATATATTGTGGAAGTAAAAATAAGATATGTGAGGCATCACACTAATATTTTGACATACCTTCATGTTCATCCCAAATCATCACCTATAGATCCACACACAACCAAGGATCAAAATATTATAAGTCAAGTGTAAAAGATAACATTGTTAATATGTATCGACACAATTTATTCAAACTACATTGTAGACCACCAAGAGTACTTATGGATACCCACAATATAATAAAAAAAATCCACAACACTAAATAATCAAACCCCGTCACTAAAATACTAGTATACATAGGAATGTAATGTATTTCTATGCAATGACACCAAAACTGTCACACATGATTGAACATCAACTGTGGATCCTAGAAATCAACACCAAACCTTCAAAAATTCATGATACATCTTTGTAAGCCTTTTGAAGCATCCACAAATAGAATTAATATATCTAAATTATCATAGAGCTAATCCAGTATCACTACATTATGCTAGACCACATCTAGATTAAAAAAAGCTACCAAGTTACACATTCAAATCAACAAATTTGACATCAATGACAACAAGAACTCATAGTTGCAACAAAATCCACCTTTGTCATTGATGGTAACACTTGTGTAAATTCCAAAATCACTCCCCCTTTGACATCAAAGACAAAGGGTGTCTTCTTATAGTAAAATTGAACAAACTATAAACAAATCTCCCTATCCACAACACCTCCTCAAAAATAGAAACCAAAATTGTGTCACCAACATGTCCGCATATGTACAAAATCAAAATTATCTTACTAGAAAATACATTTAATCACCTCGTTGATCCAAGGGTATTGTTGGCAATATGGATGAATTGATTATGTGTTGCATTGATGTTTTGTGATTGATGTCAACACTAGCTGTTATGGTTGGTTATCGACAGACAGGCTTTGGTTACCAGTAGAAGATCTTGTGATATCGGTAAGTGTTTAAGGTTTTATCGACAGAGCTTTTACTGAGAATCTTTGACAGGATGCACAAGTGTTGTTGGTGTGGCTTCTAGATGGAATCCAAGATACAGAAGGTGATCCTTGTTTGTGCCTTGACTGATTGGAGACATTTCTTTGGCATGGTGGACCTAGATTAGGTCAAGTACCTATCTGGGTTATGGATCAATATCATGTTAACGTGTTTTGTACATGTTACTGGGATGATTTATTGATTGGTTAATGTTGTTTTGGTCTTAAGCCGACATGGCATATCATTGTAATATGGATGTATGTAATGATCTTATTGTAATATCTTTTAGGTGGCTGACCTAACTGGTTTAGGCCTTAGGGTTTGTATAAATTGATGTAAGATCTAATTGTAGATCAAGGGTATGGGAATGAAATATATGTCGTGGTCATGGAATGCAATATCATATGCGAAGGAGATTTGGTCGATCATAGGTGATCGAATTGGGTTTAAGTAAAAGGTTTAAGGCCTCTGGTATTGAGCTTAACTGGGACTATAATCAGGCATGGCAGTTGCTATCTCTGGCAATTCATTCCTCTAGATTGTTTTCCAGTTATCTTGAGGTGGTTATAACCTCTTTGTAGTCAGTGAGACTCCTTTGTAATGAGTAATATGATTTAGGCAGTGTGCCTTCCTGCATGTGTAGGCCCCTTTATTATATCACATACTTTCTGCAGAAGTATCATTTGACTGTGGGTAGGCTTCCCACCATGGTTTTTCCCTTTATTGGGTTTTCCATGTACAAATCATGGTGTTATGTGGTATGGTTGCATTGTTTTAGTTCTTTGTTTCATTCTTAAGTTTTATTGTTTACCGGTATCTGTTTCTGCTATTCTAGTATTCAATGTTTATGTGCTCCAGTTAAAGGTTATAAAGTGGTATGACTAATATAATTTGTTGAAAACTAATTCACCCCCCCCTCTTAGTTGTCCAGTGGTTATCCTAAAAATTGGTATCAGAGCCTTGCTTCTCTTTTTCAAAAGCTTAACCACTTGAGGTAGATTCTATGGCAACTAATACTTCAAATCCACTGGTAACTATTTTCAAAAGATAAATCCCTAAGCTTGATGGAACAAATTATGGGATATGGAAAATTTGAATGGAGACTCATCTTAGATGTCTTGGCAAGGATATTTGGGAGATCACTGAGAAAGGTTATACACCTTATGAACTGGCATCTGGCATCTGGAAATCCTGCTCCTGTAGACTTGGACAAGAATATTGAAAATGATTGCAGAGCTAGATAAGCCCTCTTGTGTGCACTCATTGATAAGAAAATCATGGGACTGACTGATAAATCATCTGCAAAGGTTATGTGGGATAAATTGAAAACTCTGAATGAAGGTGATACTACTGTCAAAATCGCTAAACTTGATGGTTAACGGGAAAGATATGAGAACTTGAAGATGGAAGATAATGAAAGAATTGCTACATTTATGCAAAGAGTAAATGAGATTGTCATGGGAATTCAATGTTGTGGAGGATCTCTGAGTAAAGATGAAATAGTTTCCAAAGTCTTGAGAGGCCTTCCACCATTTTACAAGATGAAGGCGACTGCAATTAATGAATTGAGAACAATGGCAAACACTTCAATTAATAGAGACATTCTGATTGGGAAATTATCTGCTTTTGAGCTTGAAGAATTTGGACCCTTTGGAGAGGCAAAGTTTGAACCTACTTTTCATGCATCATCATCTACCGGCAAAAGTGATTGGAAAGCCTTAAATGCAAAAAAATTGGAAGATATGAGGAAACAGGATGAAGAATTTGAGCAACTTGAAGCCTTATTTTCTAGAAGAGTACCTAAAGGACCGACAAGAAGTAAGTATGAAGGAAAAGTACCTTTTAAATGTTTTGCATGTAATAAGATTGGTCATTTTACATCTAGGTGTCCTAAAAGGAATGCAAGATTTGAAGAAAGAGTTAAGAAATAATTTAAGCCTAATCAAAATAGATATAGATCCAAGAAAAACAAACAATGCTACGTAGCGGATGAGGAAGGAGTAAGTGATGACTCTGAGGATGAATTGACAGGAGACTCTGCTAGTGGATCCAGTAGTGGAAAGGAATGGGTGTTCTATGCTTTAAAGGAAGATGAACTAGAATAGGCTATCAAGAATGAAGAAAAGTCCCTGGCTGCAAAAGTTGAAGACAAGGATGAATGGGTAATTGATAGTGGATGCTTGTATCATATTGCTAGAGATAAAAGAAAATTTATGTCCCTACAAGAATACAATGATGGTCAAGTTAGATTTGGAGATGACAAAGCATGTATGATCAGAGGTAGAGGTATTATTTCTCTGGATGGCAAGCATAATACTGATAATGTCTATTATATAGAAGGTTTAAAGCATAATCTTTTTAAGTGTTGGTCAATTGGTGGACAAGGGATTCCAACTTCGGTTTAAACATAGAAAATGCAAAATCATTAACAAAACTGGTTTGGAGATTGCAACCGGTACTTAGACTGGAGGTAATATCTTTCACTTGAACACTGGTAATAAGACATGTTTGATTGCTCATATTGATGAGAGTTGGCTATGGCATAAGAGGATGTGTCATGTTAATTTTGATTGTATTATTAAGATCAGTTGAAGAAAGGTAGTTAGAGATGTACCTAAGATTATAAGCCACATAATTTGGTATGTAAGGAATGTCAATTGGGAAAGCAAGTTAGAACTTCTTTTAAGATCATATGTGATAAATATAATGATGTGCTTGATTTGATTCACACTAACTTATGTGGTCCAACAAGGAACGGAAGCTTTCAAGGTGATAGATACTTCATGCTAATAACTGATGACTATTATAGAATGATGTGGGTGACTTTTCTTAGGGAGAAGTCTGAAGCCTTCGAGAAATTCAAGATCTATAAAGAAAAGGTGGAAATAGAAACTAGATTGAAAATCAAATGTCTAAGATCAGATCAAGATGGTGAGTTCACTTCTCATGAATTTAACAGTTATTGTGAGACAAATGGAATTAGCAGACAATTATCTGCACCTCGGACTCCTCGGTAGAATGGAGTAGTGGAAATGGAGAATATAACCATTTTTGATGCAGCAAGAACCATGATGATGGAAGCGAAATTGCCTCACATCTACTGGAGAGAAGCAGTGAGTACAACAGTCTACACATTCAACAGAGTTCATATCAAAGGTGAAACCAGTAAGACCCCTTATGAATTATGGTTTGGACATACACCTACTGTTAAATATTTCAGATATTTTGGAATGAAATTTTATATCAAAAGGGATGATTCAATTGGGAATTTTGATCCTAGATGTGATGAAGGGATATTTCTTGGATATTCAATTCAAAGAAAAGCATATAGATGTTATAACAAAAGATTGCAGAAAATTATGGAGAGCACAAATGTGAAAGTGGATGAGCAAAACAAAAAACAATCTATATCATATGACAGAGAACTAGCAGTGGAAATGGTCATAACTGAACTGGCAATGCCTCAACTGGTACAAGACACTGAGACAGTTACATTAGCACAATCAAAAAATTCAACTGTGACTAATGATAAGAATAGTGAACCTGAAGTTTAGAAGACACCAAGGTATATAAGGTTAAATCATTCTAAATATCAAATCATTGGAGATAGGAATGGAGTTATGAAAAGAAGAAGACTAGAAAATGAAGAGGTATGTCTTATTTCTCAAATTGAACTGACATCTTTTATCGAAGCTTGTAAAGACAAACATTGGTTAAAGGCTATGGAAGATGAATTAGATCAGATATAGAAGAATAACACTTGGACTTTAGTTCTCCTACCTAAAAATAAGAATGTTATTGGAACTAAATTATTTTTTAGAAATAAATTAAATGAGGATGGTCAAGTTGTAAGAAACAAGGCTAGACTGGTTTGTAAAGGATATTCTCAAATGGAAGGAATTGATTATGGTGAGACATTTGCACCTGTAGCTAGAATTGAAGCTGTTAGACTATTTCTTGCCTATGCAGCATATAAGAACTATAAGGTCTATCAAATGGATGCTAAATGTGTATTTTTGAATGGTGAACTTGAGGAAGAGGTATACATTGAGCAGCTTGATGGATTTTCACTGACAGATGATAAAGATATGGTTTGCAGGTTAAGGAAAACATTATATGGATTGAAACAAGCTCCTGGAGCTTGGTATGCAAGGTTGGATAAATATCTTTTGAAGCTTGGTTTTACTAAAGGCAGCGCTGACAGTAATTTATATTATAAGATCACTGATGATGATATTCTGATTATTGAAGTATTTGTTGATGATATCATTTTTAGAGGTGAAGATAAATTATGCATGGAATTCTCTAATAATATGAAGAATGAATTTGAAATGTCCATGATCGGTGAGATGAGATTTTTCTTAGGTTTGCATATTACTCAAACTAACAAAGGCATCTTTATCTACTAAACTAAGTATCTAAGGGAATTGTTGAAGAAGTTTGGTATGGATAATTCCAAACTGGTAAGTACTCCTATGGTGACAAGTGAAAATTATCTATCAAAGATACATCTACACCGGTAAATCCGACAAGGTATAAGTCTATGATTGGTGTCTTGTTATATCTAACTTGGACTAGACCAAATATTATGAATGCAATAAGTATTATTTCAAGATATCAAAGTAATCCTAAATAAAATCATGAATGTGCATTAAAGAGGATATTCTGGTATTTGCAAGGAACAACAGAATATGGCTTATGGTATTCTAGAGATGATAACTTCACTTTATGTGCATAGACAGATTCAGATTGGGCAGGAGATATTGATGACATGAAGAGTACTTATGGTGGAGCTTTCTTTCTTGGAAAGAAGTTGGTTTCATGGATCAACAAAAAATAGTCATGCATTTCTTTATCTACTGCAGAAGCCGAATATGTTGCAGTAGCAACTAATTGCATTCAAGTCTTGTGGATGAAGCAAATGTTGAAGGATATCAAGGTAAATTGTAGTGGACTGGTAGTTATCTATTGTGATAATTCTGCAACTATTGACATGTCTAAGAATTTGGTATTTTTCTCTAAGACTAAGCACATATCAATAAAATATAACTTTATGAAGGACAAGGTGGAAGAAAAGGGAGTCAAATTGGTTTATGTGAACATTAAAGAACAAATTGTAGATATATTCACTAAACCATTGTTTAAGGAATCATTTGAGTATCTGAGAGACAGGTTAGGGGTATCTACCCCTCCGGTAGAAACTTAATTGATGGAGCAGACCATCAGTCCGGTATGCATCATCAACTTTATCCTTTGATCCGGGTTGATGTAGGGGTGCTACTACTCGAGGGGAGTAGTCATCTTTGAGATTCATAGGATTTTGATATCTATGTCATATATTTGGCATTGATGTCAAAGGGGGAGAGTTATATGTGAAAAATAATGTTTATGAGAGAGAAATTCAGATTAGTTTCAAATTGGACTGCACTCCTTAGGGGGAGGTTCTGGGATTTTTTAGTTTTTCATTGTTATATCTTCTATGAGAAATGTTTGGCACTTCTTGGCACTTAGATGTTTCTTTTTTACATCTAGTGTTGCCATCAATGCCAAAGGGGGAGATTGTTGGCAATATGGAGGAATTGATTATGTGTTGCATTGAATTTTTGTCATTGATGTCAACACTAGTTGTTATGGTTGGTTACTAACAGACATGTTTTGGTTACCAGTAGAAGATCTTGTGTTACCGGTAAGGGTTTAAGGTTTTACTGGTAGAGCTTTTACTGAGAATCTATGACAGGATGCACAAGTGGTGTTGGTGCGGCTTCTAGATGGATTTTAGGATATAGAAGGTGATCCCTATTCATGCCTCGACTGATTGGAGACATTGATTTGGCATGGTGGACCCATATTAGGTCTGGTAGCTATCTGGGTTATGGACCGGTATCATGGTAACATGTTCTCTACATGTTACAGGGATGATTTATGGATTGCTTAATGTTGTTTTAGTATTAAGCTGACATGGCATATAATTGTAATATGGATGTATGTAATGATCTTATTATAATATCTTTTAGGTGGCTGATCTAATTCATTTAGGCCTTAGGGTTTGTATAAATTGATGTAAGATCTCATTGTAGATCAAGGGTATGGGAATGAAATATATGTCATGGTCATGGAATGCAATATCATATGCGAAGGAGATTTGGTCGATCATAGGTGATTGAATTTGGTTTAAGTAAGAGGTTTAGGGCCTCTAATATTGAGCTTAACCAGGACTATAATCAGGCATGGCAGATGCTATCTCTAGCAATTCATTCTTCTGGATTATTGTCCAATTATATTGAGGTGGTTATAAACTCTTTGTAGTCAGTGAGACTCCTTTGTAATGAGTAGTATGCTCTAGCCAG
Source organism: Cryptomeria japonica (assembly GCF_030272615.1). Classification (NCBI taxonomy): domain Eukaryota; kingdom Viridiplantae; phylum Streptophyta; class Pinopsida; order Cupressales; family Cupressaceae; genus Cryptomeria; species Cryptomeria japonica. The sequence goes on from NC_081410.1 coordinate 45,268,485, forward strand.
TGTGCCTTCCTGCATGTGCAGGCTCCTTTATTATATCACATACTTTCTGTAGAAGTATCATCTAATTGTGGGTAGGCTTCCCACCATGGTTTTTCCATGTACAATTCATGGTGCTATGTGGTATGGTTTCATTGTGTTAATTCTCTATTTCATTCTTAAGTTTTATTGTTTATCGGTATCGTTTTATGCTATTCTGGTATTCAATGTTTATGTGCTTCGGTTAAAGGTTATAAACTGGTTTGATTAATATAATCTATCAACAATTGATTCAACCCCCCCCCCCCCCCCCTTGTCAGTTGTCTACCGGTTATTGTGATGGATGAAATTTGGCTGACCCTAGGCAATATTCCAACAAACCCCTTCAAAGACCAAAAGGTTATGCTAACTCTCCATCTTCGAAAGAATATTCTCTGCCTCTTCACAACTTTCTAGATTACTATTTTTCTTAGCTCCTGAGAGTATTTAAGAATCTTCACCATACTAGCAAGGTGAATCTCTATAATATATCTCTGTCTATAAAAATCCTTCTTGATCTACTCCTTATGATTTATGTATAGATTTTCTAACTGAGCTCTTCCTTTACCATCTCCATCTTCCTTAAAGTCCCCTAAATTGGATAACTCTACAATCCAAGTTTCAAAAATGTTTATCTGATTCTATATCTCTTGAGTTGACTTAGGCCACTTGTGGAAAAATTGATAAACCTCAACAACACTATCTACACTCTTTTCAAAAGAACTTATACTTTCTTGCAGTGGAGTTTATGCATCTACACACTTGTTTACTAAATCTTCTAATCTTTTCTCCTCTATATTCTTCTCAACATCCTTCAAAATTGTACCTTCCAAATTAGAAACACGATCTTTTAATTTCTTAAGATACACTTGTAGTTGCTTTGTATCACTCAGTGATTCATCTAAAGTAACCTCTAGAAGTTTCTCATGGAGAAACTTTAGTGTATCATTGAACAACTTATTGCACTTCCCCTGAGATATGATAAACTTCTTTGTCACAGTATGATGGAAGACATCACTTAGATGGAACATATGAATAAGTGCTAGTTCTTGCTAAGGTCAATTTGACCTTGAGATATGGGTACCTATAATACCTTTGAAACGACAATGGGTGTGAACTTCATTTGCAACTGTAGCAAGTCTGATGTAGAATATCAAGAGGGTCTAAAAGATTCTTCAATAGAAAACATTCTTTTTTTGCCTTCTACATCCTTCCGCTTCTCCTTCTAGTTCTCCTTCATAAGGATCTCCTTCTTCCCTTTTGTCTTTTCTTTTGTTCTCTCTTATACCTTTTCTTTGTCCTACTTTTATTCTATTGTCTCTTTTGTTATTTCTTCTATTTTCTCCTTCTTTAGATCCTCTTCCTTTTCTTCTTTCCTAGTGTCTTCCAAAATATCCTTAGAAATATTCATTACATTATATTCTACATTCATCTGATCACCTAAAACTATATCTAGATCAACATTATGACTCTTTTATTTCTTTATTCTTCATTTTGGATTTGACTTACTACTTGTCTCCCATGTACAAGATCCTATGTTTATCTTCTTTAAAGAAGAAGAAAAATTACTTGTTAGTTGTTCCCTAGCCTCCATGGCTTCATCTTCTATCTATTTTTCTATTATTTTAATATCTTTTGAATCTCCTCCCATGATTGAGTTCACTCTTTCTTTTGTATAGAATCTTGTGTTTAGGGCCTATTTAATTCTTATTATTTCTTCCTCTGACAATAGTTTTGTTACCATATCTAGTGCTTGAGTCCTCACATTTAACTCCTTCATCACTATAACCTTTCTCTTCTTCACCAACATTTCTAGTGGCTCCTTAGGTAGTTTGTCTTTAATGTTATATAGTTTTATCAAACAAAATCAAATACTTGATAACCACCTTGTCAATATTTTCCTTGTCTATCAAATATGAATCCAAATACAACCCATTAGAGAACTCCAATAACTTATGATCACATAGTTTTTTCACCAAGCTATCAAGATCCAAAGGTTGATAATCTAGACAATCTTCAACTTTCTTCTTTTGTTTCTTTTTCTTCTTCACCTCTTTCCTCTTCTTTTTAGGGGTCTCTACTAGATAGACCAATGCTCTCTTTCTTCTACTTAGAGGCAATGTTTTCTCTTCTTCTTCACTTCATTATCATCTAAATCAGAAATTGTTCCTTATAAATTTCTTCACCAATGCTATCACTTTCCACTTCTTCAATTTCTTGATTTGGACCTTCCTTCTCACTTTTTTATTTATATTTATGACTTGGTTCTTTCCTCTCCCTTGTTGTTGATTTGGAATGGGTTCCAAAGGAACCTATCTTCACTAGAGGAGATGCAGAGATAGACCTACTCCTCCTCTATGCATGCATATCAGACCCCTCAATCAGAGTCACTTCAAAATCTTTAGATATAGGGCATAGAACAATAATCTAATATAGTTTCTACATTATTTTCCCATGCACTTTATCAAATTTCTCTTACCATAGATTAGCAAAGATCTCTTTTGTAGTACCAAATATAGGCTAATTAAAATTTACTGCCATATTTATTATTGTAGAAACTCTACTTCTTCTCTAGGCACTTCATAGGGTCACTTTGGTATGCAAGAAATTCTTAGCTCAACAACCTCAATATAACAATCATCTCTACCTACTAGAAATGTAAATACATCTATGTACTTCCAAGCCAAATCTATTGGAAATATTCCCTTTATTGAATTCTATCCTAAAATTCTTGAACCAATCCGATTATTGGTTGTTGTATGCATCTCCACTTGTCCCAAAAGACCTAATGTGTTGTCTAATCTAAATGACAATTGGGAAAAATTTATCCTGCATCTTATTCTTAATTTCTAGAGATTCATTCATGAACATGAATTCCAAACAAATAATTAAAGTCTCATACTTCAAATAATATTTTTTTTCGTCATTCCATGTTCTTTAAAATTTGTTTCCTCAAAAGTCCATAGAGGTCAAATATTTCTCTAACAACCACCATTTGATGTGTGGTGTGAATTGTTATTTTTGTGGCAGAACCCTCATGGTTCTAGAAGTAGACTTTGTACATGTCAAACACTTTGTTACATACCAAACTCCCATATCAACAATTCCTTCCAGTCATAGATTTTCCATCATACACTGAATTGGTAATCTATCGAGAAATGCCATTTTTCACTATATTCTTCACTAGAAGAGTACCGATGGAACAAAAACAAGTCAATTCCCTAATGCAATCTTTCATAATTTGTATGAACGGTCCAAATACATCACATAATTGCAAATCTCTTAAAATGTTGGTTAGCTAGAATCATGAAATTCCTTACAAATATTCAGACCTACTCTAGAATTGTCTTGTACTCCTTGAATGTCTCTAAGTCAACTTCGGTAAGTTTCAAGTCCATATATTATGAAATTTCATGTGATTGATCTACACAATAGATGCATGAATGTATGCCCTCACATACTCTATGTAAACCACATTATTTGGCACCCTAAAAACACTCCTTGTCTTTTACCATTGACACATAAGGATAAGGCTTGAACATAGGTTGTGGCTTTAATTTAGGATGAACAATGATGGGTGTAGCCATATATTTTTTTTTTTTTGGCAAAAGTGGCAAGCCACTTATAGATATATATAAATAAGAAACTGATTCAAGAGCTCAATAGCAAAAGAATCAAGAAGAAAAACCTATATCCTTGCTCAGATACAAAGGAGAAAGATAAAACAGAGCTATAAGGAACCCTTGCAATCCTCAAAAGGCCATAGATAAGAATAGTGGAAGAGGATAAACTAAGAGAAATCTTAGAATCGGCCCCGTAAACCGGTTATCAATATTGCAGACCAACCATCTCTAGAGTCCAAAGTATTGTAAACCAACCATCACCAGTGTCCAGAGAGCTTATTCTAGTATTTGTAAAGTGCAGAAAGAGGAATGCAGTCGAATGAAATATTTCGGAACTAAAATACTGATACAAAATTATCACAACCACCAAAAATGAAGTCAGTAACCACAGAGACACTTTTACTGATACAACAAAATCACCAGAACTGATACCGGATACCAAAAGACTAACACTTGCTACCAGTGGAGATGAGAAACCAGAACACTAATGAAACCAGATAGCAGATGGGACCTTTACAGGTACATTACTGATAGTGGATTCCAAAAGACTAACAACTGCTACCAGTGGAGATGTGAAATTGGAATACTGACGATACCCAATAGTAGATTGGAGTACTGGATCATAGAGAAAACTGTAAACAAAAAACTGGTTATGTTATCGAAGCATTAAATACCGGAATGCAGATGCAACTGGATATGTTATACCGGGAAGAATCAGTATGCAAAGTAATTTACTAGCTTACGAAAGAGCTACAAAAACCAGTTATATAGAGCTGAAATACAAAATGACTCCCATACCAGTACTACAAAGACTCAATGAGTTGAATTGGAAGGCTCCAAACGTTGTAATCTCGACAAAAATCCATCACCGATATTGAGTGCAGCGAAGGCCAAAATCAGATCATCAATTGTTGAACCGTGGATTTCATTGATTTGATCAAAGGAAAGTTGAGGAGGGGGAGAAATGTTGTTCACCTATATAAAAATTTCATCACCCACTGGCATTACCGAAAGAATAACATATGACTTTGTTTGTTCATGATCATGACCTAAAATTGCAAGGATTGCATGCGTTTTAGAGAAAATTCTTCTTTTTAATTCTGGGTTTAAGCTTCTAGCAGCATTACAGGCAACAATTTGGAAGGGTCTCACATTTTGAAGGAAAGAGACTGCTTGATACTATCAAATATTCTAGGATATTCCTCATGTGAGAGAAGAAGCTGCCTGGAGAAAATTCCACCCACACAAGCCTGACTGTTCCACAAATCATATTGATGGATGGCAACCAAGAGTTGATTATCATTCGAATAATCATCTTGAATTGTTTTATGAATAATATTTTCCAACGAAGCCCAAGACTGTAGAAAATCCACTACATTGGAGATAAATATAGAGCACAGTTGTGAAGGAAAAAGAAACCCTTTCTCCCGCAGATACCAAATCTCTTCCCCAGTAATTCGCTTGATGCTTCATATGCAGTGTTGATAGGAGGTGCTGAAAAAAAAACCCAACTGATCTTCAGAAATATGATCCTTGAATGGCTTTTCCCAATCAGCCATTAACACAGGCACTTTGTAATTTCTCGGGGAGTAGGCCATGATGCAATAAATAGGGTAGACTATAGAAGCCAACATATGCCAGTTATGAGTGAAACCTGGAAGAAGAACTGTTTGTCTTAAATTCTCAAACTCTGCCAAATCATTTCATATCTTCATCTGTTGTGAAATAAATTGCAATAAAGGTCAAAATGCTTAATTATGAACTTATTAATTATTCTGCAGGGTGATAGAGGAAGCCACATGTATGAAATTAATCCTGGAAATGATTTAGATCTCATGAAGTTCAAAGGGAACCCGCCATTGTACTTCCAACATGGAATTGCATAGAAAAGGTCGATTATGCCATACTTATAATCCACTTGCTGCATTATGGGGAACTTCATTAAATGCTCGCTCAACAAAGCCAAAATAAAATCATTCAGGTGAGAGGTTGATGGTAGGGTGAGTGTGACAACTATTTAAATAATTTTCCTTTCCTCATTGATAGTGCTTGCAAGTTGAGAAATTTTTTCTAACTTGAAATTTGGGGATTTTGAATCCACTACCAGCTTATCACATCCCAAATTGGCTAGAACATCTCCCACTCTATTATCTTATTTGAATATGTGAGAAATGCAACATTCCTCAAATGAGTCTATTAATGACCATGCTTGCTTTAAAATGTAGGAAATTTTCTGGTTAAATGAACATCTAGAAATGCAAGCTTTTACTATTATAGAGGAATCTCCTTCAACATGCAACCTATGAAATCTAAGTTTTTTTGCCAATGTCAGTCCATATAGTAAAGCAAGAGCTTTAGCTACATTATTAGTTCTAGGAGGAATGGAAGAGGACTTAGCTGCCAAGAGAGAGCATAAATGATCTCTAATACAAACCTCAATTTCCGAAGCACCAAGATTTCCCCTAGATAAACCATCAAAATTTAACTTGACAAAGCCAACTGAGGGAGGTTGCCATTTAGCTAATCTTCTATTGATTGAATGACTTTCTCTACCAAATGTGGCACAAAAAGAGGGGATAGTAAGATTTTTCCAGATTTTACTAATGCAACCATCCCAAGATGAAAAATTAAAATTGCTACTTATATTCTTGATATGAGCATTAACCTGTTTAGAAGCATATTTCTCAATTCCTTCTAAAACCAAATGAATTGGGGATTCAATTTGTCTAAAAATTATTTTATTCCTTTCCCACCAAATTGACCAAATGATAGTTGCTAGAATACATTTCTAGATACTAGCAAACAAAGATTTTGTGAAAAGAGTAGGCCATGATTGAAAAAGTTCCCATAAAGTATAGGGCAGTGGCATAGATATATTTAATTTCTCCATGACATGGAGCCAACATTGCTGAGAAAAAGGGCACCTAATAAGTAAATGGTCCGTAGTTTCAGTTTCAACTTTGCATAGGACATAAGAGAAAGAGTTAGTAATGTGTAGTTTTTCCAACTTATCACTTGTTAATATCCTTTTTCTTAATGCTAACCAAGAAAAATAGCTTGCTTTAGGAGGTACAATGCTATTCTAGCAAAATAAATAAGCTTGGCTCTTCATTAGCTATTTTTCCATATGCCAGGTAGCCACATAACCATCTCTGATTGAATATTTGCCATCCTGAGCTGGAGCCCATAATAGTTTGTCATCATGATTTGAAATATACACTCTTCTTGAAGATAATATTTCCTGAAGACTTGACCTTTGATCATCTCTAATCAGAAGATCAAGAGGATCTTTCTAGATAACTTTCCCATATTGCACTTTCACATATGAAAGTGAAAACTTGGAGTATGATGAAAACCTTCAAATGCACTTGTCGCACAAAAAAATCATTTTCATCAAATATCTCTTCAAATTCACAAGACCACAAGTGATAGAAATGAAATAAAAAAGAGAAATTATTCATTGTATCCACCTACTTAAAGTTTTCTGACATAAATGCATTTTACCATTGTAACTTCAAAAAGCTAATACTTTGTTTCATCAGAGTCCATAAACAATACTATGGACCTCCATATACATCTAGAAACCTTTGGAAATAACTTCACAACCTCTACCATACTAAAAACAACCTAGCATCCATATCGCAAGGGGGGTTTAATTAGATCTTCATTTTGTTCTCCCCCTCAAACAATGCATATTATCTAGTTATCAAAAGAGGAATCCACCTCCTCATCTAATTTCTTCACCCATTTCATCTTCATCTTCTCCTTTTCTTTATTGATATCAATATTCTTTACCAAACCGATTGTTTTATCATTCTTTCCTTTACATAACCTAGCAATATGTTCCAATTTATTATATTTATAGCATGTTAGACCTTGTTGCAGACCATTTCCACTTCTTCTAACATTAGACTTACACTCAAAAGCCTTGTGCCCAAACTTGTTGCATGCATAGTAATATCCATTGAATGAATGAACATTTCTACCATAGTTTGTATTCACATATCCATTCCATACAATCCTACTTTTGTTCTCATTTTCTTTATGTCTAAACTTATTAAAAGAGTAGCATTGACCATTAAATGACTGAAATCTGATCTAACTATTACATTCACTAGCTCTATGTCCAAACTTATTGTATGAAAAATAGTTACCATTTAAGGTTGATGAATACCTAGTTTGAGAAACAAGAGTCCATCTAACATTCTTATTGTTGCAGACCAAAATGAAACCTTGTTGATCTTTATTATTATTATCCTTCAATTCATCTTTGACATTTTCCTTTCCTTTATCTCCCTTTCTAGGAACTTTATAGCTATCACCTTTATCAAAGCCAAGTTTGCCTTTATGTTTATTTTTCTTTTGAGCACTTAGCAACACATCAAGTACTTCACTAGCACCTTTAAACTTCAAGCCTTTGTTAGTTTGTTCTTTTATTTCCTTCAACTCTTTTCTCAACATGTTCATTTTCTCTTCAAGTTCAGTGCATTCTTTAGATTTGTCATGTAGCTTTATTTCAAGATCATCAATGACCTTCCTTCTTTCATCAAGTAGTTTCCTTACATAAGAAATTTTCTCTTCTTTCTTGCACTAATTCTAATTTCATCTAGATCTATTAGAGAATTCCTTAATTCTCCATCTATGTATACCACAACATCAATGCCCCATTCATGTTGTTCCATAACATCCAAATCTCTTTCAAAATTAAACATAGTGTTCAAATCCTAGATCTACCTTAGTTATTAGGATGTAACTTTAGGAACCTTACACTGATACCAATTGTTGAACACTACCAAATATTGAGATGGGGGAGGGGGTGAATCAACATAAATTAAAACTTTATCAAATTCATTCCATCTAGTGTTGATGAATACTAAGGGGTGGGGGGGTGAATTAGTATACCAAAAAATCTTGTACTCAAACTTCTATATAGTTTGGCAGATAACCAGTATAACAGATTCACTAAGAAACTGGTTAAGATAAATGCAAACCAAATAGCAAATAAAGCATTTACCCACAAAACCACAATCACCATAACACAAGATATTTAATGTGGAAACCCAAATGGGAAAAACCACGGTGAGCAGAAACCCACAAGTAACTATCTGCGGAATAGGAACCAAATCGGTTAAGGTCAAACCGGTTAAGGTCATACAATGTTCTTCACCAGAACATATCCTGTTAGGAATCTAGATCTTTGTTAGGAGATAAGTCCTATCAAAGACTACCTTGTGAGAGGATTTTCAGATCCATAGTTGTGAACCACCTTGTTAGAGGATTTACAAAGGCTTTGCTAGGCCTACCCGGTTAAGGGTTTCAAACTTGTCGAAGATATGAGTAATCAACAATTGGGTGATCTAGATACTACCATAGTATGCTTGGTTAGATCCTTGATAGCTCACTATTAATGCATTTCAGCATTACTTCAGACTTCAATATCTCCACATTCTAACTCTTCACACATGCCTAATATTCTCTTCTATGATCACACATACAAAACCCTCATCATCATTTAAAACCCTAGACATGATGTCCTTATAAAGGAGTCTGATTTCATGTCAGTCCAATAGGATTAGATTTACAAGTTCCTAGGTTTAGTGCATCTAGACACATTTGGTAACACGACACAAAATCACTGCCAAAGTGTTGGTGGATGATAACTCATCACACAAATACTAGTTGGTAACTCATCAATGAGTAATACCGGTTCATACAATTTACCGATTACCAGTTATGAAAAATGAAGACCGGAAATTGTCAACTACCACTTTGTTCCTTTGAATTGCTTGAGATCCTCGAACCGCTTGAGGTCTACATATTGCCTGAGATCTCCAGTCAATTTGTGACTAGTAAAAATTTTCTATAAAACACCGATAGTCTAAAGACTATAATACATAATACCGGTTGGAACAATTACCTGTTGAGCATAACTCATACATTAAGAAAGTGTTCACAAAGAAAGTGTGTGTCCATCAATGACAATCACAACATCATAAAAATGCCAACAATCTCTCCCTTTGGCATTGATGGCAACACTTAGGAAATTTTTGACATCTAAGTGTTTTTACAACAAAAATATGCTGAAAACAAAATTACTCCCCCTAAGCATATACACTATCCCTTTTGCAGAAATTACAATGTATACTACTCCCTTAAAGAGGTAACATGAAAGTATACATGAAATGGTAACATTCACCAATTTTAAAAAAAAATACTACTCCCCCTTTGCCAACAATGACAAAATACTGCAAAATAACCCCTATTTCTCATTATCATTAAAATTGAGTAAATGTTTATGACAGTAAGGAATGAAACTTGTCAAAAACATATTTAAAATCCTACATAAAAGTCTTCATGGCTAATGACCATGACTCAAGTAATGAGGTAGCGACCTTACTTTCTCTCTGCATTTGGAATACCAGTTCTTCCATAGCATCAATGATACTCATCTCTTGAGTGATCGTGATGGCTTTCAGATTGAGAAAACATTTCTTAAGAATTTGTAGTCTAGGTAATAAGACCAATTGAAGCTCCTGCAAATCTCTTGACCAGTTGCTGATCTCCAATTCTATCATGGCAATTTGAAGTTGATAATGATGAACTGTTTGCCCATATGTAGTGAAGGAATCATATGGCATCTTGAAGTTTCTTATGTATGCCTGCAAATCCGATTGGAGTTTATCTTTTTGTGTGAGCACATCATCGCAAAATAGATGGGGTTGGCTGATTTTGCTCAATAGTAGTTTGCCCTCATCCATAGCAACACTTATATCCTTCTGTTGTTTCAAAAGTTGAGATCGAAGCTCATTTAGTTTCTTGAATAAGACAGTGTTGAGTGCCTTTTCATGGTTCTTCTTTGCATTTTCTTCAAAAACTTCTTCCAGGCATTGTACCTGGTCCTCTACAATGGTACACAGAAGTTTAAGTTTAGACAGAGAGGAATCGGTACTGGGGAGGTTAGTACCATGAATCAAACTGGTAAGGGTGTCAACCACAGTTTGAATGACATCCTGTTCCTTCTTCCTCCTCAATGCTTCCAATCTTTCTTGTGCAAGCTTTATGCTTTGAAGCAGCTCCAATTCATCTGTAGATTGGAGATCAATAGGACTGGCGATGTCAACCGGTTTGGCTTGACCACTGGTTGCCTTGGGAATCTCCACTTGTTTGGCTTTCTTTGTTTCCTTCTCCTCTATTGCTCTTTTCTTTTCTTCTTCTTTCTTCTTTTGTTCCTCTTCTTGTTTCTTCTTCAGTTCTTCCTTCTTCTTATCTTCTTCCTGCTTTTTCTTTTCTTCCTCCTTTTTCTCCCCTTCTTTCTTTTTCTCCTCTTTCTTTTTCTCCTCTTTCTTTTTCTCCTCTTCTTTCTTTTTCTCCTCTTATTTCCTCTTCTCCTGTTCTTTTCTCTTCTCTTCTTCTTGTTTCCTCTTGTCTTCCTCTTCTTTTCTCTTCTCTTCTTCTTGTTTCCTCTTATCTTCCTCTTTCTTTTCTCAGTCTTTTCCTTGTCCTGTTTCTCCTTCTCTACTTTTTCCTTATCCTATTTCTCCTTCTCTATGTCCAGAGTGACATCCTCAACATCCAATGCATCCACATTAGTAGTGTTAACATGTTCTATAACTCTTTCTCCTTTACCATCAAATACCTCATCCGGTTTGGCTAGGGATAGGTCAGGTTCTAGTTCAACCTCCATATTGGTCTTAGACACGATATAATCTAACAAATTTTGCATGTAGATGGGTGTCCTTCTCCACTTCATTTTTCTGCCTTCTAGCAACCTAAGTCTTCTTCTTCTCATGAAGAAGAGACCTTTATTCTTGTCCATTATCTCAAACAATTTAGAATTAGAGGCATCAGGAAAGTATTGAGAAAAGACTTTTTCCCTTATTTCCTATTCTTTCTTAATGGCAATGCACCATTTATTGTCCAAAGAATTGTATAAAGAATCAGGTGTGACCGATCTAATTTTAGATGGCGACTGGTCATTGACACACAAATACCTAATAACCTCTTGTTCTACTTCTTCTTTCTCATTATCAGAAAAATCATCAAAATATTCTTTTAAGTCATCATGCACCTTTCTCTTAATATTCTTTAAAGTCCTTTGACAATGTGTCATAGTCTTATAAGAAGAGATGTCTATATTTACCGGTGCTGATGATGCAGGTGCATTACTGGTAGATTTTGCTTTCTTGCTTGATTGCCTGGTTTTCTTAGATTGTACTTCTGATTCAGTATCCTCTGACTCCGGTGAGCTATTTTTGGTCTTCTGCTTCCTTTCAAACATTTTAGCGGGACCAACTTTTGGTTTCTTCTTGGCAGGTGACCGGTTGGTCACTTTTGGACTTGCTAAGGTAACCGGTGCTGATACCGATGGCACTGCCTTTCCCTTTTTCATTGTAGGATCTTCAACCAGTGTTACCCTCTCTAAGTAGGTGTTGATTCTCTTTTTCTTTACATCTAAAGGTGTGGCAAGCAGGGTAGAGGCATACCCATCCAACATGTCATACATCACTTCATACCCCATAGGTTCTACTACTTCCTTTCTTGGTTCTACCACTTCCATTATGCATTCATCTACTTTTATGGTGAAGAAGATGTCATCTTCATATTTCTTTACAATATCTCCAGATATCCTCATCCTCTAGCTCATTTTCCGCTTGAATTCATCAAAGTATTTATTCAGAACCTCAGGATATCCGGTTCCTACTGCTTGAAGACTTTCCCTAATTTGCTTAGAGACTGGTTGGTTAGCAGAACAGTGAATATCACCTACTCCAGGAAAATAGCCTTGAAAGTAGAAAAATAGGCTGATCAAAAGTTGTCCAAAACTAAACCTTAGAGCATTGTCCTATTTGATGGACATTAGGTTCAATAGCAGTTGTTTCTGCAAAAAGGTACATAAATAAAAAGAGGCATCTTCCTTAATCATTTTGTAGGTAGCATTCACTACAGCAGTGGGGACAGAGTTTATTCTACTAGCATAAAACACCCGGTAGCCAATCACCATGCAAACATACTTAACCAAATCATTTTTGATGGTGTTGACAGTCATTCCCCATTGGTCACTCAGAGAACCGGTGAGCTTGGTCATTTCAGTCTTGATGACCTTCCTTAGGGCTGGCACCTCTCTAATGTTACAGAAACCGATGACGACATGAATTGCTTCCGGTGTAATGTCATGCATGTGTTTGAGGTACATTTTATCACTATGTACTCTACTCAAGATGATGCAGATGTGATCTTCAGTGAACTCTTCCAGAAAAAAAACCGCATTGTGTAGTTTCTTCTTCTCTAGGATGCTATATTCTGGTTTGATTTTCTTGTCATCCCCACAAAATAGACCTAGCTGAGAATGGATCACTAGAGATCCTAGGTCTTCCAATTTGCAATCAATATACCCTAAAATATCTTCCTCAACTATAACTCTAGTAGGTATCTGGGATAGGGCATTGTATTTCATCTTATTTTGAATAAAATCAACTGAATCTATAGGTGCACTAGAACTGGAGTGCGATTCAGAAGCCATGATAAACAAGAATTTTGAGAAATACCTTCACAATTCAAAATTTTAGGGTTTATAAATGTCGCTCACAACACATCACTTCGGTTGTTGGATTACCGCTTGGTGTTCTTCACTTGATTGGTTGAAAACGATCTGTTGATTCTTCTGTAAGATTTTGAATTCTCTTTGAATCGCTAGATGAATCGCTCTTGTCGCTCTACACTTAAAAATTCTTTGCTTGAAAATAGATAAGTGAAAGTGACGACCAAAATCCTTTTAAACATATTTTTCACCTACCATAATAAATGCTCCACCGCTAGGGTACAAACCCTAATTTTGCCTTTTACTGCTTCAAAATCTTCTATCGATTGAAAGGTAATGTATACCGGTTAAGGTCTTTACTGATATAAATCGGGGGTTCAAATATTTGACCGATATGCTCCCCCTAAGATTTTCTGAAGCTCAGTTTGCCGGTTTAGAGACTTCCACACTAGGTGCAGAAACCGGTTCATCTTGTGACACTTCTTTAGATTTCTTTTTCCAAGTTTTATTCATTCCCACTTGAACGGTTTCAACATCAATCTTCCCTTCTTGAGTGACGGGTATATCATCTAATAAGTTCTTTCTCATTTTGCAGGTTCTGGTAGCATGTCCTGGCTTGTTGCAATGATAGCATACTATTCTAGGTGTTCTCCATGGTCCATTATTCATACTACCATTCTTCCTTCTGCATGTTGTAGCAGTGTGACCGCTACCATGATAGATCAAACAAATTTCTCTCCAACCAGTTGCCGCTTGATAGCCACCTGACTGATGGTCATAGGCATTATACTGGTTTGGATTCTAGTTCACAGTGGGTTCTGGGATAACTCCTTGAGTCCTTGGATGGAATCCCCCAATGTTGTGCAAAATAGACCTTCATTCAAATGCTCTATGCCCAAACTTGTTGCATGCGTAGTAGTTTCCATTGAATCTATTCGATCTAGGCTTATTGTTTAGAAAATAAGGAAAATTATTGTAGGCCTTCCTTCTACACACATTAGTAGTATGTCCTTCTTTGAGACAATTAAAGCAAATAGGTTTAAACTTTTGCTTACCTTTATCCTTTGATGTTGGTTGCTTCTTTGATGCTACATCTTTTGTTCTAGAGGTCTCACCTTCCTCATACTCAAAGAAACCAAGTCTAGTGGTATTCTTTACTGATTTTGTTGAGTCAAGCTTTTTCTCTAGCTTATCAATACTCTAATTGAATTTGGCAAGTATCTCCTTTGTCTCAACAAGTTCTTTAGAAATAGAAGCATTGGATTCCTTCAAGGTTGCCTTCTCAAAAATAGCCATGTTTATTTCACCTTGCATTTCTTCTTTTTCCACTTTACTTTCTTGGAGATGAGTGGTAAGTGCATTGATTTCTTACTTCATCTTGGAGATCTCATGATCTTTGTCTTTTACTAGATCTTTAGCTTTCCTTCGGTTCTCAAGCTCTTGACACATTCTAATAGTCAGTCCTTCCAATTCCCTTCTCAAGTTGGCATTAGATTCATTTAGTTTTTCAACTTCTTCAACTAGGGCATCCATGTTTGCTTCATCAAAAGAACTATTTTCTGTAAGCTCCATTAGTTTCTTAGAATGCTCTCTTCTTTTTCCCAGAGAGGATTTATACTTGACTTTGAGTTCATCATAGGCTCTCTCAGTCTGAGTGAGACGATGAGTAAGTTCCCTCACAGTATATTCCCCCATATCTCCTTCCAAGTGGTTATACTTATAGAAAGGTTGGCTCTGATACCAATTGATGAATACTAAGAGGGGGGGGTGAATTAGTATACCAAAAAATCTTGTACTCAAACTTCTAAATAGTTTAGCAGATAACTAGTATAACAGATTCACTAAGAAACTGGTTAAGATAAATGCAAACCAAATAGAAAATAAAGCATTTACCCACCAAACCACAATCACCATAACACAAGATATTTGACATGGAAACCCAAATGGGAAAAACTACAGTGAGCAAAAACCCACAAGTAACTATCCGCAGAATAGGAACCAGACCGGTTAAGGTCATACAATGTTCCTCACTAGAACATATCCTGTTAGGAATCTAGATCTTTGATAGGAGATAAGTCTTGTCAAAGACTACCTTGTGAGAGGATTTTTAGATCCACATTTGTGAACCACCTTGTTAGAGGATTTACAAAGGCTTTGCTAGGCCTACCTGGTTAAGGGTTTCAAACTTGTCGAAGATATGAGTAATCAACAATTGGGTGATCTAGATACTACCATAGTATGCTTGGTTAGATCCTTGAAAGCTCACTGTTAATGCATTTTAGCATTACTTCAAACTTCAATATCTCCACATTCTAACTCTTCACATAGACCTAATCTTCTCTTCTATGATCACACATACAAAACCCTCATCATCATTTAAAACCCTAGACATGATGTCCTTATAAAGGAGTCTGATTTCATGTTGGTCCAATAGGATTAGATTTACAAGTTCCTAGGTTCAGTGCATCTAGACACATTTGGTAACATGACACAAAATCACCGCCAAAGTGTCGGTGGATGATAACTCATCATAGAAATACCAATTGGTAACTCATCAACGAGTACTACCGGTTCATACAATTTACCGATTACTAGTTATGAAAAATGAAGACCAGAAAATGTCAACTACCGCTTTGTTCCTTTGAACCGCTTGAGATCCTCGAACTGCTTGAGGTCTACATACCACCTAAGATCTCCAGTCAATTTGTGATTGGTAAACATTTTCTGGAAAACATCGATAGTCTAAAGACTAGAATACATAATACCAGTTGGAACAATTACCTATTGAGCATAACTCATACATTAAGAAAGGGTTCACAAAGCAAGTGTGTGTCCATCAATGACAATCACAACATCATCAAAATGGCAACAAATGTATGCATAAAAGTAAATAGATGAAACCACAAAATAAACCACACAAGAACACGAATATTTTTTTGTGGAAAACCCAAACTAGTAAAAACTACAATGACAACTATCTCACTATATGATTATCAAATTACAATGTTTAAGCCAAAGTCCAAGGAGCTTACTACCCCTGAGATGACTTGCAAATATAAGGTGCACAACCTTAGGGCAAGATATAATAAGGAATTGCAAACACTGAAGATCACTTCTTTAGAGAATGATATAATACTTTTGATAGAAAAACATCAATTGGATTAAACTACAAAGAACAACATCCACAAAATTGTTGATCATAGTTCATTGTTCAAAACACATCATAACCTATCTTCATTATTACTCTATTATACTTTTGAACCTCTATACTACTTCACATTCGCTTCACACAACCCACTTAACTTGTATATTTTTTCTCATAGTGATTACATCCTTTATATATCATCCATAACCTCAATAACATCACTTAGGCCGACCTAATTAGATATAATATGCGAATAGAAAACAATCGAACCAAAAACAATCTCCAATGTATTGTGGCCTGAAAAATAAGATATGTGAGGCATCACACCATGTTGACACACCTTCTTGTCTATCCCAAATCATCTCCTATAGATCCGCACATAACCACATAGACTAAAACATTATAGGTCAGGTGCAAAAGATAATATTACTAATGCACACCACACAACTTGCTCAAACTACAATGCAGACTACTAATAGTACTTGCAGACACACAAGATAACATCAACAAATATCCACAAATCTAAATAATCAAATTTTACCACCAAAATACTAGTAGACATAGGAATGTAATGCATTCCTACACACTAACATTGTAATAGTCACACATGACTGCACATCAATTTCAGATCCTAGAAATCAACACCAAAGCTCTTGAAACTTCATGATACATTTTAGTAAGCCTTTTGAAGAATCCAAAAATAAATTCCACACATCTGCATGATCTCAGAGCTAATCCATTGTTAGTGCATTATGCTAGACCACATCCAGACCAAAGAATGCTACAAAGTTGCACATCTGGATCAACAAGTTTGGCATCGGACAACAAGAACTCATATTTGCAACACATATGCTATGAGACAAAATGACCTATAATTAGCTTAATCTAGAAATATAGAAAAACACTCCTAGGTTCAGCTTAAGTGTTATAAACAAAAAGGAGAGGTTAAGTAATAATTTTCATGACTAATTATTTACTAGGTCAATAATTAATTACTCCAAGACTCCCTTAAGATCAATTTAGGGAGAATATAAAAATCTAATTATAAAAGTAGTGATGGATGCATGGATTGGTCATGACTACAAATCTTGATGAGTTACCTAAGTATAAACATATCAAATTTCTCATAACTAAAGAATAGTAGAAAACAACATGGGAAAAAGTCCTCCCCAAAAGAGAGAAAATAAAATAAGTGCACTAGTAAAAGAAGTAAAAAATAAAACTTGTTGGTAAAGTCTCAAGTTTCTAAACCACTTAGTTCATCCATGAAGGTGTTCAATGAAAGCCAAGTTAGTTGAAAGTCAAGTTCATTGAAATGTTGATCTACTAAATGCAAGGAAGAGCTTGCAAGTTTTTGTTTCAGTAAATATGTTAGTTCACAAATCACTTGGTTCACTAAAGGTCATTTCACCAAAGTACATCCAATTTTAAAAATTGAGAAAGTTCATGAATTGTATAATTCACCAAAGATTTCAAGAGTTTATGATTTTTTTGATCTTCTAATAATGGAAAGAAATGAAGTTTGGAGGTTTTCAAATTCATGTTTTTGAACTACCCAAATCACCAACAAAGAGTTCTTAATTTTCTTAGAATTTTTATTCACTAAAAGAAAGGATACAAAGGAAATTCATGACTAGAAATTTCATAAAAATATAATTTTGGAAAAATTGTTGGTTAGGAAACTCAATTCCTTGGAAAAAGAGGTACACAAGAGCTCTATTCTACTAAAAAATATGAGGTCAAAAAAATTTCAAATGAAATTTGGTGGGGAACATAAAAGAAAAATTCTTAGAAAGATAATTTAGTTGTTATAACTATCAGAAGCGATTCGATTCAACTTCCACTTTCTTGAAACAATTCAAATGCTAGAAGGAAAATATAAAAGGGAAAATATGTAATGATAAGGGTATTTTGGCCATTAAAATGAGAAAGGAATATACCATGTTCTTTTGGATGACTGAGAGAGAGACAACAAATAATGTGAAGGCTTTGGGGAGTTGATTAAGAGAGAAATTTTAGCTTTGGCAGAGGTGGACTATAGAGAAATATTTTGGTCGAGTAAGGTTATTATAGAAAAGGATTCAAGATGTGAAGTAGCCACCATGATTTTAGAAGAATAGAATGGAGCATATGTTTTATAAACAATAATTTTGTAATGGATGATTGAATGAACTATTCTATAACTTGTGATTGTGGATATTTTTACTTTTTGAATTAAGGCAATCTAAATATGTATATGTTGCTTTCTACATATTGTCTTTTTCTATGTGTTTTAGCTATGTAGTTGGGCTACTAGTAGGAGACCCTAACCTTGACTACATAAATGGTATTTGGTGTGAAATAGAAAAGAAATTTTTTTGAGGAAGTCAATTCAGTTGTTATAACCATCAGAAGAAATTTGATTCAACTTCCATTTTATTGAAATGGTTCAACTACTTGAAGGAAAATACAAAAGGAAAAACCTATGTAATGATCAAGGTGCGTTGGCCATGAAAATGAGAGAAGCATAGACTAGGGTCTTTTGGCTATTTGAGAAAGGCATAGTTTGAGACTGTGAAGACTTTAGTAAGCCAATTAAAGGAGAAAGTTCATCATTGGTCGAGAAAGTGGTGTAAAGAGAAAGTATTTATTTTGATCAAGGGCATATCAAAGAATTTGTGTATGAAGAAGCATTTGAGGATGTGAAAAAGGGGCATGATATAAAGGATCTTGAGAATCTATGAGGGAAAGAAATATGAAAGGGAATAATAACCATCATGATCATAGGAGATACTATATAGTTGAATTATAGTAATAGAATATAACAAATTTTGTTCTATAGACAATTGTTTGTAGCTAATATTGTGTGAAATGTTCTATGAGGTGTTGTGATTGTTGATATTGTAATTTTTGAATTAAGACAATCTAAATATGTATTTTTTTTCTTTTTGAATATTGATTGAATGTTTGGGCTACTTGGTAAGAGACTTTGAACTTGACTACATCACATCCAAATGTTTTATCATTACCCATTGAAAAAGTAGCCTCAGAAAGGTATTCTTAAGTGAGGAATTGGTCAAGCAAGGCTCTATAGGAGGATGACACATTGCAAAGTATTGAATGTTGGTATTATGGATGTGTTGCATTGGTTTTGTCATTGATGTCAATACTTGTCAACACTTGAGAACACTTATCATTGTGGAGATCTTTGGTTATGTTCACTGGCATGTTCAGTGACTTATGCACAGTCACTAGTATCTGCTTCATTGGCAGGTTATATTGTTCACCAACACTGAGGATGATTTGTTATCATCTGGAGATTACTTGGTTATATTGAAGGCATTGTTTGGACACTTGGTTTTGGTGATTTGATTATTGGTACAATCGAGTTTGCATATTTGCTATTACCAGCAAATAGGTCTAGGTTATGGACCGACGAGCATTATCTATTCCAAATCAGCATGACACATTTTAGAGATGTTTTATTGATTGGTTACTATTGTAAATACATTGAGTTGACATCATGCATCGCATATTGATTCATTTGTAATTGATTTTATTGTAATATCTTAGTGAGCCGACCTACACATTTGGTCTTGGGTTTTGGTATATATGTAAGATCTCATTTGTGAGATTATGAAGTAGAGGAGTGTGAAAAAGGATTGTAATAAGGTATATGCGAATATAAGTAGAGCTATACATACAGACATCATTTGAAGATTCAAGGAAGGTATGAGGAAGATAATCAGAGCTTAACCGGTACTGAATCTAGCATATGAAGATGCTATTTTGAGTGGTACATTATCATTGGATTTAACCATCCAATTGTAGTCAGTGTGACTCCCATTTTGTGATTGAGTAGTGAGCTCTAGGAAGTTGGCCTTTCTACATGTGCAGACCCTATTTGTACACACATACTATCTGCAGTAGTATCATTTGATTGTGGTTAAGGTTTCCCACCATGGTTTTTCCCCTTACAGGGTTTCCATGTATAAATAACTGTGTTATGTGTTGTGTATGTTATTTGTCTTTCTATTTCATGCATTAAACTTTATTGGTACTATTATTAACTGCTAAACTGCCTACCAGCATTAAAGTTTGGTTTACCAGTATTATGCACTAAGTTTGGTTAAGTTATATTTGGGTTGAAATTAATAGACAATTGATTCACGCCCCCTCTCAGTTGCCTCCGAGACCTAACAATTGGTATCAGAGCAAAGTCCTCTTTTGCAGAAGTTTAACAACTTGAGGAGATCCTATGTCTACTAACTATTTCAGGAAGGACAGTCTAAAGCTTGATAGAACTAACTATGGTATATGGAAGATCAGAATGGAGACACATCTGAATTGCATTGGAAAGGACATATGTGATGTTACAAAGAATGGCTATGTTGCTCCTACTCAAGGTCAACCTAATCCACCAACCTTGGCTAAAGATGAAGAAAACGATTGCAAAGCAAGAGAAGCACCTTTGAGCATATTGTTAGATCAGCAAATCATGGGATTATCAGACCGATCTACTCCTAAAGCTATTTGGGATAAATATACATTGAATGAAGGTGATACCACTACCAAAATTGCAAAATTGGAATGCTTCTGGGTCAGGTATGAAAATCTGAAAATGAAAGAAGATGAAAGGAGTTCTGCTTTTATGGAAAGAGTTAATAAAATTTTTTTGGGTATACAATGTTGTGGAGGATCCTTAAGTGAAGATGAAATTGTTTCTAAAGTTCTAAGAGATTTTCCACCGGCATACAAAATGAAAGTAACTACTATTAATGAATTGAGAACAATGCCTAATGCATTAGTATCTAGAGATACTTTGGTTGGAAAAATTTCAGCTTTTGAACTTGAGGAATTTGGTCCTATTGCTACAATTAAGACAGATTTGGCTTTCAAAGCTTCATCATCCACAACATCATCATCATCATCTAAAAAATCTGATTGGAAAGCACTCTATGCTAGAGAACTTGAAGAAATCAGAAGAGAGAATGAAGAACTTGAAGAGCTTGAAGCACTATTTGCAAGGAAAATGCCTAAAGGTCTAGTTGGAAATAAGTATGAAGGTAAAGAACCATTTAAATGTTTTAACTACAATAAAACTGGTCATATGACATCTAGGTGTTCTGATAGACATGCAAGATTGAAAGAAGAAGCTAAAAGAGCATACAAGCCTAACCTTGAATATCAAAGGTATAGATTTAAGAAGAATAGAGACAAATCATGTTACTATGCTGATGAAGTAGTTACTTATGATTCTGATGAGGAATCGACAGACAATGGATGAGATTTTGTTGCAATAACAGAAGATTAACCGACACCTACTATTCAACCGGTAGAGCAGGCCCTGATAGCTAAAATTGAAGAAAAGGATGAATGGACCATTGATTCTAGATGTTCACATCATATGACTGGTGATAAGAGTAAATTCCTAACCTTTCAGGAATATAATGGAGTTCTAGTAAGATTCGGAGATGACAAAGCTTGTTTGATCAGAGGAAAAGGGACTATATCTTTTGATGGTAAGCACAATACTGATAATGTTTACTATGTTGAAGGTTTGAAGCATAATCTTTTTAGTGTTGGTCAATTAGTTGAAAAGTGATTTCAATTACAATTCAAGAATGGTAAATGCAAAATCATGAATAGAACTGCTTTGGAAATTGCAACCGGTAATCAGACTAGAGGTAATATCCTTCATTTAAATAACAAAGAGAAGACATGCTTGATTGCACATATTGATGAAAGTTGGTTATGGCATAAGAGACTGTGTCATGTAAATTTTGATTGCATTGTGAAAATCAATGCAACTAAGGCAGTAAGAGATTTACCTAAGATTGTTAAACCTCACAATCCGGTATGTAAGGAATGTCAATTTGCAAAGCAAGTTGGAGCAACTTTTAAAAGTATTCTAGAAAAATCCAATAATGTTCTTGACTTAATTCATACTAATTTATGTGGTCCAACAAGAACTAGAAGTTTACAAGGAGATAGATACTTTATGCTAATCATTGATGATTATTCTAGAATGTGTTGGGTTACTTTTCTCAAGGAGAAATCAAAAGATTTTGGGAAATTCAAACTATTCAAGGTGATGGTAGAGAATGAAATTGGTAAGAAAATCAAATGTTTGAGATCAGATCAAGGAGGTGAATTCACATCTAAGGAATTTAATACATTCTATGAAGTGAATGGAATCAAAAGACAATTATCAGCACCTCGGACACCCCAACAAAATGGAGTTGTGGAAAGGAAGAATAGAGCTATTTTGGATGCAGCTAGAAGCATGATATCAAAAGCAAATCTACCTCATGTGTATTGGAGAGAAGCAATCAATACAACTATTTATACATTCAACAAAGTTCACATCAAAGGTGAAACCAGTAAGACCCCTCATGAACTATGGCTTGGTAATACTCCTACTCTTAAATATTTCAGAATATTTGGAAATAAATGTTATATTAGGAGAGATGGTTATATTGGCAAATTTGATCCTAGAAGTGATGAAGGAATATGTCTTGGTTATTCATCTAAAAGCAAGGCATATATATGTTTTAATAAGAGATTGCAGAAAATCATTGAAAGTGAAAATGTGAAGCTTGCTGAATAGTTTAGAAGGTCTATAGACTCTGAACCGACAGTTGAGATAATCACAAATGAACCTACTATAAGTACACTGGTACAAAATGTTGATCCAGTCAAAATGGCATCATCTGAGAATTCCACAGTGACTGAAGAACAACAACAAGTGAATGCACCCAGGTATATAAGATTTAATCACTCTGAAAGTCAAATAATTGGGAATAAGTATCAAGGTGTTATGACTAGAGGAAGACTAGCAAATGAAGAGGTATGTCTAATTTCTCAAATTGAACCAGCAACTATTAATGAGGCATGTGAAGATAAACATTGGATTAAGGCTATGGAAGATGAATTGGAACAAATTGAAAAGAATAACACATGGACATTGGTTCCCTGACCTAAAAACAAAAATGTAATTGGAACTAAATGGGTATTCAGAAATAAACTTAATGAAGATGGTAAGGTAATCAGAAACAAAGCAAGATTAGTGTGTAAGGGATATTCACAAAAAGAAGAAATTGATTACAATGAAACCTTTGCACCGGTAGCTAGAATTGAGGCAGTCAAATTATTCTTAGCTTTTGCAGCACATAAGAACTATAAAGTATATCAAATGGATGTTAAATGTGCATTTTTGAATGGTGGTCTTGAAGAGGAAGTTTACATTGAACAACCTGAAGAATTTTCTTTGACAGATGACAAAGATATGGTTTGCAGGTTAAGGAAATCTTTATATGGATTCAAGCAAGCTCCTAGAGCTTGGTATGCTAGATTGGACAAATATCTTTTGAAGCTTGGTTACACTAAAGGTAATGCTGACAACAACTTATATTACAAAGTGACTAATGATGACATCTTGGTTATTGAAGATTTTGTTGATGATATCATTTTTGGAGGAGAAGATGGATTGTGTACAGACCTTTCTAATAAGATGCAGGAAGAATTTGAAATGTCTATGATTGGAGAGAGAAAATTCTTTTTAGGATTGCACATTTCACAGACTGATAAAGGTATATTCATAAATCAATCAAAGTACTTGAAGGAATTACTTAACAAATTTGGCATGGAAAAATCTAAACCAGTAAGTACACCTATGACTACAACTGATAAACTATCATTGAAGAATGAATCAACACCTGTTAATCCAACAAGATACAAGTCTATGATAGGAGGTTTATTGTATTTGACACAAACAAGACCTAATATTATGAATGCAGTATGTATTGTTTCAAGATTTCAGAGTAATACTAAGGAAAATCATGAATCAGTAGTAAAAAGGATTTTCCAGTACCTACAAGGCACAACAAATCTTGGCTTATGGTATCCTAAAGATGAAAATTTTGATTTATGTGCATACACAGATGCAAATTGGGCAAGAGATGTAGATGACAGAAAAAGCACCACCGATAGAGCATTTTTTCTTGGCAGCAGACTAATTTCATGGCTGAGCAAGAAACAAAGTTGTATATCACTATCAACAACAAAATCAGAATATGTTGCAACAACAACTAATTGTACATGGGTATTATGGATTAAGCAAATGTTGAAGGACATAAAGGTAAAATGCAAAGAACCTATAATCATTTACTGTGATAATATGGCAGAAATTGATATATCAAAGAATCCGGTATTTCACTTTAAAACTAAACACGTTTCTATCAAATCCAACTTTCTAAAAGAGAATGTTGAAGCAAAAGAAGTGAAATTGGTTTATGTGAATACTAAAGAGCAGATTGTAGATATCTTTACTAAGCCTTTTCCTAACGAAACTTTTGAATATCTAAGAGAACAACTTGGAGTTATACCCTCACCGGTAGAAACTTATGTTAGGAATCCCATAGATACTGAGAGGGGGGGGGTGAATCATTATCTAACCGATGAGTATAATTTCTTGAATTAAAACATGTAGAACATATTATAACAGTGTACCGGTATGCAAGAAATAATGCAATAAACAAAATCAAGAACATCCACATGAAAAGCACACCATAACACAAGGTTTTAACGAGGAAACCTGGTGTGGGAAAAACCTCGATGGGATTTGTGACCCACAATATTCACTCACTGGCCAATAAGAGAATATTACTTACAATAGGGGCCTGCACATGCAGGAAGGCCAACTACCTAGAGCTCACTGCTCAATAGGAAGTCTCACTGACTTACAATGAGGATTATACACATCCAATATCTTCTACTATTTTACAATAGCATCTATAATGCCTGATCCAGTACTGGTTGCTACTCTACTTATTACATAAACCCTTAGCCTATATTTCGCATAATAGGTCTGCCTAATATTTTTTCCTTAATGCTTCCTCACTCATACCAAATGTCTAAAATGATCTCTTTTATATATAAACGTCATTTTACAATTTTCCAAGTCAGCTTACAAAGTTTTTACAATAATAAACAAAATATAATATAACAAAATCCTGTCAGCCTCTGTGTTGGTATACTTCTTTTCTTTGTGCTGGTGCTAGTGTCCTAAGTGCCGGTGTAGAGTGTGATCTGCTGATGTTGGTATAATGCCTTTGCCGGTGCCATAGGATTGCAAGGTTGCCATCAATGAGAAAACCTTCAATCACATACAATGTCTCATTAGAGTGTGCATATGCCAACAATCTCCCCCTTTGGCATTGATGGCAACACTCATGAGAAATTTCAAAAATGTATCCAAAAATGTGAAGTCCAAAAATGTTACCAAAAATGTGTGTGCTCCCCCTGAGCATATGATTCCTATGATATTGAATCTTCTCATCCCACTACTCCCCCTTTGGCATCAATGACAAAGGTTGTTAAGATGTCAGTAGAGTTTGTAGTTTCAACCTTGTAACTGGGTGGTTACAATTTGAAAAAGATCTCCCAAAATCAAGTTTATACTATCCATAAACTTCTTGCTATCCTTTATTGTTGTCTCTGTTCTCTTCACTCTACTGGTGAGATGCTGTAAATGCTCTGCCGGTGTTTTTTGTCCCTGTATTAGTGCCTTAGATACTTCCTTCCGTAGTGATGCTAGATAGTCCAATCTTGGACTTAGTTTTAATCTCAAATGTTTTGCCTTATTCACTATTCTTTCTCTCTCTCTTTCCAATTTAAGTAAATCTTCTTCAAAATTTGTTATCTTCTCCTCAAAAACTGATAGTGTATCAGGTGAGCTAACAAAATTATCTGCAAGTTTATTGATCTCATCATGTACCTTGCTCATCTTTTTGTC
Organism: Cryptomeria japonica; assembly: GCF_030272615.1. Lineage (NCBI taxonomy): Eukaryota > Viridiplantae > Streptophyta > Pinopsida > Cupressales > Cupressaceae > Cryptomeria > Cryptomeria japonica. The sequence goes on from NC_081410.1 coordinate 45,294,581, forward strand.
TATATCTATAGTCAAAAAGTTTGTCTTACAAGTGTCTTTGTATAGAGTTTTGTACTCTTTCAATAAATTACACATTTCTAGTAGAAGTGTGTCAAATTTTTTGTTACACTTCTTTATTTTCTCATCAAAGAATTTCTACTTTTCAATTTCTACTTTATCCTTCAATGACTCTTCCTTTATTTTCTCAATGTTTTTTGTGATATATTTACACAGTGTATCAAGTGGTCCTAAAGAATCTTTATTGTCTACATTACAGTTAGGAGCAATTACCTTCAAAATTGGTATGGTATCATTAATTGCCTTATAAGCTTGTGAGCTACAGTCTGTTATCTTTTTGATTGAATCTAATAGTACCTCAGTAACATTAGTTGATTTGTAGCCTGATGATGAACCAACATTCTGAGTACCGTCAGTGGACGTAAGCAAGCTTGTATTGACCTCTGGTAGGTCTGTTTGTGTCTTCATTTCTTTAAGCAATGGTTTTTCTATTTCTCCAATTGTCGGTGGCACTATTTCTTTATGTTCATGTTCCTGTTGCTGTTGTTCCTATTCTAGAGCCTTTTGCTCTATTTGTTACATTGTCTTAGTCTAAATCTCTACCTTTTTCTCTTTGTCTTCTGTTGGTTTCTCCTATGTGTTTTCAGTTTGGTCAGCTACCAGAGGCTCACTAGCCATGTCAGTTTTATCAGTTGTATCTTTGTCTACCACTATGTTGATCTTTTGAGTAGATAAGACTTCAGGATTAGGATTACCATCCTCTACATCCATACTCTCAGCTGTCGGTTGATCTTTTGTAGCTGTTGTTTTTACTAGTGGAGTAATCAAAGGAGGTGGGGGTAAGTTGTCTCTAACCTTGATACTAGGTGGTCCACCAACTTTACCTTTACCCTTGTCTCTATCTTTCAAATAAACTTTTATGGGTTTGGGGTTCCTGTATTCTTCTTGTTTTTCCTTTTCAACTAGGAATATATCCCATCCATTTTCTATTTCCTCAGTCACCTCATTAACTCTTCCAACCATTAAAGCAATGTGCTGGTGTGTAGTAGAAAATACTGACTGGTTGGATTGAGCAATTAGGTCATCAATTTCTTTGGGTGAGTTTACCGGATATACAACAAGTAGCTTTTCAATCTTTATTTTCTTGTCCAGTTCTATTACTGCTTGTCTTCTTGCTTCCAATCTCTTAAATAGTTCATCTAGAATTTCATTGACTACTTCCATCAAAAACTTCTTATACATGTCCATATGCAATATAACACTATTTTCAACTTGTTCTTTTTCATCAGCTTTTAAAGTGTCATATATTTTCTCTATATTTTTCAATTTACCTTCCTCTGTAATTTTATTCAGCAGTATATCAAGAGGGGCCAAGTCTTTGTTTGTCCTCTTCTTCTTTTTGGGTGTCAGTTTATTCTTCTTTGGTGTAACCTTTCTTACCGGAGATCTCACTGCTTGTTGTTTTTGTCTTGTCCTCCTAGGTGAGGGTGTAGTTGCCGGTGAGGGATCTCTTTTCTTGACAACTCTTTTGAAAGTTGTAGGCATGTCACTCCCCGAAGAAGTACCTACCGGTGATAGGTGAGTTTCAGGTTGCGGAGCTGCTAACTCATCCTTTGTTATACCGGTTTTCTTCAACACACCTTTCCTTACAGCTGCCTCAACCTTTTTCACTCTTTTCTTCGATTGTATTTGGCTTTCAATAGTTTCTGCACTACCAAATATTTATTCCTTAGGTTCTCTAGGGGCTTCTAGAAGTGCTTTAGCATATGTTTTAATTATATGATCATCTGTTTCATAGCCCATCTCGATTACCCAGACTGTCCTAGGGATGACTGCTTCCATCCACATTTCATCCTTCTTGATTACAAAGCATATTTCATCTTTGTATTTGTTAACAATCTTTTGTGATAATATGATTCTTTTCTTCATTTTGGCCTTTAATGCTTGAAAGAATTCATGAATATTGTTTTCCTTGTCTTCTCCCATGTTATTGAATAGTTCTATTAACTGTTTACCTACCGGTATATCATATCCAAGTTCTTTGTAGCCTATACTGGGAACTTGTTTGGTTATATGTAGCATCAGACATACTAACAGATTTCTAAACCTAAAAGTTCCTTTCTTGTCCTTCTTAATCTTTCCAAGGTTGTCAATTAATTCATCCTTTAACCACTTACATATATCAATCTTTGCATTATCTGTGACCATATCATAAGCACTCTTAATGCATAAACTTGAAATTGAATTGAGTCTATTTGCATGAGTAGCTTTATACCCTAATATCATGCTGATAAATCTCACATTAATGTTTGTTACATCATTAACTCTTAGGGACCTTTTGTCGAATGTTGCACCAGTTAGGTTTGTAACTAGGTCATTAGATACCTTTTTTTGTTTTATCTGGCCTTTTACCGGTGGTTGGTAACCTTGTGATAGCTTTCATAGCTTCCTTAGTGATTTTGTGGATTGCATCTAACAAGAAAAATTCACCATGTACCCTGCTTAAGACTATCCTAATCACATCCTTGGAATTCAGGAATGCTAAGGATCTCTGTAAATCCTAGGGTTTCAATGATCTTGTGTTCATCTTTTACATTGTTAGTTTTAACACATATCATGGTTTTAAACATGGTTTTAATCTCTTCATCTCCTAGTTCCTCAATGTTGCAGTGGATGTACATTCTGGGGTCTTCAACATAGACAACTCCCTTGGGAATTTGAGAAAAAGCACCTAAGGTATCATCTTTCTTTGCTACCTCAGGAACTAACTGAAATACAGGCCTGGGTCTTTTTATCACTTCGACAATAGTAGGGTTTGCTATATATTCAATTTTAGAGGTGGATGCCATGATAAAATACCTTTTGCTGCCTTTAGGATGGATGAATGCTTGGAGTGTTCTTGCCTCTTGCTCGAAATGCCTTAGCTCGGAATCTTCGCGCTCTTCGTAGGTTTGAAATCTCGGTGAAATGGAATGGAGCCAAAACCTCAATTTTATAGTGTCTTTTTTCCATCTACCACATTAAATGCATGCCGGTTAAGTATTCACTTAACATTGTCTGGCAGTAAAATGTAATTAATAATAGCACATGTGTCATTAGATTGCCAAACCCTTAAGGAATCTTTCTTCAATTAGATGAAGAACTTCCTGCCAGTGGAGTACTGCTCTGTCCCACTGGTGAAGCATCACTCTGTCCTGCTAGTGAGGCATTGATTTGTTCTACTGGTGGAGGAGTATTCCCAATATTTAGATCAACTTTTCTAATCCATTGTTTTGAGAATTCTTGCTTAACCTCTTCAACCTTTTCTTTACCTTTCAAGCTAGAAATTTTGTTGTTTGCCGATGATCCTTTACTTCTACAGAATTTTGCAATATGCCCAATCTTGTTACATGCATAACAAGTGACATTATTCTTCTAAATAGCTTTCCCATAACCTATGCTGGTTTGTGTTTTGCATTGATTAGATAAATGTCCAAATCTTCCACAAACATAACATCTCACATTCATTCTGCAATTTTTAGAGTTGTGACCAACTTTGTTGCATTTAGAACATTGACCAGTGGGTGTGTTGATATTCTGATAATTTCTAGATCTACATTCATTTGCTCTATGACCATACTTATTACAGTTAAAGCATTTTCCATTGAATTTATAAGCATTAGGTTGTCTTATCGATTTGTTGTGATCCTAAGTATTTGCAGTACTGGAGCTTTCACCAACTTCAAAGCCAATTCCAGAAGTGTCACCTTTAGGTTTTTGATTGTTCAGCAAGGTGCCAAGTTCCTCTGAGCTTTTCTTGAATTTTTCTTTATGTTGATTTGCAGTTTCTAGTTCTCTTTCTAAAACTTCTTTTTGTCTCATCAGTTCATTTGAGTCATTCTGAGTATGCATCAGATCTGTCTTCAACATGTCATTTTCATAGCTAAGTCTTGTGTTCTCATTTGCTGCATCACTTAGTCTTCTGGTCAATTCTTCTTCATTCTTCTTCTTATCCTCAATCTCTTTGCAAAATCTCATAGTCATATCCTTCATCTCATTCTTTGTTGTCATGTTCTCTTGTTTCAACTTGCTTATCATATTATTAAGTGATTCCTTTTCATCATTCTCATTTTTCAATTTTTCACAAAGTTCTCTTCTCTTATTTCTTGCAACAGTAAAATTTTCTTGAAGTGCCTGAATGATATCCCGAGCTACCCTTAAATCATCTTCTAGTTTGATATTTTTCAATTTCTCTGCATCATAGTCTAAAAGAGCTCCTTCAAGTTGCTTCATCAGATTTTCCATCTTTACCAGTGTCAAGATCTTCCTCAAGCTGTTAGGCTTCTGAAAATAGAGGACCAAGCTCTGATACCAATTGTTAGGAATCCCATAGATATTGAGAGTGGGGGGGGGGGTGAATCAATATCTAACCGGTGAGTAGAATTTCTTGAATTAAAACATGTAGAACATATTATAACAGTGTACCGGTATGCAAGAAATAATGCAATAAACAAAATCCAGAACATCCACATGAAAAGCACACCATAACACAAGGTTTTAATGAGGAAACCCGGTGTGGGAAAAACCTCGGTGGGATTTGTGACCCACAATATTCACTCACTGGACAATAAGAGAATATTACTTACAATAGGGGCCTGCACATGCAGGAAGGCCTACTGCCTAGAGCTCACTGCTCAATGGGAAGTCTCACTGACATACAATGAGGATTATACAAATCCAATAGCTTCTACTGCTTTACAATAGCATCTATAATGCCTGATCCAGTACCGGTTGCTGCTCTGCTTCTTACATAAACCCTTAGCCTATATTTCGCATAATAGGTTTGCCTAATATTTTTTCCTTAATGCTTCCCCACTCATACCAAATGTCTATAATGATCTCTTTTATATATAAGAGTCATTTTACAATTTGCCAAGTCAACTTACAAAGTTTTTACAATAATAAACAAAATATAATATAACAAAATCTTGTCAACCTCTGTGCCAGTATACTTCTTTTCTTTGTGCCAGTGTCGGTGTCCTGAGTCCCGATGTAGAGTGTGATCTACTGATGCTGGTATAATGCCTTTGGCGGTGCCATAGGATTGAAAGGTTGCCATCAATGGCAAAACCTTCAATCACATACAATGTCTCATTGGAGTGTGCATATGCCAACAACTTAGACAGTTGGAGCATGGCATCGGACCGACAAAGTTAACAGAGAAATATTTTTCCAGCTTTGATGAAGGAGAGCTACTTCTCAGGGGGAGTAGATTGAATAAATGTGGTTATAACAATTGGTATTTGTAACAAGTTCTATGCACTGACTATATTTGGTTTTGTATTTTCTTTGGCATTTGATGTCAAAGGGGGAGAGATATCTTTGCAAAAACACATTATCTTTTGGGGAGAGATTATTCATTGGGGGAGAGATTGTTACTCTTTGTATCTGTATTTTGATGATCTCTTTGGGAGATTGTTGGTTTTTGGCTTTTGGCATTTTTGATTTGGCACTTAGATGGTTTTTCCGTCATGTGTTGCCATCAATTCCAAAGGGGGATATTGTTGGTATTATGGATGTGTTGCATTGATTTTGTCATTGATGTCAACACTTGTCAACACTTGAGAACACTTATCCTTGTGGAGATCTTTGGTTATGTTCACCAACATGTTCAGTGACTTATGCACAGTCACCGGTATCTGGTTCACCGGTAGGTTATATTGTTCACCGACACTAAGGATGATCTGTTATCATCTAGAGATGATCTATTGCATATTTGTTGTTACCAGCAAATAGGTCTAGGTTATGGACCGACAAGCATTATCTATTCCAAATCAGCACGACACATTTTAGAGATGTTTTATTGATTGGTTACTATTGTAAATACATTGAGTCGACATCATGCATCGCATATTGATTCATTTGTAATTGATTTTATTGTAATATCTTAGTGAGCCGACCTACACATTTGGTCTTAGGTTTTGGTATATATGTAAGATCTCATTTGTGAGATTATGAAGTAGAGGAGTGTGAAAAAGGAATGTAATAAGGTATATGCAAATATAAGTAGAGATATACATGCAGATATCATTTGAAGATTCAAGGAAGGTATGAGGAAGACAATCAGAGCTTAACTGGTACTAAATCCAGCATATGAAGATACTATTTTGAGCAGTACATTATCATTGGATTTAACCATCCAATTGTAGTCAGTGTGACTCCCATTTTGTGATTGAACAGTGAGCTCTAGGTAGTTGGCCTTTCTGCATGTGTAGACCCCATTTGTACACACATACTATCTGCAGTAGTATCATTTGATTGTGGGTAAGGTTTCCCACCGTGGTTCTTCCCCTTACAGGGTTTCCACATACAAATAATCGTGTTATGTGTTGTGTATGTTATTTGTCTTTCTGTTTCATGTATTAAACTTTACCGGTACTTTTATTAACTACTAAACTATCTACCGACATTAAAGTTTGGTTTACCGGTATTATGCACTAAGTTTGGTTAAGTTATATTTGGGTTGAAATTAATAGACAACTAATTCACCCCCCCTCTCAGTTGCCTTCAGGACCTAACATTGAAAGGTATTAAATCAGTCCATGGATGGTTCTTGTGTTAGAATCAGAGATCATTGAGAGTGGGGGGGTAAACTAGTTATCTACCAGAAATTGAAACAACAAACTTATTCTTTATCCACTAACTGACAATGCATAACTGATAAGAACATAAACATGCAACAATAAATACACAAATCCACAATACTGGAATTTTTACATGGAAACCCAGAAAGGGAAAACCATCATGCAGCTGGAACCCATAATATTTGTGTACTATGGCAAAGAGTACATAAATATTACATGTATGGGAATGCACTTGCATTCAGGCTCACTGCTCATATTAAGTTGCCCAAAGGGCTACAACCCTGAAGGAAGTCTCACTGACTTAGAATTTGTTTACAATCTGTAAATACAATGAAATGAACTCTTAATCAACATCTGACTATGCAAAGATGAGTTCTGGTTAGGCTTTGAATCTCTGTCTGTCTCTTCTCTACTAAATACTCAGTCTTAGTCTCAATCAACTACCGGTTGTTCTGAAAGAAAAATGCGCATGTGAAACTACGCTTAGTCCCACCAAAATTGATCACCACACACATAACACACTAAAAATCAATTTCCAAAATGATCTTATATATCCGGTCTTACCAAAGAAACAATCTCCTTCAAGTCGGCTTCAATAGGTGTAACGTGTAGATTAAGTCAACTTCAATCTCGAATAAAACATAGCACCAGAAAAAAATATTATAACCACACACTTCCTAAAGGTTTCCATATCATTGAGATCACAAAAACAATCATCAAAAATGTTGTAATCACCAGAGATCATTATAGATCAAAACATTATTGAAATACCATGTTTTACTAGTTAACTGCCTTCTGGTTACCTCCATCTTTTGGATAAGATAGATCACAACTACTAGATCAAATCACCACGAAGAGTTTCCATCAATTAAAAACCTAAACAAATAATCAACCACCGAAAGTCACATGAAATCACCAGATGAGTGTCAATTGCCAACAATCTCCCCCTTTGGCATTGATGACAACACCTATGAAAAATGGCTAAGTGTTGAAACCTGTACAACTGGATGAAAGAATAAAATAATTCTAAGACTCCCCCTTAGATAAACAATCCATGAATCTACAATACATTGGACTGTACACTCCATACATACAATCAGTCTATACACTGTACACTTTTCACCTCATCTCTCCACCTTTGACATAAATGCCAAAGATAGGGTGTGCATCAAAATTGCCTGTACATATATACACATTCACCTGAGGATTAAATCTATGCATGCTTCAATATATTCATATATTTCATCTTTAAGAACCCAAGATATGTGTTCCAACCTACTCACAACTTATCCAAAACTGAAACAAAACCATTCAAAACATAAGCATGAAATTCTATAGCTACAATCTCAGTAGGAGTATCCTGAGACATGTTTTGAATGCAGTACATCTTATGATACACTAAGGTGTCCAACCAAGGACCAATTAAGTTTCGGAGTTCACCTATTCGCCTGATCATCCTCTCCTTCTCCTTCTCAAAATTCCTAATCTACTTAGTGATATTCAAAATTTGTGCCTCATTATTGCCGATTAAATTAGTTTGCGGATTATAGGCCTGTGAAATTTGAGCTAACTTCTCTTTACAATTCTTTGTATGCTTGTCTATCTCAGTAGTAAAATTGGTCAAAATTAGACAAGACTTGTAAATTTTACCACCTTCCACTAAGGCCTCATCAATCAATTTTAACTTTTATCTACTTGTGCCTTATCATTACTAATCATTTGCAAAAATGTTTAAACTTTAGCATCCTTAAAATTCTCCATAGCTTGCTAGGTTGATGCTTTAGATAAAGAATCAGATTGGGTGGATATATGATCAATTGAATTTTGAAGCTTATCGAATGAACGCGTACTTGCATCAAGTTGCAAATATGATACCCCCTATTCCAAAACTTTAACAAATTTTTCAATGAGTTTCTTCTCTTTAGATTCCAACTATGCTAACTCTTGACTGGCTTGCACTTGAAGAGCAACAACAACTATCATTCTCTCTGTTAGAGACATTTGATTGATTGGTTTATCAAAATTGGTATTGAACTCTAGAAGACTCCTTAGGATTTGGGTTTTTGTAGTGTCAATTGCCACAAGTACCAAAGTTTCCATTCTCTTACCCTTATCCTTATCCGGTTCATCCTGTTTCCCCTCTTCTTTCTTCTCTACCCCAATAGGTTTGGATTTAACTTCTTTAGGTGCCTCCTATGCACCGGTGTCACCACTTGGTTCACCATCCTCTACCTCTGTTGGTTTATCATTTTCATTTGCAATCTCATTCTCAAGAGAATCCAAAATTTGTTGTTCACCAACATCTTGAGTATCCTCTTCTTTATTGACATTGTCCGCCAGAGGATTTTTTGACTGAGTGGCATTATTTTGAGAGACAGTAGCTACAAGTCGGTTCTTAGTAAGAAATTTTTTCCAGATTTAATTGGTTTCTCTCCTTATTTCTTGAACTCGGCCAGCCATTAGACTGTTGACCCTGTGCTTACTTCTGAATTCCTTTTTATTTGTTATCAAAATTAATTTGTCAATTTCTTCTATAGTGATACTGGTGCACTGATTAACCTATTCACTATCCTTTATTTCTCTCTCCATTTGGCTATTAGATTTTCTCCTAGCATCAATTAGGTTGTACAAATCTTTGGGAAGATATTTTCCTAACTCAATACAATGCTTTACTAAATACATCCATATACAAAATTACAGCTTCCTCAATCTATCTCTGATCGTTAACATCCATATTTACATAATATACATGGATGTTCTTCAAATTTCCATCTTTAATAATTTCATTAATTAATTCATGCGTAGATAACAAAAGAACAATATGATACTCTGTTTTAGAAGATTTCATCTTACCAGATTATATAGCCTCATCCAGATCTGATTTTGTCTTCTTTCCTTTCTTAGGCTTGTCTATCAGTACATGATCAGATCTTGCCTTCTTCTTCTTTGGCTCCTCCTTCTCACCACCGGATTGGGGTTTCCGGATCACTCTAGAAAATTCACCTTTCTTCGGTTCCTTGTGAATATTTGAATCAGATTCAGTCTTTGATTGCATTGAAGAAACAACTACATACTCTCTTTGTGTCTTCAGTTTCTTCCTCAGAACACCTTTCCCCTTTGCAGATACACTAGATGGCTCAACTTCAGAAGGAGATGTCTTCACCAAAGCAGGAAAAGGTCATGTTACCTTTATTTTAATGGGAGAAGGTGCAGGATTTTGTTTATTTTCTTTTTCCACTACATCCTTTGTTGCCCTAGCAGCCTTGACTTTGTCTCGGGGTTGGCCTTCCTTAACAAGAATTCCTTCCACAATATTTGCCACCTTCCTCTTCCTTTCTGGTTCAGAGAACTTGGAGTGCAACTCCATTGATTTCTCTTTGCATGTTCTGAACCTCTCCTCCTTTGTGTCTTCCAAAGCATTCATCAAGTGTTGTGCATATGCATCCAAGGTAGCCTCATCAACCTCATACCCCATTGGCAATATCCATATTGTTTGGGGTTGAACTTCTTCCATCAGGAATTCATCCTTGTTCACCATAAAGTACATTGTCCCCTCATTTTTGACAATTTCTTTGGGGATCCTCACTCTTTGTTTCATTTTATCCTAAAAAGTTTGAAAGAAAGCCCAAAATGCAACATTTTGATTGTCCTAGTTCCCAAGACTGTCAAGTCCTTTCTTTATTTGTTGCGCAACCGATAGACCATAAGCCCATTGTACCCTACTAGTTCCAAGGATTTGGTTCATGAAATAGAGGGCCATACAGATAACCAAAGATCCAAATTAAAAAATGTGCTTCTTATCCTATTTAATCTTCTTCAAATTTATCAACAATTCCTCCAACAACACACTACATAGGTCATAATGACCATCTTCCTTGACCATTTTGTAAGTTGCATGGATAGTAGTGCCAGATACTAAATTCAGTCTATTAGACTGATATACTTTGTAACCAATCACCATTGCAACAAATTTAACATCATCCTCTTTAATTGTACTGATCTTCGTCGATCGCCCATCAAACTCTGCACCAATTAGTTTGTTCATGGTAGGGTTTGTGACCTTCTGCAACCCTGGCTTCTTACTAGTTTGATTCAAACAGGTAACTGCATTAATTGCATCAACAATGATCTTGTAAGGTTGGTATAGTCACATAAATTCAGCATGGATCCTGCTCAGTACATATCTTACCCACTCCTTTTCATCAAAATTTTGAAAGTTCACAAATTTGGTGAAACCTTTTCTTTTCAGTTGTGCAAATTTTGGCTTAGGATTATCAATATCATCCATGATTATGTCAGTATATAGGTCCAAGATTTCTTCTGAATTGATTTCTTCAATTTCGTAGTGAATATAAGCGCAAACATCATCGACATGCAAGACTCTGTGCTGAACAAAGGAAAATGCTCCAAATGGGTCATCTTCCATGGACTTGTAAGGATGCTTCTTAAATACAGGATGTGTCATGTCCTTAAACTGAACCACCAGTGGAGTAGAAATGGAAGATGCAAATGCCATTTTAAAATCTCAGAAAATCAGACTAAAAATATACCCTTTGAGAAATACCTTAACCAACTATCGGATTCCCTATATCGCTTCACCGAATTGCTTTTAGCTCTTTGATCGCGTCAAAAATTTGATCACCTTGTTCTTCATCTTGAAAGCACTATTCACAAAGTAAAGAATGATTCTTATAATTGGGTGAACTCACAAAATTGGTTCCCACTTTTTGGTACGTCCTGATTTTTGCTGAAATCATACATTTTTTAGAAAATATAATGATTTAAGCTTTAAGAGGTCCCATCTTAAGTAATTAATTGAAGAGAGTTAAATCAAAGGCTCTTAGATCAAAATTTCTTGGATAGAACCTCTCTACTTCTAAATCATACTTGCAATGGAGTCTCCTTTGCATCTATCAAATATTGATAAAAAACCAATTTTACATTAGCTTTTGGGGGGTCAAATCAATTCATTTAAAAGTTTTTTTTTTAAAGTATTTAGTCTTTATTATAAGCTTTCCAAATAGTATAACTTTTAATATATTTAATTTCATTAATATATTTTTATTTTATTTCTTATGAATGTAGGTTTTTCACCGAACATAAACTTCTTTGTTCAATGCATTGGGAAAAATAGTAAACTAGTTCAAAAAAATTCTGAAAAATATCTAAGCACTAGGTATTGATGTTTTCTTTCTAACAAAAAAAAGAAAATTGAATTTTGATATATATAGAACAAGTTATGTGTTCAAACATACACCTATATCTAAATTATAATTAGTCAAACTTCGAAACTTAATAAAATGAAAAATATTCAATATGTCACTATCAAACGAACTGCATGCCCTGGGTATTGATGTTACCAACCAAAATTCAAAAGAATTAATTTTTTATCATTTATAGAAAAAAAATTATGCGTTTCGGGATACACATCACTCTTAAAAAATGTTGTTTGCTGTAAAAAACTACTTTTTGAGGGAGATGGAAAAATCAATAAAATTTTATTCAAAAAAATTTGAAAAAAATATATTTAGAATCTACAAACAAGATGTTAAAAATCACTAGTTTATATCATCTCCAAATTCTTAATGGTTTAAAAGTTATAGGTGTCGGAAAGTGAAGGTTTTTTTCAAAATATTCATATAAGTGTCAAAGTTGGTCAAAAAGTGGGAACCAGTATTGTGAGTTCACCCAATTGCCTTTTTAACTTTGCAAACCCAAGTTTCACTTTGAAATAAATGCACCTCAAATATTTAATTGGATGCCCTATTCCACTATCGGATGCCAAAATTAGCAATCTGAGTTCCAGATATAAACTCCCATCTGTAATCCATTCACTATAGATCTCATGAAGGGGTACTGCAAGATTTGCATTGATTTGCCTCCCCCTAAGGCCAAAAGCCCTAGTTACTAGATGACGATTCTACACCACATTTAGGTACAGATCCATCAACTACCTTAGATTCATCCTTCTTTACCCACATCTTCTTATGCTGATATGTGATCTCATCAACTTTTGCCTTTCCCTTTACATCTGATTTGTTCTTGTCAACCAAAATATTGTTTTTTCTTCTACATAATTTTGCAATGTGACCGGTTTTGTTGGATGCACTGCAAACAATATTATTCTTCATAGGTCTAAAGTTCATTTGGTTATGTCTTGTCCTACACTAATTAGAGATATGTCCAAACATTCCACAAGCATAACATCTTTTGTTCTGAAATTATTTTATTACTGCTCTACACACATTTGACTTGTGTCCAAAATTATTGCATATGAAACACTGACTGGTAAAGGTTACAAATGACCAAATTTATGAGCATTAGGTTGCAAATTGCCATATGACCAAATTTGTTGCAAGTAAAACATCTACCATTGAATTTATGAGCATTAGGTTGTCTTACCGGAGGATTCTCACTCTTCTTCTAATCAAGTTTAGTATTGCCTTGTCTAGATCTAGAGGATTCACCTTTCTCAAATCCTAGGCCTCGCATATCCTTTCCATGTATTTGACTTTACAACATCTCATCAAGTCTTATTGAGCTAGGTTTAAATTTCTCTTTGTATTCATTGGCAATAGCAAGTTTATCCCTCAAGGTAATAATCCGTGTTTCAAGTTCTTGACCATTGTTACTTGATTGTATCAACTCAAGCTTCAAATGATCATTCTCATAGGTAAGCCTGAAGCATTCATCAACTCTTTCCTTCAATGATTGTTGCAGATTTCCTGCATTCTTTTTCCAGTCCTCAATCTCCTTAGTCAATCTTATTACAATGGATTGCATCTCATTCTTCAAAGCAACATTCAATCTCTCAAGCTTGTTAACCTTGTCAGCTTTGTCCTGGTATTCCATGATTTGATCTTCTTTCTCTTTCAACTTGTCTATTAATTGCTTCCTCTTTTCTTTGCAAATACTTGTTTGATCCTCTAGCTCACTAATGGATTCATCAGTGGCATTCAAATTCTTCTTCCAAGTACAGACTTCACTTCTAGTTGCATCAAGATCCTCAAGTGCCACATTTAGTTGTCTCTGAAAATCGGAATCCATTGAATCAATCTCCCAGATCTTCCTCAAGTGGTTAAGCTTCCTCAAAGGAACTAGGCTCTGATATCAATTGTTAAAATCAATGATCACTAAGAGGGGGTGGGGAGGTGAATTAGTGATCTACCATAAATTGAAACAATAAACTTATTCTTTATCCATCAGTTAACAATGCATAACAGATAAGAACAAAAACATGCAACAATAATTACACAAATCCACAACATCTGAATTTTTACGTGGAAACCTAGAAAGGGAATAACCATGGTGGGGCTAGAACCCAAAATATGGCTAGAAATACAAAAATATTACATAGATGGGAATGCACTTGTATTCAGGCTCATTGCTCAAATTAAGTTGCCCGAAGGGCTACCACCCTCAAGGAAGTCTCATTGACTTACAATTTGTTTACAATGTATAGATACAATGAAATGAACTCTTAATCAACATCTGACTATGCAAAGATGAGTTTCTATTAGGCTCTGAATCTATTATTGTCTCTGCTCTGCTAAATACTTAGTCTCAATCTTAGTCAGCTACCGGTTGGTCTGAAAGAAAAATGTGCACATGAAACTGCACTTAGTCACACCAAAATGGATCACCTCACACATCACACATCGAAAATCAATTTCCAAGTGATCTTATATATCCGGTCTTACCACAAAAATAATCTCCCTCAAGTCAGCTTCAATAGGTGTAATGTGTAGATTAAGTCATCTTCAATCTCAAACAAAACATAGCACAAGAAAAAAAAATTATAACTACACACTTCCTAAAGGTCTTCCATATCATTGAGATCAAAAAAACAATCACCAAGAACACCATAATCAATGGAGATCATTCCAGATCAAAACATTACTGAAATACCCTGTTTTACTGGTTAACTACCTATTGGTTACCTCCATCTTCTAGATAAGCTACATCATGACTGCCAAATCGAATCACCATGAAGAGTTTCCATCAATGACAACTGTAAACAAATAATCAACCACTAGAAGTCCCCTGAAATCACCAGATGAGTGTCAATTTCCAACATCTTCAGCTTTGAAAAAGTATTTTTAATGTTTGACAAAGGTTTGAGTAATGGAAATAATTACATTCAAAATTTAAGAGCCTTCTTTTATGCTTTTGATCACCTAAAAAATAATGGTGGAATCCTAAAGAAGGAAAAACTTTATTGGAAACTCAATTGCCAACTTTGAGCTAATGCATGCAAGCCTTAATTTGAGTTTCTCTAATATAATGATTATCTTTAATCGATTTATATTGATATAATCTAGCAATGTGAAGTTGTAGAGAAAAAAGAAAACAATTTTGTTTCAATCTTAGCAATGGTTTGTCCTGTCTTGACAATGACAAATTTATTTAAGCCTCACAAGAAATCCTAGTCAAATGGTGTCCATTTATGCTTAAAAACTTAGAGATTCATTTGATTGCATCATTCTACCAATAGATCCAATAATCCAACATGTTAGACATGTGCTAAGACAGGGTGATGAATTAGCAAGGATGTACTAAAACAAATACATTTTTCGATTTAGATATAGTAAATTGTCATTAAATGTAGGATTTAATAGAAAATTGTCTAGAAGGGAAACACTTGACAAAGGCCTAACTATCAAGGAAAAGTAAAATTAAAAAAGAGAAAAAATATTGATTTGAAATCATGGCCCTCTCAAGTCTTTTAAAAATTCATTCAAAATGAAAATGGAGGGCACTTTGCATATATCATACCATTCGATTTTGATAGTGACTTATATTGGGATGTAAGAGGCCCAATTTATTATACATAAAAAACCAAGCTTCTTTCTTGATAGTTATCAACTGCATAGGAAGGGTACCACATTTTATTGGGATTGTGCGGTTGATAACCAACAAGAAAGAAGTTTGGTTTTCTATGTGCAAGCTTCTTTATTGAAGTCTCTCTACATAATCCACATAGCTAGATAACTTAGTCAACAAGCCAATAGCAAAGAACAAATCTTTCAATAGCATCACTACAAGCACACACATTAACAATCTCAAAAGAATGATTGTTATCATTCAAAAGAATTTAGAACACTGTAAATACGGGGTAAGTTCACTAAGATGGTGTGCACAAAGGAGGGTATAAGTGTACACTTTTTTTCTAAAATCAGGTAAACCTAAACTTGGAGGAGAAAGTTGAGAGTCATCCACTCAAGATATGAAGATACACAAACAACAAAGATTGTAATACTCTGAATCTAGTTTAAAAACTACTAAGTTTTTTCAAAATTGGATAAGATTAAGGTGGTCAAATCCTTCACACACAAAAAAAACAACCCTGATTTTTTTTGAAAAACATAACATTGTGTCTGACGTTGGCATAAAAAAATTCACAGCTACATTTAGTATTTTGACAAATCCTTTGGCAGAAAGATAGTGAAGAGACAAAACTAGAAGTTGTATATTTTTTTGTTGAGTTATTTTTTTTATGATTTTTTCAATCGAGCACATCCTGAAAATCAGGTACTTGTTCATGCATGAAGCATAACTTGTACCAAAACAATAAAAAATATTGTAAAGAATCAAGTACACTACAATAATATATAAAGTTTTTTAAATTTGGATAAGTAGATCAAAAGTTATTAAAACAATGGTACACGTATGTCTCTGAGAACTATGGGGACAATGGTAAAAGAAATTCAATAATAATATGTTATTGTTGTTCAAATTTTTTAAAAAATATATGGTTAGAAATCTCAGAAGATGGGTGAAAATATGGTGGTAATTTTAGAAATACCCACTTGATGAAGTGTAAACCTAATGATGACAAAGTCGAGAAACCAAGTTCATAAAACAAAACACGTCAAAAAGGAGGGAAATCAAACTTCCAAACTGCAACTTTGTCATCCAACCCTATTCACAAGCCTAAATAGACAAGAGCGCGTATGTGGTTTCTTTTGAATAAGAACCATGTATGAGGTTCCTTTTGAATAAGAACTGTGTATGGGGTTTCTTTTGAATAAGCACCACGTATGCGGTTCTAAGGATAAAATACCGTGTACACGGTTCTGCCTGTGATACTCTAACATAAAGAAATTAATGTGTATGTTTAAAATGTGTGTGTGTGCATACATATATGTATATGTATAATATGTATATATGTAGATACTGACATATGTATATATAATATGTGTATATATACACACACAAACATATGTATGTATATGCATATAATATGTGTATGAGGTATGTATACATATATGTATGTTTATAATATATACATGTATAATATATATAATATGTATGTATGTATGTGTATTATATATATGTGTATGTACATGTACATGTATATTGATATATATTTTCTTTTGATATCTTATTGTACATTGTATTCCTACCCCTCTCTCTCTCTCAGGACCCCACATAACACCTAATGACATCATGTAAGGTCCCTTAGCACACATATGACCCCTTAAGACCATATGATGTCCTAAGGGGTCATATGATGTTCTAACACGTGTGGCCCCATTATGACCCTACATAACCCACAATGATGCCACATGACCCCTTTAGACCATGTATGATTTCTTAAGGGGTCACATGGTGTTGTAACACATGGGTGGCTCAATTAGGACCCAACGTGACCCATAATGACATCATGTGATGTCTTTTCCTCTACCCTCCCTCCCTCCCTCCCTCCCTCCCCCATCTCTCTCTCTCTCTCTCTCTCTCTCTCTCTCTCTCTCTCTCTCTCTCTCTCTCTCTCTCTCTCTCCTAAGGGGTCATACGGTGTCCTGATGTGGAAAGATGAACCATTCTTACAATATAAAAAGCAATGCTGATACTACTTATAAAATTTGACACCTAAGGGGTCATATAACCCCTTAGGACACCATATGACCCCTTAGGAAACCATACAACCCATAATTGTTGGCATTACATTAAGTTTGTTGGTATGATGATATTGAGAAGGTTGTTGGAGATTGATGATATAATTGATAAAGGATGATTACTGTCTTAATAATATTATTTTGTCATTGATGTCAAGCAATTGATTTTTTGATTCAGTATGATGTTGCCATATCTTAAAGAGTATGTTTTGATGAGTATAAAGATGTCGGTAAGTGACACAGAAAGAATGTGAAAATGAAGGGGAGTAATAAGTTATTGAATGGGCAACTATTACTGAGTTAGACAGTGATGAGATTATGCTATTTTGATTGTTTTGATATCCTATATATGTGTATTCGAAGATTGAATAAGAAGGAGAAAAGATTTCATGTAATAGAATGAGTAAAGGTTTGATACTATTCTATTTTACCGAGCAAGGAACTAGTTGGTAAACGGCAAGGTTATCAGTGTCGGTTAAAGAAGAAATAAGTTACCGAGTATCAACCGAGCAGTAACATAATGCATTGGATGAATAAATACATTATTAAATGAAGGATGCCAATGAGCTGGAGATTTATAGAAGATTGGAATGTCATGCAAGAAGTTTGTTAAGGACCAACGGAAATGAAAATTAAAGAGTTGGATCTACAGCACAGATTGAACGGTCATAACCGAGCACAAGTACCAAGGAAGGCATACAAGTTTCAAGGCAAGATAAAACATTTTTCAGTTCGAAGGATTCAATGAACCTAGTCAGGTTTGAAGATCTGATGGCTAAGATTAATCATGGGAAATGTGATTAAGGAGATTAAGCGGTTAGGAATTGCTTATAAATAAGGAATAGTTGATGAACAAAGGATGCGGGCAAATAGAAGAGCAGTGATACTGCAGAGGTGATTACCGAGTATAGAAGATTGAAGAACAAATTGAGAAGCCCAGTAAGGAGGAAGATAAGTCTTTTGACAAGATTATTTTGAGCACATAGAGTCTGCTTTAACATTTCAGATGTGAAGTTGCAAATATATTTTATTACTGTTATTTATTTTTGTAAGTGACAGGAAATCTCTTAACCGAGTGGACCTAATAGTCTTATTTGTAAATGCTCTATCAAGGTAACATTCTGAATGAGTGTTTGAAATCCTTTGACGAGGTCACTTCTAACAAAGTGCAAGATTCTGATAGATCTAAGGGAAATCCCTTGACTAGGTCACATCTAGCAATGTGTTTATGTAATCTTTAATAGGATTGGCTTTTAACCAAGCATACTCTAGAAGAGTATATTTTCTTAGTGGGTCTGAATTCCCATAGTGGTTTTTCCCTATTTGGGTTTCCACGTTAAATCTAGTGTTAAATGTGTTTTGATGTTTCAAGTTTATCAATTTATGAGTTTGAATGATTTACAGTCATAGTTGCATATCAAGTAAGTTCTATCGAGGTTGAATCTGGATAGATCATTGTATTGTGAGTTTATCTGATTCACCCCCCACCCTCTCATCTAACTAGCAATTGGTATCAAAGCTGGAACTTTGAAAGAAAAGTTTAAAGGAACATGAGGCAAGATCTGACGATGTATAAAAGGGATGCACCAAAGTTGAACAAGTCAAGTTTCTCCACATGGCAGAAAAGGAGGAAGCTGCACTTATAAGGAATTGGAGAATATGCAACATATTATCTAGAGAATGATTACACTGCACCTAGCACCTACCCAATGACAATGGAAGAGATAAAGGCAAAGCAAGAACATATTCAAGCAATGATTGAAATAACATCAGGATTGACCGACTCAGAGTTTAATGATCTAGAAGGTTGTAATGATGCCAAAGCTATGTGGAATAATCTTATATCTGTGTATGGTGGTGATGAACATGTTCAAAGAGAAAAAGTAGATAGTCTAAGAGGACAACTGGAATCCATGAGAATGAATGAAGGTGAGAACATTATCCAATATAGTACAAGGTTAAAGGAAACTGTCAATCAAATCAAAGGAGTAGGAGGAACTATTGAAGAAGAGGATGTAACAAGTAAGTTGCTGAGAAAACTTCTACTTGCTTATGCCATTCGAGTCTCTGCAGTTAATGAATTAAGGTCTGTACCAAACATGCCAGCCTCTTTGGATGCTACTATTGGTAAGCTACATGCTTTTGAGTTGAGTAATTTTGATAACAGTGGGTCTTCCGTAAACAAAGTTGAATCTGCATTCAGTTCTTTTCATCTTGGTGAATCTAATGATTACAATGATAGAATGTATAAGTATGCCAAAGGAAATCACAGTGGAGCAAGTGAGAGATTTTGCAAAAACATGGAAGAAGTACACAAACTATATGAGGAAATTAGAAAGCAAGAAGAGTTTGAAGCATTATTGGCCAGAAGGTTACTGAGAGGCAAAGGTAAGTATAAAGGAAAGTTACCTTTGAAATGTTTTAACTGTGATAAAATTGGACATATGGCTTCAAACTATCGTGACAAAGAATCTAGTGAAAAGAGAGAATATCGAGATGACAGATAAAAAGATAACCAATGCAGAGGGCACCAAAACTTCAAAAGGAGAGATAGAAAGACATGCCTAGTAGCTGATGAGAAATACAACGATGAAAAATCTGATGGGACTAAGACAGAGGAAGTCATATATGTGGCTATCAAAGATGGATCAGATGAAGAAAGGTATGAAGAAAAAGCCTTAATATCACACATAAATAATAATGATTCTTGGATCATAGATAGTGGATGCTCACATCACATGACAAGTGATAAACACAAGTTTGTTAAATTAGAAGATTATGATGGAGGTTATGTAAGATTTGGTAATGATGCACCATGTTCTGTAAAAGGTAAAGGATCTATCACACTTCTCGACAATGCTAAATGTGATGATGTATATTGGGTTGAAGGTCTGAAATACAATTTGTTGGGTGTAGCACAGCTAAACAATACAGGATACCAAATAGAATTTCAGAAAGGAATTGTCAAAGTTCATGACAAATGAGGAAAGTTGGTTGCTACTAGGACTCAAACAAGAGGTAATACATTTCATCTTGACTCAACTTGGAACAATTGTCTGCATGCAAAAATAGAAGATACCTGGTTATGGCATAAAAAGTTTTGTCATGTAAATTTTGATAACCTGATCAAAATAAGTAAGAAGCATCGAGTAAGAGGTCTACCGAGCTTGGAAAAACCTGAGAATGCAATATACCGAGGATGCCAGATGGGTAAGATGACAAAATCAAGCTTTAAAAGTAAGTCTTACACTTCTAAAGGAATTTTAGATCTTGTACACACTGATCTTTGTGGTCTTATGAAAGTTCAAAGTTATTATGGTGATAAATACTTCATATTATTTGTGGATGATTACTCAAGGATGATGTCCATTATGTTTTTAAAAGAGAAATCAGAAGCCTTTCAAATGTTCAAATGGTATAAGGCAAGAGTTGAAAATGAAACAGGAAGACAATTGAAATGTCTAAGATCTGATAGAGGAGGAGAGTTCTTTTCAGATGAATTTAACTTATTCTGCAATGATCATGGTATAAAGAGACAAGTATCTGCACCGAGAACACCACAACAAAATGGGATAGTTGAAAGAAGAAACCGATCAATTGTAGATTGTGCCAGAACCTTGATGATAGAAAAGAGAGTACCTCAAATATTTTGGAGAGAAGTAATAAGCACTGCAATTTACACCCTGAACTGAGTACAATTGAAGAAAGGAACTATGAAGACATCGTATGAAATCTGGTATGACAAGAAACCAAATGTAAGTTATTTTAAAATATTTGGAAGTAGATGTTATGTTCACAAAGATGACAGAAATGGAAAATTTGATCAGAAAAGCGAGGAAGGAACATTTCTTGGTTATTCCTCTAGAAGTAAAGCATTTAAATGTCTGATCAAATCATCTAACAAAATAGTGGAAAGTGCAAATGTGAAAATTGATGAATTTGCAAAAAGGAATGATGAAGGAAACTCCAAAGAACCAGAAGATTATGAAGAGTTTGTATATGTACAACTAAGAAGTCTAACCGAGAAAGCCGATGAAGAAAATACTCAGTTACCGAGTGATGAAGAAGATCATACAGAGCCTACTGAGCCTATATTAGCAAAATATGTCAGAAGAAATCATGAATCAAGTCAGATTCCTGAGACAGAACACATGTCTGATATCCGAGTTTGAACCGAGGATAGTAAAAAAGGCATTAAACAATGAAGATTGGGTGAATGCTATGATAGAAGAGATTGAACAAATCAAGAAAAATGAAACATGGACACTAGTCCCAAGACCAAAAGAGAAAAATGTAATCGGTACAAAGCGGATTTTCAGAAATAAGCTAAATGAAAAAGGTGAGGTCATTCGGAATAAAGCAAGGCTAGTTTGCAAAGGTTATGCTCAAGAAGAAGGAATAGACTATGTTGAGACTTTTGCACCTATGGCAAGACTTGAGGGAGTGAGAACATTGTTGGCATATGTTGCTTACAAAAATTTCAAGGTATATCAAATGGATGTTAAATCTGCATTTTTGAATGGTATACTAGAAGAAGAAGTCTATATTGAACAACCTGAAGGATTTATTGAAGAGAAGAATAAAGATCAGGTATGTAAGTTGAAAAAAGCTTTATATGGCCTAAAGCAAGCACCTAGAGCATGGTATGAAAGTTTGCACTCTTACTTAATCAAGTTTGGATTTGTGAGGACTAGTGAAAACAACAACATGTATATGAAGAATGATGAGGATAATGGAATACTGATTTCAGCCATATTTGTTGATGATATTAGTTTTTGTGGAAATGATTCTTTATGCAAGAACTTTGGAAATGAAATGTGCAAAGAATTTGAGATGTCATTAATTGGTGAAATAAAGTATTTTATAGGTTTATAGATACTGCAAATGAAAAATGGGATTTTCATTACTCAATCAAAGTATATAAAGGAAATCTTGAAGAAATTTGGAATGGAGGATTCTAAACCTGTAAGTACTCCTATGACTACTAATTGTAAACTATCAAAGAATGATGAATCTGCATTTGTTGATGAGACACTTTACCGATCTATGATTGGAAAATTGCTATATGTAGTTCACAATAGGCCTGATATAGCACATGCAATAGGTATAGCTACAAGATTTTCTATAGATCCCTAAGAAACCCATATGACAACAATCAAGAGAATTTTCAGATACTTGAGAGGCACTGAAGATTATGGTTTACTATATAAAAAGAGGAATGATTTTGACTTAAAAGTCTATACTGATGTTGATTGGGCAGGAAATATTGATGATAGGAAAAGCACAAGTGGTGGAGCTTTCTTTTTGGGAGAAAGACTAGTGAGTTGGCTTAGCAAGAAACAAGGATGCATTTCACAATCAACGGTTGAAGCCGAATATGTCATTGTAGCATTGAATTGTACCAATATAGCATGGATCAAAAAATTGTTGGAAGGTATGAATGAGACAGTTACCGAGCCAGTAACTATATTTTGTGATATTACAAATGCTATTAACATTTCAAAGAATCCGGTAATGCACTCTAAGATAAAGCATATCTCTATAAAGTATCATTATCTAAGAGAAGAAGTTCAAGAAAAGAAAGTTGTGCTGGAGTATGTTAGCAGAAAGGAACAAACAATAGACATCTTCACAAAGCCACTGCCAAGGGACACTTTTGAGTATCTCAAAAGTAAGTTAGGGGTCCTACCCCTATCTAGTACTCACTGACAGAGTTCGGTGAAAGCATCAATTCTATGATTCTACAGAATACTATTTGTGAGTTGATGCTGATTTACACACTTTAGGAGGTTGCATAAAGTTATGCAGGAAATAGTGAATGAAGACAAGATGCCCTGACTGAGACTAAGATGATACATTTGTATATGTTTTAACAAGCAGGGAAATTACTTCACAGGGGAGGTAATCATGGATTAGTTTTACTTTTCGCATTATTGTCAAAGGGGGAGAAGATCATAGGAGAAGTTTATAGCTTAAGGATTACCGAAGAAGAATAACAGCAGTCTGAATCAATTGGAATAAATCAAGTTGGTATTGCCATCAATGCCAAAGGGGGAGATTGTTGGCATTACATTAAGTTTGTTGGTATGATGATATTGAGAAGGTTGTTGGAGATTGACAATATAATTGATAAAGGATGATTACTGTCTTAATAATATTATTTTGTCATTGATATCAAGCAATTGATTTTCTGATTCAGTATGATGTTGCCATATCTTAAAGAGTATGTTTTGATGAGTATATAGATGTCGGTAAGTGACACAGAAAGAATGTGAAAATGAAGGTGAGTAATAAGTTATTCAATGGGAAACTATTACCGAGTTAGACAATCATGAGATTATGTTATTTTGATTGTTCTGATATCCTATATATGTGTATTTGAAGACTGAATAAGGAGAAAATATTTCATGTAATAGAATGAGTAAAGGTTTGATACTATTCTATTTTACTAAGCAAGGAGCTAGTCAGTAAACACCAAGGTTATCAATGTCGGTTAAAGAAGAAAGAAGTTACCAAGTAAAGTTCAGTATTTATCGAGTATCAACCAAGCAATAACATAATGCATTGGATGAATAAATACATTATTAAATGAAGGATGCCAATGAACTGGAGATTTATAGAAGATTGGAATGTTGTGCAAGAAGTTTGTTAAGGATCAACAGTAATGAAAATTTAAGAGTTGGATCTACAGCATAGATTGAACAATTATAACCAAGCACAAGCACCAAGGAAGGTATACAAGTTTCAAGGCAAGATAAAACATTTTTCAGTTTGAAGGATTCAATGAACCTAGTCAATTTTGAAGATTTGATGGCTAAGATTAATCATGGGAAATGTGATTAAGGAGATTAAGAGGTTAGGAATTGCTTATAAATAAGGAATAGTTGATGAACAAAGGATGTGAGCAAATAGAAGAGCAGTGATACTGTAGAGGTGATTACCGAGTACAGAAGATTGAAGAACAGATTGAGAAGCCCATCAAGGAGGAAGATAAGTCTTTTGACAAGATTGTTTTGAGCACATAGAATCTTCTTTAACATTTCAGATGTGAAGTTGCAGATATATTTTATTATTGTTATTTATTTTTGTAAGTGACAGGAAATCTCTTAACCGAGTGGACCTAATAGTCTTATTTGTAAATCCTCTAGCAAGGTAACATTCTAAATAACTGTTTGAAATCCTTTGACAAGGTCACTTCTAACAAAGTACAAGATTCTGATAGATCTAAGGGAAATCCCTTGACCGGGTCACATCTAGCAATGTGTTTATGTAATCTTTAATAGGATTGGCTTTTAATCGAGCATACTCTAGAAGAGTATATTTTCTTAGTGGGTCCAAAATCCCATAGTGGTTTTTCCCTATTTGGGTTTCCACATTAAATCTAGTGTTAAATGTGTTTTGATGTTTCAAGTTTATCAGTTTATGAGTTTGAATGATTTACAGTCATAGTTGCATATCAAGTAAGTTCCACCGAGGTTGAATTTGGATAGATCATTGTATTGTGAGTTTATTTGATTCACCCCCCCCCCCTCATCTAACTAACAATAATGACACCATATGGTGTCATAAGGGGTCATATGGTGTCTTAAGGGGTTGTAGGACACAATATGACCCCTAAGGACACATTATGACCCATAATGACACCTAAGGGGTCATTTGGTGTCCTAAGGGTTCGTAGGACACTGTATGACCCCTTAGGATACATTGTGACATCTAACAACACCTAAGGGCTCATATGGTTTCCTAAGAGTTCATACAACACAATATGACCCCTTAGAACACAATATGACCCATAACGACACCTAAGGAGTCATATCATTTCCTAAGGGGTCACAAGATACCATATGACCCCTAAGGACAACATATGTCCCACAACGACACCTTATGGGGTCATAAGGGGTCATATGGTGTCGTAAGGGGTTATAGGACACAATATAGTCCCTAATGACACCTAAGGGATCATATGGTGTCCTAAGGGGTCACAAGATACCATATGACCCCTAAAGACACCATACAACCCATAATAACTCCATATGGTGTCCTAAGGGGTCATAAGACACAATATGACCCTTTAGGACACAATATGACCGCTAACGACACCATATAACCTTAATATGGTTCTCTAAGGGGTCATATGGTGTCCTAAGAGGCCTTTCTCTCTCTCTCTCTCCCCTCCCTTAGGACTCCACATAACACCACATGACCCCTTAGGAGCATATGATGTCCTAAGGGGTAAAGATGGAAAGATGAACCATTATTACAATATAAAAAGCAGTACTAATACTACTTACAAAAATAACAAACCAGCATACTCTCCCTCCCCACTCTTTCTCTCTCCCTATCCCCTTTATCTCCCTTACTTTCCCATCCCTCCCCCCCCCCCGCTCTCTCTCTCTCCCTCTCTCCCTTAGGACCCCACATAAAACCTAACAATATCATGTGACCCTTTAGGAGCATATGATGTCCTAAGGGGTCATATGGTGTCTTAAGGTGGAAAGATGAACCATTATTATAATATAAAAAATAGTACCAATATTGCTTACAAAAATAACAAACCAACATGCTCCCCCTCTCTTTCTTCCTCCATACCCCTTCCATACACAAATTCAACTTGGTAAACAACTTCTTTATCTAAAAATTGGCTGCAAGCCTCGCAAGTTGTTTATAATTGGCAAAAAGTTCATTATCATCCATTTTTCTTGTGTAGAGAAAATTCAGAAATACTTTCAAGCTTTCTCCTCCTACCTCCTCCACTATCACTTCTACTCTTCCGTTCTCCATGAAACTTGCAGACTGAAACACAATAATTTCTCCTCCCACCTCTTTCATCACTATATTTGGTTTACCCATCTCGTTATATACCACTTGGAACATAATAATTTTATCTGCCACCTCATTTATCACAATCATTCCTTTCTTTTGAAACATTATATCCCCTTCAAACATGGTCTAAAAAACACCTGACCTGCTCACATGCCAATATATTATAAAACAAAAGACAATGGAATATCCTTAACCTAAGCTCTCTCTCTCTCTCTCTCTCTCTCTCTCTCTCTCTCTCTCTAACCCCTCTCCCTTTCCCTCCCTCCCTTTTCCATCTCTCTCTCTCTCCCTCTCCATCCTCTCTCCCTCTCTCTCTATCTCCCTCTCTCTACCTCCCTCTCTCTATATCCCTCTCTATGTCTCTCTCTCTGTCTCTCTCTATCCATCCCTCTCCCTCTCCCTCCCTCTCCCTATCCATCCTCTATCTCATCCCTCTCTCTCTCTCTCTCCCTCTCCCTCTATCTCCCTCTCTCTCTACCCCCCTCTCTCTCTCCCTCCCTCTCTCTCTCTCCATCCCTCTCCCTCTCCCTCTCCCTCTCTCTCCCTCTCTCTCTCCCTCCCTCCCTTTTCCTTCACATTTTCTTTACTACAAGTAACACGTATAGGGTTTTGATAAGTTAAAAGCGCATACGGGGTATGGGGAATATGGATGTTGGGCTACTGAGCATTTTTAGGGACTAAAAGCTCACACAAGGTTACTAAACATACCGCGTACATGGATCTTGGACATACTTTTAGTTTCCCAATAGCCTCAACAACCTCAAAAGATCTTTTTGAGGTCATTGAAGGACCCACTGCAACTATTTTTTATTAAGGGAAAATAGGTTTTGATGGGTCCCTAAAACCTAGTACATTAGGAAGATCAAAAGATAAGCATTAACGCACAACTAAGAAAAAGACAATAGCTAAAGAAAAGACAGTTGGTGTACAAAACACCAACAAGCAAAAGATCAGAACAGACTAAAAACCAAAAAAGATTGATAGAAGCTCGGACTTAGGTCAAATTTTGAAGCATGTCCATTGCTTCTAGCTCCAACTGATCCATAGTTTCTATAGCCCACTTGATGTCCTCTATTTCTTTGCACTGGTTCTTCTTCTGAGTCCAGTTTCCTTGTCCTCAAGGGTGTCATCTTTAACCTCAATAATACCCTCCATAGTTTTATCCCCTTGGTAGCTCTCCAGCTTGTGGACGAGGGTTTTCATGCTTGTTGAGGTAGCCTTCAGGATCTTGTGGCTCTGCTCCCCAATTTTTTTAAGTGTGTTTTCAATACCATACAGTCTGTGACTAGTAGCATCTACTTTGTTTTCCAGGTGAGTAAAATTGTTGCTATTGACATTTATAATATCCTCCGCATTGCCAATTGCCTTGGTTAGCTCGCTTAGACAATCTGGGAGGGAGTTGAATTTTCTAGAACCTAGGGCCTGTAAGGTTTCAATTTTCCTAGCTTCATGGGCTTGCTTGACTTTTATGCCCTCAATTTCTATTTGAATCCAATTCAGCACTTGTTTGAAGTTCTCCATCCCATTATTTATACAAAGGCCTATGTCCACTTGGTGCTCTCCCTGGTTCTTGACTTCTCTGGTATCAAGATTGACCTCCAAAATAACCTCTCTACCCTCAGTGTTTTGATCATATTTCATTGCTGTGTCCTCCTCCATGACACTCTTCTACTTCAAATTAGACCTGAGAGGCGACCTTTCTTCACCTCCCTACCTTTTGACTTCTTCTTTTTCTATTTTAGGCTGACCTCGGTTTGAGCCTCCTCGCTTCCAGTGTTCGTGTCATTATCAATCCCTTCCTCCTCCTCATTCCAACTGTCATCCTCCTCTCTCTATTTATGTTTAGAAAACCCTCTATTTTGCCACCCCTATTTCAATTTTTTCTTTTGTCTACTTGTTCCAGCCATTTGTGGGTCATCTTCAAACTCTGCTTCCGTATCATAGCCATCTCCTTCTTCCTCTTCTGACTCATCAAAATCTTCATCCGAGTTAGAAATATCTGCAATATTCCTCTAGATAGTCATGTTCTTTATGTGATTATAGAGAATCACCATCAAGCCTTCATGCATTATTGGGTTAATGTGGGGATTGGAAATAGCATCCTTAATCCCCACGTTAAGGGAGCAGAAAAGATAGTAGGGAAGAGAAATCTCATCCTTGTTCCTAAAATGATTTAATAGAACAAAGTGGTAGCTATAGACCCTAGTATATCTACCATCGAATGTGGTAAACTGCATAATTGAAAGTAAAACCTTTCGCTAAATTAATTTGATTACCGTAGGCAAAAATTAGGTGTGGCTGCCCTTCACCAGCTTAGCCCTTTCCTCCTCAGTCTTTGGGAACTTCTTCACAACAACATCAGAGAATTTTTTGTCCCTATAAAACTTGATGCCCTCCATTAGAATGCTAGTGGCCTCCGCTATCATTGTCTCAGTCACTTTAATCTTCCTATTTTTGATGGTGAGAGTCCCTTCATTCAAGCCCTTCTTGAAAATCTTGGTGATTTCAGGCCATTTCTCCTGCATTTTTTCCATAAATTTTGTCATCTTGGAAACATGGAGGATGCTCCAGACCTATGGATGGCTCTTCCATTTCTCAATGGTAGTTGCCTTCGTTCTCTTCCTTTTACCTCCCATGGTTTTGTTAATTTTAGTCTGAAGCTTCAAACTGATAACTTTCATCTTGCCATAGTCTTTGTGAAAACCACTTCGATTACTATAGAACTTTCTAGTGTAGTTGTTGGGGAGGGTTAAAATTTCCCATAAAGCATGCGAGATTACACTACAATGATGACTGTACTTCCTCCTCAGTAACCTATAGTGCCAATGCCTGTTGCCATGACATTGATTTTTGCTTCGGGAAATGATACCAAATTTGTCCCTGCTTACCATGTAATCTTTCATAAATAACTATATCATGTGTTGCACATGGTAGATCCCTTTCGCCATTCTAGGTTATTATAGTTTCACTCCATACTGCTGCATTGGCCACCCAGTCTGCACTTTGATTAGCCTCTCTAAAGACATGTGTGATGTGGCATTTCTTAAACCTCTTTAGTAGATCTCTGGCAGAGTCTATGATGTTCTTGATGGTCCACGAGGGTTGATGATTGCCAATAAGGCAGTTAATTATGTTTTTAGAGTCACCTTCCAACCAAAGCAAACTAACCCCTAACTTGGAGGCTAATTTAATAGCTTGAAGCGCCCCCATATCTTTTGCTAAATAATTGGTTTGAATGCCTAAAGGATAGGCGACCGCTCTTGTACAAAAGCCAGCCCCATTACAAATGATGCCACCACAACCAACTAGGCTTGGGTTTCCTTTAGCCGCCCCATCAAAGTTGGCCTTGAACCACTCATTGGGAGGGAAAGACTAGTAACATAGGCTTCTTTTGATTTGGTTAATACCAGCACCCAAAGAGGCAAGGATATTCCATCTTTTGAGAACATCAAAGTCCTCCTTGTTGCTACAACACTTCATTCCCCCGATCATCACATTCGCAACACAATTTTTTTTAATTTTGAGCCAGACCACTTCCGGGGTGTTCGTTTCATTCCTAAAAATTCTATTGTTTCTCTCTTTCCATATCCCCCAAAGGATATGGGCAAAGGAGAACTTCCAAAGATTTATAATGGCATTGTTATTGGTGGAGAAATGCTAGCTTCCAAAGCAATCTTGCATCTCCTCCTGAAACACCCAATTCAGTCTCGACATCTGAAAAAACATCCCCCAAATAGAAGTGGAATAAGGATAGTGTAAAAATATATGGTTCACCGATTCCTCATTATTCAGTCAAAGGTAACAGATATTTG
Source organism: Cryptomeria japonica (assembly GCF_030272615.1). Classification (NCBI taxonomy): domain Eukaryota; kingdom Viridiplantae; phylum Streptophyta; class Pinopsida; order Cupressales; family Cupressaceae; genus Cryptomeria; species Cryptomeria japonica. The sequence continues at coordinate 45,324,734 of NC_081410.1, forward strand.
GAAGACAAAAGCCCCTCTTTATCAGGTTGTCAGTAGTTAGAATTTTGTGTTGCAAGAGGATCCAAAGAAAGATTTTAATTTTGGGGTCAGCCCATAATGCCAAGCCTTGGCCCAGCACAGAGTAGGAACTTGGGAATGAGCCAGTAAAAGGATAGAAAAAGAGACCGAGTAGGTCCCGAACGAAATCTCATGCCACACCATCTTCGCTTTCCTTCCCAAATTTAGGACCGCATGGTTGTGCTTGAGTTTGGGATCAATGTGAGTGGGATCCACCCAAGAATGGTCTCTCTAATAGTCCTCAACTTTGGTGCCTATCTTCTCTTTGCAATTTTGGATGAGTGTATGGGTGGTCATCTTGTTAAGAGGGGCCCCTCCAATCCAGGCATCATCCCAAAAGTTCACCTTCCTTCCATCACCAATGGTCCAGATGTTTCCTAGAAGAGAAATATATATAGCCTGAGTAGCACTATTCCAAATGAACGAGCCCCTTGGAATCTGTTCTGAAGCCAGGAACTCCTCTATGGTGGAAGCATTCCTTAGGTATTTAGCCTTCCAAATTTCATTTCATTCCCCTCTTCCTTGATATGTTCAGCAGATTTGTTTGGCCAGGAGAGTTTTGTTCAAAGTTTTGATATTCCTGAGTCCTAGTCCTCCCATATTTTTAGGTTTACAAACATTTTCCCAGGCAATGAGGGCCATTTTCTTCTTCTCCTCCACTCCCAACCACAAGAAAGATTTATGGATTTTCTCAATGGCATCAAAAAATTTACTAGGGATTTCAAAAAGGCTGAAGGGATAAATAGGAAGGCTATGGATGAAAGATTTTAAAAGTTGGATTTTCCCTGCTTGGCTAAGAAGGGTACCTTTCCATCCTGCCAGCTTTCTACTTAATCTATCAACAAGGGAGTTCAAAAATAACTCCAAAGGTTTCAAACCCAAGGGAAGGCCAAGGTAAATATAAGCATACTTACCCAATTGACAACCAAGGATCCGAGCCAATCTATTCATTAAAAAAGAAAACAAAAATTTTCTCCCAGATGATGGTTTGACCTGTAGCCATATTGTAGGTGTTAAGAAGGTGTTTAAAATTGGAGGCTTCTTTGATGGTGGAGGTACCTATTAGAATGGTATCATACACAAACTATTGGTGGGTACACTCTCTAAATCCCGAGGAAGGCGAGATGCTGTAGAGGAGCCCATTGGAAATAGAGTTACTAATAAATCTGCCCAAACATTCTGCCAAAATAATGAAGAGAACAAGGGATATAGGATCTCCCTACTGAATGTTGGAAAATGCACACTCCAATGAGAAATTGTAGGTGATTGAAGGTATTTTCATTGATGGCAACCTTACAATCATATGATAACCAGAATGCATCAGCACTGGCAGACTCTACACCAACATACAGTTCACCGACACCAAAAAGATTGATTACCAGCACCATGGCTGACAAGAATTTTGTTTAATTATATTTTGTATTTAATTGTAAAATCTTCTTGTAAGATGACATGGAAGATTGTAATAAGGCTCATATAAGTATGATATCTTGTAGATCATTTAGGTGGTGGATATGGTTAAATTATTGTAGACCTAATGTGTGAATTGTACGGCAGATTTTGGATAAGGGTTTATGATTATTACAGAGCTTAAATCAGTACTGAACCTGGCATAGTAGATGTTGATCTGAATTAGTACATGACATTGGATTTTCATAATCCACTTTTGTAAGTCAGTGAGACTTCTTTTGTAACTAAGCAGTAAGCTCTAGGCACTTGGCCTTCATGCATGTGAAGGCCCCTATTGTAATAGTAATATTCTCTTATTGGCCAGTAAGAGAATATTGTGGGTCACAAATCCCACCAAGATTTTTCCCACACTGGGTTTCCTCATTAATATTGTGTTATGGTGTGTCTTTCATGTTATGGTTATTGTTCTTATTTAGTGCATTAATTTTAGTTTACTGGTACACAATTTTGGAATGCTTTTCATATAATAAGTTCAGAAAATTCATTAACCGGTCAGATACTAATTCACCCCCCCTCTCAGTATCTTTGGGAATCCTAACAATTGGTATCAGAGCCTGGTCCTCTATTTTCAAAAGCCTAACAGCTTGAGAAAGATTCTGATACTGGTAGAGATGGAAAATTTGCAAAAGCAATTGGAAAAAACTCCTTCAGACTATGATGCAGAAAAAGTAAATAATATCAAACTTGAAGGTGATCTGAAGGCTCCACATGATATCATTCAAGGACTTCAAGAGAATCTCACTATTGCAAGAAACAAGAGAAGAGAACTTTGTGAAAAGATGTAGAATGATGATGATGAAAAGGAAACTCTTAATGATCTGGTAAACAAACTGAGACAAGAAAATAGTACAATGAAGAATGAGATGTAGGATATGACTATGAGATTTTATAAAGACACTGAAAATTGGAAGAAGAATGAAGATGTGTTGACTAGAATAATCAATGATGCTACAAATGAAAATCTAAGACTCAGTCATGAGAATGATATGCTAAAAACAGATCTAATTCACTTAGAACATGACAAAACCAAACTCATGAGATAGAAAGATTTCTTGGAAAATGAATTGGCTATTGCAAAATCAACACAAGGAGAAATTCAAGAAAAGTTTAGAAGAACTTGATGACATGCTGAAGAATCAGAAACCTAATGGTGATACAAATGGCCTTGGCTTTGAAGTTGGTGAAAGCTCTGGTACTGCAAACAATCATGATCATAACAAACTGGTAAGACAACCTGATGCTTACAAATTTAATGGGAAATGCTTTAACTATAACAAATATGTTCATAGAGAAAATCAGTGTAGATCTAGAAATTATCAGAACACTAATACACCCACTGGTCAATGTTCTAAATGCAACAAAGTTGGTCATAATTCAGAAAATTGTAGAATGAATGTAAGATGTTATGTTTGTGGAATATTTGGACACTTATCTAATCAATGGAGACCACATACCGGCATAGGATATGGGAAAGCTATTCAGAAAAACAATGTGACTTGTTATGCTTGCAACAAGATTGGACATATTGCAAAATTCTATAGAAGTAAGACATCACCAAAAAATAACAAAGGACCTAGCTTGAAAGGTAAAGAAAAAGTTGAAGAGGTAAAGCAAGAATTCTCAAAGCAATGGATTAGAAAGTCAAATCAGAATGTTGATGGGAATACTCCTCCATCGGCAGAAAAGAGTATCACTCCACCGATAGGAGATTCTTCATCTAATTGAGAAGTAATCCCTTAGGGGTATGGCAACAAATTGAAAACATGCTAATTTACCCTTGGTTGATGGTGAGAAGTTGAATTACTTCGTTACCAACATATGAGTTAAGTTTTGACTTAACCGACAAGCATTAAATGTGGTAGTTGAAGGAAATAACATTATAAAGCAAGTGTTTTGGCTCCTTTTTCCATTCACTGAGCATTCAAATCTCTAGAGAGCGCGAAAATCCCAAGCGAGGGCATCCTTAGCGAAAAGTGAAGCAGTTCATTCAAGCACTCATCCTAAAGGCAGATTAAGGCATTTATAACTATGGCTTCTTCATTTGCACCTGAATTTATTGCAAACCCTACTGTGATTGAAGTTATCAAGCACCCTAGACTCGTGTTCAAACTTATTCTTAAAATTGCAAAGAAAGATGATACCCTAGGAGCATTTTTGAAAATACCTAAGGGAGTAGTTTATGCAGAGGATCCTAGAATGTATATACATTGTCATATTGAGGAACTAGGAGATGATGAAATTAAGAACATGTATAGGACTATAATCTATGATGCAAATGGTAATGTTAAACCAGAACACAAGATTGGGGAAACCCTAGGTTTTGTGGACATTCTTAGTATCCCTGATTTTCTGAAAGATGTGATAAGGATAGTCCTGAGAAGAGTCCATTTCCAATTATTTTGGTGGGACTCCATCCATAAGATTGCTAAAGAGGCAGTTAGGGCAGTAACAAGCTTACCTTCCACTGGTAGCAGGCCTAATAGAACTAAGAAAGTTTCAAATGACACTGTGATGACCTTAACTGACACAAAATTTGACAAAAGATCCCTAAGAGTCAATGATGTGGAGGACATCAATGTTAGATTTGTCAGTATGATTCTTGGTTATAAGGATACACATGCAAACAGACTAAACTTTGTCTCTAGCTTATGTATTAAAAGTGCATATGACATGGTGAATGACAATGCAAGAATTGATGTAAGTGAATGGCTTAAAGATGAACTGATAGACAACTAGAAGAAAATCAAAGGTGATAAGAAGGGAACTTTCAGATTTGGTAACTTTCTTATGTGCTTAAAGCTATACATTACCAAGGAAGTACCCGGTATTGGTAGGAAAGACTTTAGTTTTGATATAACAGTAGGAAAGAAATTGTTAGACATACTAAACAACATGGGGGATGACAGAGAGAAAAACATAAATGAATATATTCAAACTTTGAAAGCAAGAATGAAGACAAGAATAAGGCTATCTCAAGAAATTGTTGATAAGTATCAAAAAGAGAAATGCTTTGTGATCAAGAAAGATGAAATCTGGATGGAGGCAGTTGTCCCTAGAACTATTTGGGTTACCGAGATGGGATATGAGGTTGATGACAACATAGTTTAAACTTATGCTAAAGCCCTCTTAGGCCCCTAAGGAACTGACATAAATTTTTTTTGGCAATGCTGAAACAATTGAAAGTGGCATTCAATCTTAGAAAAGAGTTAAGAAAACTGAACAGATAGTGAAGAAGGGAACGAGATAGGTGAAAGCAATAAAAGAAGATGTATTAAAGAAAATTGGTATTAAGGAAAGTGAACTGGAAGGACTTCAACCAGAAGCACATCTTTCACCGGTTGCAACTTCTTCTGACAGTGAGATACCAGCTGTATTCAAAAGGGTAGAAAGAAAAAGAAAACCCTCACCGGCACCCTCACCTACACCTAGAAAGATAAGACAAAAACAATAGGTAGTGAGGCCGCCAACTAAAAAGATGACACCTAGAAAGAAAAAGCAAAAACAGGTTATTCCTCCACTTGACAACCTATTGAATGAAATAACAGATGATGGAAACTTATCATATGTAAGTAAATTGTATGATACTTTTACAAATGAGGACAAAGAAAGCATAGAAAATAGTATCATCTTACACCTAGATATTTATAAGAAAGTTTTGATAGAGGTTGTAGATGATTTGCCTAGTGATCTATATAGGCGGCTTGATGCTAAAAGGTTAGCCATTATGGAACTAGACAAGAAAATCAAGATTGAGAAATTGCTAGTTGTTCATCCAGTGAATTAATTGAGGAAATTGATGAACTGATTAGTGAAGCAAACATGACAGTCTTTTCTAGTGGTCACCGACATGTAAGTCTAATGGCCAGCAGAATGAATGAAATCTCTGAAGAAACAACTGATAAATGGGACATCTTCTTTGTGGAGAAAGAAAAACAAGAAGAACTAAAAGGACCAAAACCCTTTAAGGTATACTAGAAGGATAAGGACAAAGGAAAAGGCAAAGTAGGTGGACCACCAAATATAAAAGTGACATACAATTTGCCACCACCTTCAGTTACTCCACCGATACTAACTGATAGTTCATTGACTACTGAGAATGTGGAGACTCCATATGAGGATATGAATCTTTATTATGAGGTGTTATACACAATGAACATTGACACTCAGGAAGTCAATATTGTGGTGGATAAGGAATCAACTGAGAAGGTAGATGTGGCAACAAAGCCACCAACAAGAAACATTGGAATTGGGGAACAACAACAAATTGAAGGATTAAATGATCCCCTAGACATTGGAAAGGCAGAGACCATAGATGTGCATACTGATGCATCTACTGAGCCATCGACAACTACTGAAACTGAAAAACAAACTGAGTCACTGGCAGTAGACAACACATAGGTAATCAAAGAAAAACCGGCAGTGGACACTACAGTGAAATCATTTGAAGCACAAATAGAGAAACCATCAGAGCAACATGCTCTTGCTAAGGAAAAAATAGAGAAACAGGTAGAGCAACAGTCTCCTTCTCAGGAACCTACTTAGACTGTACCACCGGCTTCATCTGAAAAGCCCATGCCCTTGGTAGTGGAAATGCAAACTCAAACAGATCCTCCAGAGAAAGAGGAAAGCAAAGCTATCACTACAACTGACAAAGTATAGATTGTGAGAACAGTTGGACAATCATCCGATAGATCAATGACTAAATTCAGGCCAACAAATGTAACAAAGGTACTCTTGGATTCAATAAAGAAAATAACAGAGTGCAATGCACAAGCTTATAAGGCTATAGATGACACTTTACCAATTTTGAAGATGATATATCCAAAGTGTAACATAGATAATAAAGATTCTTTGAGCCAATTAGACACGTTGTTTAAGTATATTACTCGAAACCTAATAACACTGGACTAGATAAATGAAGATACATTCAAAGAGAAAATGAATAAGGAGAAAGAAAAATTCTTTGAGGAAACAGTGAAGAAGAATAAGGAACAAATGGAAACCTTATTACTGGTATTAAGAGAAACAATATTGGATTTCAAGAAACTGTACAAAGATACTTGCAAAACTGGTATTTTGACAGAGGACATAGATTTAGAGATCAACAAAGCACAAAAAGAAATCAACAATATTGTTGACAACTTAATAGGAACATCAGATTCATTTTTGGAAGTTGAAAAGAACATTGTAGTTCTTGAGGAGAAAATTGAAAAGTTAGAAAAAGATAAAGAAAAGATAAATTTTAAGGCAAAGGATTTAAAATGCAAACTAGGCCCTAAACTGGATTACCTCATTTCTTTAAGAAAAGAAATTTTTGAGGCTCTAGTTCTAGGACTTAAGACACCGGAAGAGAAAATGCACATACTCACTAGTACAATTCAAAGAATAGAAGAACCAATAAAGGACAACGAAAGGTTCAACAATAGTCAAAATTTTGCATTTGCGGACATCTATCAGATTGTAACCCACCAGTTACAAGGATCTAGGCAGGAACCACACTCCATTGATAGTGAATGACAACCTTTGTCATTGATGCCAAAGGGGGAGTAGTGGAGATGAGAAAAATGATCAGAAGAAAGACATCATTAGCTCAGGGGGAGCACACATTTTGATAACACAGTTTTGATAAGACATTTTGGCAGATTCTTTTTGGACAACATTTTTGGACACCTTTTGGATTTTTCTCATGAGTGTTGCCATCAATGCCAAAGGGGGAGATTGTTGGCAAATGCACACTCCAATGAGAAATTGTAGGTGATTGAAGGTATTGTCATTGATGGCAACCTTACAATCATATGATAACTGGCAGGTACCGGCACTGGCAGACTCTACACTGACATACTGTTCACCGATACCGAAAATATTGATTACCCACACCATGGTCGACAGGAATTTTGTTTAATTATATATTTTTTTTAATTGTAAAATATTCTTGTAAGCCGACATGGCAGATTGTAATAAGACTCATATAAGTATGAGATCTTGTAGGTCATTTAGGTGGTGGATATGGTTAGATTATTGTAGACCTAATGTGCAAATTGTAAGGTAGATTTTGGATAAGGGTTTATGATTATTACAGAGCTTAAATTGGTACTGAACCTGGCATAGCAGATGCTGATCTGAAGCAGTACATGACATTGGATTTTAATAATCCACTTTTGTAAGTCAGTGAGACTTCTTTTGTAACTGAGCAGTGAGCTCTAGGCACTTGGCCTTCTTGCATGTGCAGGCCCCTATTGTAACAGTAATATTCTCTTATTGGCCAGTAAGCAAATATTGTGGGTCACAAATCCCACCGAGATTTTTCCCACACCGGGTTTCCTCATTAAAATATTGTGTTATGGTGTGTCTTTCAAGTTATGGTTATTGTTCTTATTTACTGCATTAATTTTAGTTTATTGGTACAAAGTTTTGGAATGCTTTTCATATAATAAATTTAGAAAATTCATTAACCAGTCAGATACTAATTCACCCCCCCTCTCAGTATCTTTGGGAATCCTTACACCGAATGCCTCTAGAGGATTTAAAAAAGGTCGAAGGCACTCCATTGACAATGACCAAGAAAGAAGGGGTAGAGATGAGCCAGTCGATCAAATTAATCACTTTCCCATCAAAACCAAAAGCAGATAGCACCTTGCCTAAACAAATCCAGTCCACCCGGTCATAGGCTTTAGATAGGTCCAGCTTCATCAGAAATACTTTTTTTTTTGAGTCCACCAATGAATGAATGATTTCATGGATAGAAATGATGGAGTCAAGGATTTGTCTTCCAGGAACAAATCCACTCTGCTGGGGTGAAATGATCAGGGGAAGAATCCTTAACAGCTTATAGGTAACCACCTTTGAGATGATTTTGTAGAAGGATTTGTAAAGACTTATAGGTCAAATCTTATCCATAGAATATGCACCCATTCATTTGGGAATGAGAACCAGGAAAGTAGCATTAAGTTCCTTTAAGATTCTTCTAGCTCCAAAGAACCCCTACACACCTTTGACCACATTAGTTTTGAGGATGTCCCAAAAAGTTTGAAAGAAGAAAAGAGGAAAGCCATCCGGGCCTGGAGCCTTGTTCCCATCAAAAGAAAAGACAACTTTCCTAACTTCTTCCTCAAAGGGGATAGCCACAAGATCCTTGTTCTACTCCTTGCTAATTATAGTAGGGATGAAGTCAATGATAGTGTTTTGAAATCGGCCATTCAGACCATGGTCCACGGAGAGCATAGAGGTAAAGAAATTCTTGGATTCCTTCCCAATCTCCTCATCCTTCCTAATTTCATTTTCCCCATTTTTTAACTTAGATATTTTGTTAGCTGCTTTGTGTTTCAATGCAGTCATATGGAAGAATCTAGTATTTCTATCCCCTGCTTTAAGTCATAGGGATCTGGATCTTTGTTTCCAAAATTTTTCATCTCTTCTAATAATCCTAAGGTAATTCATAAGAACTTCATTTTTCTCATTGATAGAGACTTCCTTGTATCCACTACTTTGGATTTTATCCTATATTTCCTTAAGTTCCATCTAAGTTTTAGTTTTGGTTGCAAACAGATCACCGAAAACCTCCTTATTCCAATTCTTGATGTTGTCCTTTACATTTCTAAGTTTCTTTGCAATTATATACATAGTTGTACCTTTGACCTCAATAGACCACCACTTCTCAATGGCTTTTACAAGGTTAGGGTGGTCCAGCCACTGCAAATGTTACTATACTTCTGTGAGAGTTTTATATGTAGAAGTAAGTGAAATTTTTGTTTTGCATGATTTCAAATGATTGAATTGTTGTTACTATTAGTTTGGTCAATGTTATTGTGATTGTTTAATAATTTTGATTTAAAAAAATAATGATAATGCTCAATTTTATGGTTATTTCATTGTTTAAGAACTTTTGTATACATATATATGTAATATGATTCTATTTAGGACAATCAGTATTAACAATGGGAAAGAACAAGCGAGGAATGGTAAAACAATGAGAGGCTGAAAAGGTGATGCAGGAGCACCGATCTAGTTCTTATCGTTTGATCAGTTTTCAGTAGAGTTTCTTCAGATCGTGGAATTTCTTCTAGTTTGAGTGTTTAGAGTTGTGGTTTTGGATTTATTCCCTTGTGTTCATGATCTTTACCGTGTTCGAGTTTCATATAATTTGGCTTTGTTTCCGGTGAGATGTGGATTTCGATATTGGTCTAGTTGGTATATTCTTACTGGTTAGTTTGGCAATGTGTTGAGCGAAGTTGGATCAGGTTGTGGTTGACCTCTGTGACTTGTAGATCATTGGAAATGTTGCTTTGGGCCTTGACCATTATTCCTAGAAGTTTGTGCATCATTTTATGTTTTTGTGTTTGTTCTTGGTGATTTAAGCCAACAAGTTATCATTGCATGTTTCATGAATTGGTTGGTCTTTGGGCCAACTTGATTAAGTTGTAATTATTTGTGGGCTTTATATATATGAAGGTTTTTGAATCATTTGGATGTATGGAAGTTAGAAGAAAAAAATAGAGTCTTGAGATCAAGCGAAGATGTAGATCTGACGAGTTTCTGAACCGGTGAATTGAGGCCAGAAGGCTGAGGTACAGATTAGGGTAGAACCAACAGATTGTTCTCAGAAGTCAATCTATAATGTGGATGATATGAGGATCTTGTAATTGTGTTGCAAGCATCAATTGTATCCTGGACTACGATCCAGCATGTGGCATGTATAATTCTTCGGATTGTAATAAGATTCATTCATATTGTTCACCGGTTATGTGTTATGTTATGTTACTGGTTGTTCCTTTTGTTATTTCTGGCATCTTGTTATCGATTACCAGTATGTTGTGCATGGTTTATGTGTTAAGCTGCAAGGTTGGGTTTTCCTTCATTGGACTCCCTAACTGGACTGCGTAAAATGGTATCAGAGCTAGTTTGTGAACCTGTTGTTGGATAGAGTGTTCTTTGTGCACCAGTTGGTTGGAGAGAAAATTGAGGCAAGTTGTAGACTTGTTCAGATCGCCGAATGTAAGATAGAGAAAGGTTTGTTGGTAGACCATTGATCCTAGAGCTTGAGCTTGAGGAAGATTGTGGGTGGACACTTGAATAGATTGTTGATTGAGGAAGGTCATAGTTTGGACTAGTAGATTATGGAGAGGCAACCAGAAGTTGTAGTCAGATTGCTAAACCCCCTTGAGGTAGTTACAAGTACCTATTGACCGATCTTCAAACCTAATCAAGTGATGGGACTCACTTTTCAATTAACCTTGAGAGTTTGATGTAGGAGCACTGGTCTAGTTCTTACAAGTTGAGAAGTTTTTAGTAGAGTTGCTTGAGATTGTGGCATTTCTTTTGGTTTGAGTGTTTAGCACTATGGTTTTGGGTTTATTCCCTTGTGTTCATGATCCTTGCCATGTTCGAGTTTCGTAGCATTTGGCTTTGTTTTCAGTGAGATGTGGATTCTGGTATTGGCTCGGTTGATATGTTCTTACTGGTTAGTCTAGCAGTGTGTTGAGCGAAGTTGGATCAAGTTGCAGTTGACCTCCATGACTTGTAGATCATTGGAGATGTTGCTTTGGGCCTTGGCCGGTATTTATGGAAGTCCATGCATCGTTTTATGTTTTTGTGTTTGTTCTTGATAATTTAAGGCAACAGGTTACCATTGCATGTTTCATGAACCTGTTGGTCTTTGGGCTGACTTGATTAAGTTCTAATTATTTGTGGGTGGTATATATATGGAGGTTTGTGAATCATTTCGACATATGGAAGTTAGAAGAAAAAATAAAGAGTTTTGAGATCAAGCAAAGATGTAGATCTGGTGAGGTTCTAAACCAATGGACTGAGGCTAGAAGGATGAGGTTCGGATTAGGGTAGAACTGACAGACTGTTCTCAAAAGCCAATCTATTATGTGGATGATCTACGGATCTTGTAATTGTGTTGTAAGCATCAATTTTATCCTAGACTATGATCCAACATGTGGCATGTATAATTATTTAGATTGTAATAAGATTCATTCATATTGTTTTTGATTAAGAAAAAACAAGTTTTAAGGGACCCAAAACCCAATTACATTCAAAAGATATTCAAGAAAGAAACAAAACAAGACAGCTGCAAAAGACCAGCAAGAAAACCAGCAACAGAGAAAAGGACTGAAGAGGCCAGCAAGAAGCTGACCCCAAGCCCAGCATTACAAGAAAATTAAAAACTCTTCATAGTTTCCCCAGCATTCTATACCAAGAGCATCATTGCCTTGGCCTCTTCCCTCAGGTCGTTGTTTTCCTGTCCAATCTGACTCTCTTTCATTTTCGTGTCCTTCTTAGCAGTAGTCTACCTAGTTCTGGCCTAGGGTTCTGGTGGGTAGGGCTGGAAGTTGGAGCATCTTCTATAATTACCAAGTTCTTCTCCTGATTTTTATTTTCCAAATGATCCACCAGCGCATTCATATTTTGGGAAGAAACTTTAAGGACCTAGAGGCTGTGGTTCATAAGGCTTTTCAATGCCTTCTCATTACAGGCGATCTGGGTGTTGACGATGTCTTTGTACTCCTCCACCTGTTCTTTCATAGTTCTAATAACATCCTCCAAATGTTTCAGGTCACCTTTTATCAGATCTTTCTCCAGCCAGTCCTCCATCTCCATTTCCTCCTCTACTTCATTGTTTTCTGTATCCTCATTTTGTTTCCCAGAGTTAGACTTCTTAATCAACTTATTGATCTTATCTTCTAGCTCCCTTTGCTTACCCTGCATACTAGTGATGTTTTCAACCACCCATTTCTGGAAATTGCAGAATTCAATAGTGTAGTTGCAGGTAGTGTCCAAGATGGTATCCGCAAAGTCCTTGCTCTGTTCAGTCTCCTCAGCATTAGGGTTGTCATACTTCTTAGGATTTAGAGCCTCATTCTCGCTTTCTAAACCCTTAGGGTTAGAGCGAGGGTTCTTAGAATTACCTCCTTCCTCCCCTTCACCATAGTTCTCATCCTTGTTTGGCTCCATTTCAGTATCAGTGTCCTTATTCTTTTCCTCTTCTTCATCACAATGCACCTCCTTTTCTTCATGCTTTGTTTCAACTTTCCTTTTTTTATGGGTAGGGGTGCTGGGCTAATCCCCATTCGAGTTAGAGTCTTTGCCTTTCTCAGATATATGAGCATTAATGATCAAAGGATCATCCTTGGTTTCCCTAGCCTTATCCTTAATATGTTCATATATAAGTAGAATGAATCCCTGGTGAGCTAAAGGATAGGAATTAGGCTTTTTAGCATAGTCGGAAGGGCTCTCATTTAGAGAGGATGCTAAATAGAAGGGCAAGGATATTTTAGCCGCATGACAGAAATGGTTCAGGATAGCAAAATGATAGTTATAAATTTTTGTAAATCTTCCATCCACAGTCAAATATTCCATTAAAGACCTAAGAAATTTTTGCCAGAAACACTTTACCTGCTGGGGGGTGTAGTAGGAGATGTTGTCCTTCTTCGCGAGCTTGCCCTTCTCATCCTCCATCTTCAGGAAATTTTTGAAAGCCTCAACTGCATAATTCCAATCCCTATAGAATTTAGTCCCCTCCATCTTGAGTCTCGTGACCTCTGCAATCAAATTTTCATCGATTTGCCAAATCTCCCCAAACAGGGTGGCTCTGTTGTTACTCCAGCTTTTAGCGAAACTGTAAGACACAGAGTTTCTGCTTCCATGAAGCTTTTCCATATAGTCAGTGAAGCCATGTCTATGGAGCCTTCTCCAGACCTTTCTTTCACTCTTCCAATTCTCTCAATTGGGAGGCTTGTTCCTGTTTAGGTTACCTCCCATTCTGAGCTCCAAGTAAAGATACCCTCTGCTGCAATTCTCAATCCGCAAATAAAACACTGAAAACCTGTTATTTCTAGATTCCCCATGTAAAGACTCTTTCGTGGTTTTGAAGTTGCTGCTTATGTCCACACAAACCCAGCTATTATTACTATAATCTTTCGCACACATATGATCTTGGTTATGATGTCGAGAAACACTCATAATTTGACAATTAATCCGCCCCCAAAATCTATCCTTGGAACTCGTTCCTCATATATAAATCATGAGTTTAACTTGACCCATTTATGCGATCAAAGTATAATTTCTCTTTAACCTCCCGTTTGATGTGAGTTTCTCCAATCTATTTGACATCCTTCTCCAAGTTGACCCCTTCATTGGCTAGGATATCCGCAACCTTATTGCCCTCTCTAAGGGTATGAGTTATACTAATGCTAACATAGTTATTATCTTTAGCATTTTTAATTAAATTGGAAATATTCCAGGAAATAGTACTAGTAGCTTTGAGGGCTTGTATGATGTTTGAAGGTCCCCTTCGAGCCAAATTTTTTTGAATTTGAATTCCTGAGCTAGCTAGAGGCTCTTTAGCATTGCCAGAGCTTCAACCACATGGTTATTTTGGGTCCCAAAAGGAGAAGCAAAAGCAGCAATGCAAATTCCTTGAGCATTTCTAATAACTCATCCTCCACCAGCCTTTCCAAGGTTCCCTTTAGCTGCCCCATCAAAATTAACCTTTATCCAGTCATATTTGAGAAACTACTAAACAATGTTATCTCCCTTCTTCTTATTTTCCAATCTATAGACCTTATGCATTAGATTCCATTCGGTAAGGATGTCTTTTTCCATATCATTCATATCAATAATAGACCATTTCTGATTATTCTTGTGAGGAATGTTGATGTTCTCCTTTATAGCCCTGCATATTTTTTTAAAGACCACCTGAGTATTACACTTAACTTCCCTAAAAATCCTATTATTCCTTTCTTTCCAAATGCCCCAGCATATCATGGGGAGGGTCAAAGACCAAAGGTTCTTGATGATTTGGCATTTGGTTGGAAAATTCCATTGCCAGATAATATCCTTGATGCTCTTGTTCATGACCCAGTTAATTTTCCATTTTTCCCACATTTTGCACCAAATATCCTAGGTAAAGGAGCAGTGAAAGAAGAGGTGATCAACTGATTCCCCCTCCTTCTGGAAAAGCTCACATCTATTAGGGAATTTGAAACCCCTTCAGATTAAATTGTCAAGAGTAAGGGTGCTATTATGAGAAGCAAGCCAAAAGAAAATGTTGACTTTAGGGATCAGAATGTTGTTCCAAACTTTACTCCAAATGGGATTGCTGGTTTGAGAAAAGGTGTTTTTATAGGCAGAAGCAACCATAAATTCACCCTTAGGATCACTTTTCTAGAGGAAAACATCATCATAGCCTTTGTTAGGGGAAAAGGACAACAACTCCTTCTGGAGAGAGAAAAATCTAGAATGGAGGCCATCAAGCCTAACCCACTTGTCCTCCTTCCAATAGTCACATACCATAAGCCCAAACCTCCTTTTACACTCCTCAATAATTTGACTATTGTTTTGATCATAAAGGGCTTCATTCTTCATCCAAGGGTCTTCCCAAAACCTTATTCTATCACCTTTTCCAAGGACCCATCCAGCCCGAGCTTTTGCCACTTTTATGGATTTGGTAATAATATTCTAGATGAAGGATCCAATAGGGATATCTTCAGAGTTAAGGATCCCTTGGATAGTCTAATTCTGAATGTATTTGTTAAACCATATTTGATTCCAATCTTTCTTAGTATCATAAGCTCTCCATAGCTATTTAGTAAGAAGAGCTTTGTTAAAGGTTTTTATAACTTTAATCCCCAGCCCTCCATTGTTCTTTGGTCTACACACTTTGTCCCAGGAAACCAGGGGTATTCTCTTTTTTTCTTCCAATCCTGACCATAAAAATCTCTTCTGGATTCTTTCCATGGCTTCAGCAAATTTAACTGGGATACCAAATAGGCTGAGTGCATAAACAGGGATATTTTGAAGAGTAGCTTGAAGGAACTGCATTTTCCCAGCCTGAGATAACATTGAGCCTTTCCATCCAGCAAGTCTTTTATTAATTTTATCAGTAAGCATATTCCAGAAGGAATTTGGGGGAGCTAACCCTAAAGGAAGGCCCAGATAGGTGGAAGGGAGCATTTCCACTTTGCACCCAATAATGTTAGCAATTTTCTGTTGTCTTGTGACCAGAGTATTGAGGAAGTACATAGCTGATTTGTCCCAATTGACTTGCTGACCAGTAGCCAGAGCATAGGAGTTAAGATTTGTTTTGAAGGAATCAGCCTCCTTGACCGAAGAGTATCCCATGAGGATAGTGTCATCAACAAACTGTTGATGAGTGCAAAAAACAATAGCAGAGGAAGGTTGAAGACCTTTGATAGTTTTTCTTTGTTTCAACTTATGAATCAATCTGCTCATACTTTCAACCAATATGGTAAAAAGGATAGGAGATATGGGATCTCCTTGTCTTAGCCCTCTTGAAGTTTTAAATTTTTTTGTAGGAGATCCATTAATTAGGATAGAAACATAGGAGTAGTGATCAGTTCTCTGATTATTTTGATTGCCTTATCATCAAAACCAAAAGCCCCCATGAATTTGAAGAGAACATCCCACTCAACTCTATCATAAGCCTTTGCCAGATCCAACTTTATCAAGAAACCTTCTTTTTTAGCAGCACTGAGGGAATGAATGTTCTCACGAACAAGAATAATTGAGTCCAGAATCTGCCTACTAGGAACAAAACCTTTTTGCTCCTCAGATATGATGAAAGGAAGCACCACCAAAATTCTAGTGGTCAAAACTTTGGATATAATTTTGTAGAAAGAGTTGCATAGGCTAATTGGCCTAAATTTTCCCATAGAGTCTATCCCAGCAACTTTGGGGACTAAGGCTATAAAAGTGGAATTAAGTTCCTTAAGGATTCTTCTAGATCCAAAAAATTCTTTGACCGCATTAACCGTGTCTTCCCCCACAATATGCCAGAACTCTTGGAAGAACATTCATATTGTTTACCAGTTGTTCTTTCTATTGTTTTTGGCATCTTGTTACTGGTTACTGGTATGTTGTTCATGGCTTATGTGTTAAGCTGCAAGGTTGGGTTGTCCTTCATTGGATCTCCCTCCCTTGACTGCATCAAAAGGAAAGACAAAGGCAACATATAAAGAAATTACATGACATAAGAACAATGGGATAATAAGGTACGTCATCCTCAACATATCAATTGAATTTACCAAATGAACATAATGCAATTGAAGAAAATATCATAATGAATAATCAAACAAATGATGAAGATGCACCAACAACATTTGATTTATCGTATGAACCAATGCAATTGAAAAAGGCACCACATTGGATATTCAGTTAAATGATGAACATACACTTGCTCTATTTGATGGGATGAATGTACCTAATGCACACAATGCACTAATGTTAACACATCCTAGAATCATTCGTAGGAAACCAAAGTATCGAATTGACATCGATGAGAATATTTTTGAAGCCAATGCCTAATAAAATGAATGATCGAACTTGTAGGAGAATGGTTTAAATAATATGGAAAAACTATTTTGAAAACTTAAATCAAATTGCAAGATGCCAATTAATTGTTATGATTAAAAATTTGAATTGTAAAGAGACTGAAAATTCTAGGCCTAAGATCATCTAAAAGTAATAGTGAAAAAACTATTGTGAGAAATCTATTTGATACATATCAAGCTATTGGTTCAAAATCATGTACTAAAGATTCTAATGTTACTCAACGTGTTATTACATCAACCATAATGAGCAAGAAAATAAAAAAGGATCATTTGATAAGCAAAACAAGTAAGTCATTAAACATAAGTAGAACAACATTACATAAAGCATTAGATAGGCAGGAGAAAATAGAGGATCCTAACAATAATTCTCTTTGGGCATTCTCAGGTAGACTACCACGCAAAGAAAAGATTGTTGTTGATGCACTAAGAACATTAATTGAAACTTTTTGGCACGACAACACAAGGGTTTTGCCTAACCAAAGAGATGTTGTTAGAAGACGAATTGGAATAAGAAATCATGATCCACATGCCAAACACTATTTGGATATGACTCAAACAAAATTTTATGAAATAATCCTTCAAAAGTTTCCTCAAATAAGAATTAGTCAAATATTTTTTGAAATGGCAAAACATTTTTATGTTAAGATTAATCATGTACGCACCACATGTTGTAGGATGCATATTGAATATTCTATGCACTATAATATTTATCATCATATATGTTGTACTTTGCACACTAATGATGTTTTGCAAGAATGCAATATACAACCACCTCCTAAGTCACCAAGATAGTTTATTTCAAGTGTGTTATGTAAAAGAGATGATGGTTGCATTTATTATAAGATGATGTGTTTGAAAGGTTCTTGTGCTACATGTGGTGGTTTGCAACATTTGCCGAGATGTCTACATTTGGATAGCACACATGAAATTGCCAAGAAACTGGTATCTTTTAGAAAGTACAAGACATTGACATATGGGGTCAAAGATGGAAAAGAATTGAAGATATGTGAGTTAGTGAAAAATGATATATGTGTAGCTAATTTTATGAGAATGTTTAAAGATAAACTAGTTTATGAGTACATAATGCATACACATAGAGCTTGGTGGTTAGATGATCAATTCAAGTTATGCAAGGACACATTTCCTCTTAGTACCATTGTCTCTATAGTTGATTTTGCTAAAAATTATACTCTGCAACCTCAAAATGAGGTGCAATCTATGTATTACCATTCTACACAAGTTTCTAATTTTGTACACATAGCATCCATGCATACACATGATAGCATAGAGGAGGATACAAAGGTTGTAAGAGAGTATCACTTCTACATAAGTGACGATCATACACATTCATCAGAGTTTGTGCAAGGATGCTTTAAATTTTTCTATGATAGTTTAAGGGAAAGGAACATACGATACATGAAACACATAATATGGTCAGATAATTGCACCTCACAATTCAAAAATGCAAGGATGTTCTATTGGTTGAGTAGGATGCATGTGACAAGTTAACAACTTCTGTCTGTCCATCACTCTGTGGATGAAAAGTAGAACTGACCTTCAAATATTTCTTGACCTTCTTCCAAAGTGTTCTCCAAAAATAGCCAAAAAACTTAGTGTCTCTGTCTGAAAGTATGCTCTTAGGTAATCCATGCAATCTCACCACTTCCTTTAAAAATAGGTCTACTACATGAAATGCATCTAATGTCTTCTTACAAGGTATGAAATGATTTTTCTTTTAAAATCTATCCACTACCACAAATATATAATCATTTCCTCTTGGCATCTTAGGCAATCCAAGTACAAAATCCATGCTTATATCCTCCCAAGGTCTTACCGATACTGTCAAAGGTTTATACAATCCCACATTATAACTACTACCTTTTTCAACTTGAAAAACTCTACAACTCAACACATATCTCTTAACATCCTTATGAATATGGGGCCAAAAGTACTACTCACTCACCAATGCAACTGTTTTGTCAATGCTAAAATGTCCGGCTAAACCTCCACTATGCTTCTCCTTTATCAGATTCTCTCTCATGGAACTCCTAGGTATACACAACTAAACTCCCTTGAATAACATCTCATCCTCAATGAAATAATCCAACCATTGGCTTCTATCAACCATAACCGGTTCTCTACATGCTTTCCAAGGTTTTGCATAATCCGGGTCTTCATCATACAAGGTCTTCAAATCTTCAAAACCTAATACTGTCACTCTCATCTCTGTCAAAAAATTCCTTCTCCTACTCAATGCATCAACAAATTTGTTAGATTTTCCACTTCTATGATTCAACATAAAGGTGTAACTTTGCAAGAATTCTACCCATCTCATATGTCTCTAATTCAACTTACTTTGGCTGTTCAAATACTGCAAAGCTTGATGATCTCTATACAACACAAAATCCTTAGGCAACAAGTAGTGTTTCCATTTCTTCAAGGCTTGAACTATGGCATAAAATTCCCAATCATACACTAAATATCTCTTCCTGGCATCATTCAATTTCTCACTAAAATAGGCTACTTCTCTCCCTTCTTGACTCAAGACTGCTCCTATTGATGTTCCACTTGCATCACAATCCACTCAGAATACCTTATTGAAATCCAGTAAAGCTAACACAGGCTGCTCAGTCACTTTTTGTTTTAACAATTCAAAACTATTGTCTGGTTTGGTGGTCCACTTGAATTCCTTCTGATCTCCCCTCATGGTCTCAATCATAGGGTTACAAGCTGAACTGAAATTTTTGATAAACTTCTGGTAAAAACTAGCCAATCCATGAAATGATCTTACCTCCCCAATGCTTTATGGTGTAGGCCACTCAACAATGGATTTCACTTTCTCAAGTTCCATCTTAAAACCATCCTTAGATATCACAAATCCTAAATAGGCCAACTCATCCTTCATGGAAGTACACTTCTTGATATTGATCAACAACTTTTCTTCTCTCAACCTTTGCAAAACTTGTCTTAACTGCAACAAATGCTCCTCTCTTGTTTTACTGAAAATCAGAATGTCATCCAAATACACAATAAAAAACTTACCTAAGAATTTCTTTAATACCTCATTCATCAGCCTCATGAAAGTACTCGGTGCATTAGTCAATCTAAACGACATCACCAACCATTCATATACTCCTTCATTTGTCTTAAATGTTGTCTTCCACTCATCACCTTCTCTGATCCTGATCTGATGATATCCACTCTTCAAATATAACTTTGTAAAGTATTTTTCTCCACTCAAATAGTCCATTATGTCATCCATCCTAGGCAAAGGAAATCGGTATTTCATTGTGATCTTGTTTATTTCTCTTGAATCGATACACATCCTCCATTCTCCATTCTTCTTAGGTGCTAATACTATTGGTACTGCATAAGGGCTCACACTCTCCTTGATCAAACCTTTCTTTAACAACTCCTACACCTATCTATTCAGTTCTTCATTCTTTGTCGATGTCAACTGGTGTGCAACTTTGTTAGGAAAACTAGCTCTGGGAACCAAGTCCATGCAATGGCCAATACTTCTAACAAGTGATAATCCATCAGGTACATTATCTGAAATGATGTCCTCATATTCTATCAGTGAATCTCTTATCTCTTCTGGGTGTTCTCCTTTTGGTTCCGGTCTCTAAGTCTTCTTAGGAATTAAGGCAAAACACACATTCTCATGTCTTAGTCCATCCATGAATTTCCTTCCATCTACTAAACAGATTCTGGCATTCATACAAACTTCATTCTTAAAAATTTCCTCCAAAGGTAACAAGGTTTGTTTCATCCCATTGGCCACAATAGTGTATGTATTCTTCCTTCCATCATGTATTGTCTATCTATCAAACTACCAGGGTCTTCCCAACAAAAGATGACAAATATCCATAGGCATAATATCACACAAAAATTCATCATGATATTTCCCAATTTTCAATTTCACCAAACACTGTTCACTTACTAACAACTTATGTTCATACTGAATCCATGCTATCTAATAAGGCTTAGGGTGTTTCAATCTCTCCAATTTCAACTTATTTACCATCTCTTATGAAACAAGATTATCTGAACTACCACTATCAATAACAAGCTTACAACACTTATAGGATACCTTACATTTGGTCTTGAACAAATTCTTCCTCTGCAAGGGCTCTTCATCTCCTCCAATAAGACACAAATCTCTCCTCATCATCAACAATTCTCCATCTTCTAGCTTATTATCTGATCCAGTGGGGTTTTCTTCCACCACTGCTGCTCTTCTGGTAGCCTCTATCTTCTTACACTCAAATGAATGGTGCCCTTCTCCTCCACACTTAAAGCAGGTTCCTCTGAATGTCCTCTTGTCTTGTCTTCCAAAGTTCTCATTCTGGTAACCATCCGGTTCTCTCCTCTGGTATAAATTTCTATCATCCTTTCAATAAGAATTACCTTCTTTTCTCACTTCCTTGTCCTTGTTCTGATTTGTACTGGTTCCTCTTCGTCCTTAAAATCTTC
The DNA here is from genome assembly GCF_030272615.1 of Cryptomeria japonica. Classification (NCBI taxonomy): domain Eukaryota; kingdom Viridiplantae; phylum Streptophyta; class Pinopsida; order Cupressales; family Cupressaceae; genus Cryptomeria; species Cryptomeria japonica. The sequence continues at coordinate 45,346,090 of NC_081410.1, forward strand.
CTCCAGTAAACCTTACACCTCTACCTCTCTATCTCTCCTCAAGTATTTTTTTCAATTTCTCTACATCCTTTAATGCATACTGGTAAGCCTCTTCAACACTCTCTAATTTAATCATACTGACTTCATCTTGTATAGACATCTGTAATCTACTCAAATATCTTGCAATTTGTTCAACTTCATCATCAACATGTCGAGATCTAATGTTCAACTTGTAAAATGCTTCAGTGTACTCCTTCACACTAGATTCCTTCTGTCTCAGATTTTGCAATTTCCAAAATAAATCCACTTGATAATTATCCATGGTAAACTTTGATTTCAACTTAGCAATTATCTGATCCCATTTCTTAATCATTTCTTTGCCTCTTCCTTGTCTATCAACTTGCAAATGCTCCCACCAAAGAGATGCATGACCTTTCAACCAGGTACAAGCATATTTCAACTTCCTCTCTTTTGTAGTGTTTTCAAAATAAAAATACTTCTCCATCTTCGAGATCCAATCCATCAATTCATCTGAGTCTAACTTCCCATCATATTCCAATGGGGTAAAATGAGGTTAAGTATTCACCCTACTAAAAACCCTTAAAAACCTTTCTTCATCTGGGTTAACCGCCGGTAGGTTTACTTGTTCTATTAGGGCTTCTTCTCCTTTATCTTTGCTTACATCTTTAATATGTCAGCCTCTTCTCTGGGTTGTCTCCACAGCTTCTAACTGGACTGCTATTCCTTGCAACATCTCCATCACAGTAGGGTCTACATTCCCATGCACTCCACCATTCCTAGTTCCTCTTTGTGCCATCGATTCATGCTACTCATTTGCAATTGTAGGTTGGATCCATAATCCACCACCCTACAATAAAATTTAGGACATGCAACCTCCGGAACAAAAATTCTCTTTGATACCACTTGAAGTAGTCACCGATGAGGAGGGACATCAAGGAGATCAATCCGGACTGGTCAGCAAGAGTAAACATAATAGAAACACACAGATATGATGGAGGCAATGTAGAATAGATAATTTTATTGCATGAAATTTGATTACATCCAACTAGTAACAACAGGGTTACAACATACTGGCACATAGGTGTGGTAGAATAGGTCACAACTAGGACTTTGAATTGAAATATCTATCTTCTAGGCATAGTCTATCTATCTAATACTCTAATTGATTCTAATTGATTACATTCTAGAGTATGATTAAAAATATATATATCGATCCAAGGATCCAATTGGCCCAAAAGGGATGAAAACTCGAAGAACAAGACCTAACGTGCAAAATTAACAAGGTCAACCTCTGCCAAGCGATTCCTCCAGAAAATCCAAAGGATGAAATGTAGATTGCGGGAAAAGGTCGGCCACATGCTAAAGAACATAAAAATAAATGGTCAAGGCTCTACAAGCTTCGGAATGGGTTCTGGTAGATCACCAGAATAGGTCTCAGGCAACTGGTAACAAAAGAACAAGTGGAAGCAAGAAACTGTCATGGAAACCGATAGCGATATCTTGCCGGTAAGTGATCCAAATGCTATGCAGTCTGAAAGCAAGACAAGTGATCAAGTATTCAAGTAGAATCCAACTCCACAAGATTTGGTGAGCCAAAACTGGGACACACAAAAAGGAAAACTGAAACTGCAAATAGAAAACAAAACATAAAGGAATTTTTTTTGGTTGATGCAAGATTGTTGTGAACTAGGGATGCTCCTGCATCATGGTTTTTGTAGCAGGTGAAAAAATGCTACCATTTGAAAATGGCTCCAAGTCATCAGAAATAGAGATAGGTCATTGTAGATGAGCCTCACTTGACCCTATAGGTTCAGATAGATCGATCATATGTGTCTTATATTTCTAGAAACCATCTGTCAAAGTTTGACAATTTTCTGGACTCAGGGCACTTGAGAGATCCCATCGGTAGGGTATGGCTCTCGATGTTTCAACACATTGGGAGACACAAAAGAAGCATGACTAGTGTAAACCTTCCCACCTAAACATGCTCATGATTTTGGTGTCTGCCCATGACAAATGGAATCAAATCTAGCATATCTTGCAACTTTGCATTGCATGCGGCTGATGGTTTTTGCAGTAGGTGAAAAAACACTACCATTTGAAAATGGCTCCAATTCGTGAGAAACCAAGATAGGTCATTGTAGATGAGAATCACGTGACCCTATAGGTTCAAATATATCAATCATATGCATCCTATATTGTGATAAATTTTCCATCAAAATTTGACAATTTTTTGGACTGAGGGCACTTGAGAGATCACATTGGTAGGGTATGGCTCTCAATGTTCCAACGCATTAGGAGGCACAATAGGAGCATGTCTAGTGTAAACCTTTCCACCCAAAAATGCTCGTGATGTTGGTTTGTGCCCACAACAAACAAAATCAAATCTAGCCTATCTTGAAACTTTGCATTGCATGCAACTAATGGTTTTTGCAGTGGGTGAAAAAATGCTACCATTTGAAAATGGCTCCAAGTCATCCAAAACCAAGATAGGTCATCATAGATGAGACTCTCATAACCCTATAGGTTCAAATAGATTTATCATATGCACCCTGGATTGCAAAATAAATCCATCAAAGTTTGACAATTTTTTGGACCCTGGGCACTTGAGAGATCACGTCGGTAGGGTATGGCTCTCGACGTTCTGGCGCATTGGGAGGCACAACATGAGCATGCCTAGTGTAAACCTATCCACTTGGATGTTCTCATGATGTTGGTTTGTTCCCATGATGAACACAATCAAATATAGCCTATCTTGCAACTTTGCATTGCATGCCATTGACTATTTTTGCAGCAGGTGAAAAATGCTACCATTTGAAAATGGCTCCAAGTCGTTAGAAACCAAGATAGGTCATTATAGATAAGCCTAATGTGACCCTATATATTCAAATGGATCGATCATATGTGTCCTAGATTGCACAAAACTATCCATCAAAGTTTGATAATTTTTTGGAGTCAGGGCACTTGAAAGATCCCACCGGTAGGGTATGTCTCTTGATGTTCCGGCACGTTGGGAGGCTTAACAGGAGCATGCGATCATTACCACAAATCAAATCTGACTATTACCATTGAATTTCATTTTGATTGAGACAAGGAGTTTTGTAGGGTTAATTCAATACTTTAGAAAGCTTATCAAATTATATTCCACAATTACAATGCTTTATATCATAGATTTTTGTTGTTTATATTCGTATTGTTGATTACATAGGCAAATATTCATTTAACTTTATAAAAGGGAAGCTACCAAATACATTGAATAGTTTGAGAAAAAATTAACCGTATCAATTATAAATAATCATTTATATATATATCAAAATGCACAATAATCAACGCAATGAGCAAACTATGTATGTATCGAATATGCTTATCAATATCAATAAAATGCACATAATGAATACAGTACACATTTATTGGATCAAATATCAATATTTATATATATAAAAAAATTCATATATCCCAAGTCAATACAAGTTTTACAAAAATGTGGCATATGCAATGTCCAAATCGATATACAATAAAAATATAGAATATATCTACATGTATTGATCATTCAATGACTACAAATAACACTATATGATCCTATACTTGTGGTGGATCATAAAAATCGAGCCTCTTTGATGCAGTACGCAGCTTTGTAAATGGCTGCAAAACAATAATTCAAAAGCCAAGTTGGAATCCTTTTGTAGAAAATAGTTCACAATTATCAACATAACTATGCATTTAATCATAATTTCTTTGCAATTGAAATGTAGATTACCTCATCTGTCGATCTAGGATCTACTATCTTCTTTGTCTTCTCCTTCTCAGTATTAGGAGTCAATTATTGAACACAAAATTCAAAGGATCCAAGTTATAGTTATGGCCGAACCATGAAGGGGCCTATTGTAGATTAAATATAATTAATACAATCTACTAACATATATAGATTAAAAACACTAAAAATCTACAATATGGAGAACAAAAGTGTACCAGAACCTTAGAGGCTTCTCCAGTAAATTAAGAAGTGCTTTCCATTGATGGAGAAGTTGTGGCTATTACCTATACGAAAAATGATTAAAGATTAAATACAATTAATATAATGATAAGTATTTTAGGTTAAATGCAATTAATGCAATATATAAAACAAAAGTGTACTAGAGCCTGAGATGCTTGTTAGGATAACCGGTGGACAACTAAGAGGGGGGGTGAATTAGTTGTCAATATATTATAAAACATTAAGAACACAAAACCTTCTACTAGAATGCATAAACCAAAGATCAGAATAGCAGATATAACAATTAAGCATAAACATAAATCATAGAACAATTACCAATCATCCATAGCACGTAACACCATGATTTGTACGTGGAAAACCCTGTAAAGAGAAAAACCACGGTGAGAAGCCTACCCATAGTCAGATAATACTTCTGCAGCAAGTATGTGATTACAATAAGAGGGTTCTGCACATGCAGGAAGGCCAATAGCCTAGAGCGCAATGCTCATCACAAAAAGGAGCCTCATTGACTACAAAATAAATCTAGGCTACAATTTGGAAAGATGAATGAACTGCGATAATAGCATCTCCTATGCCTAAGTATATTTTTGGTTAAGCTCAATACCAGAGGTCTTAAACCTCTTTCACAAACCCAATTCGATCACCTATGATTGACCAAAAACTCTACATATGATTACAACTTTATTCGCACATAGATAATCCTATAACCCACATACCATGATCTATAAAGAGATCTTACATCATATTTATACCAACCTAGGACCTAAACAATTAGGTTGGCCACCTAAAATATAATAAAATAGATCCATTACATAGTCCTACAAACCAATGATAAACCAAGTTGGCCTAAGAATGAGACAACATAAACCAAACAATAAATCCAACTAGTGACACATCGGGAGCATCATCCAACACGTTACATAAACCGGTCCATAACCTAACAGAATAACACTAGACCTAAAATAGGTCGGCATAAGCCAAATGAAACACCATGATCAAATAGAACACAAATATTTTAACCATCAATATCCTGATAACCTTCTAGAAGTCTCACCAATGCCACTTATCGGATTCACCAAAAATTCTTCATCAAAGCGCTATTGGTAGAACCCTTACCAGCAACCAAAAGGATTACTAGAACATATGATAGCATCCAGATCATCAAATCCTAAACCAACTGAATATGATGCACATCAGGAACACATGAATAACCAATCCAAACCCATTCCAAAAGCTAGACCAAAACCAAAGACAAATCTCTAGATCAACATGATAATCCAACCACTCTACCGAAAGTTGGTAGACAATAAAACAACTAGTGTTAACATCAATGACAAACATCAATGCAACACATAATCAATTCCTCCAAATTTCCAACAGTCTCCCCCTTTGGCATTGATGGCAACACTAGATGTGAAAAACATCCAAGTGCCAAACAAGTCTTCCCAAAATGATATGGCAATGAAATTTTGAACCAGCAAACCAAACTCCCCCTGTGAATGATATCCCTGTTAAGCTCTATTTTTCACATAAATATATCTCCCCCTTTGAAATCAATACCAAAAATCTGACATAAACATCAAAGAAAAGTCATAAAACCTCTGAACCACACAGCTGACTACTCCCCCTCAGTAGTAGCTCCACCACATCAATCTGGAAATGAATAATATCACTGATAAATGCATATTGGATTGATGCCAGTCAACATCACTCAAGTCTCTACTAGAGGGGCAAAAACTCCCAATCTATCTTTGAAGTACTCAAATGATTCCTTAGGCAAAGGTTTAGTGAAGATATCTGCAATCTGCTCTTAAGTGTTCACATAAACCAGTTTGACTTCATTTGCTTCCACCTTCTCCTTCAAAAAATTATACTTGATAGAAATGTACTTAGTCTTAGAATGAAATACCAGATTCTTTGATATGTCAATAGCAACAAAGTTATCACAATGAATAACTACCGGTTTATTACAATCCACCCTTATATCCTTCAATATTTTCTTCATCCATAGAATTTGTGTACCAGTTAGTAGAAGCTACAACATACTCAACTTCAACAATAGATAAAGAAGTACATGATTGTTTCTTGTTGATCCATGAAACAAGTTTATTTCCAAGAAAGAAAGCTCCACCAAATGTGCTCTTTCGATCGTCAACATCTCCAGCCCTTTCAACATCTGTATATGCACATAGTGTAAAGTCATTATTTTTAGGATACCACAAACCATACTCGGTTGTTCCTTGCAAATACCTAAAAAATCCTTTTCACCGGATTCACATGATTCTCTCTAGGATCACTCTGATATCTTGATACAATAAAAACTGCATTCATTATATTCGGTCTAGTCCAAGTCAGATATAACAAACCTCCAATCATAGATTTGTACCTTGTAGGATTTATCAGAGCTGATGCATCATTATTTGTCAATTTCTTACTTGTAACCATAGGGGTACCAAATAGTTTGGAATTTTCCATACCAAATTTCTTCAAAAACTCTCTAGCATACTTAGTTTGATAGATGAAAATACCTTTATCATTCTAAGTAATCTTCAAACCTAAGAAAAATTTCATCTCCCCAATTATAGACATCTCAAATTCATTCTTCATATTTTCAGAGAATTCCATAGATAACTTATCCTCACCTCCAAAAATGATATCATCAGCAAAGACTTCAACAATCAATATGTCATCATCAATAATATTATAATATAAGTTACTGTCAGCATTACCTTTAGTGAAACCAAGCTTCAAAAGATATTTGTCTAGTCTAGCATACCAAGCTCTAAGGGCTTGTTTCAATCCATATAAAGCTTCCCTTTACTTGCATACCATGTTTTTGTCATCTAAAAGTGAAAGTCTATCAGGTTGCTCAAGGTAAAATTCCTCTTCAAGATCTCCATTAAAAAATGCACACTTAACATCCATCTGATAAACCTTGTATTTCTTATGGGCAGTATAAGCAAGAAATAATCTCACAGCTTCAATCCTAGCTACCATAGAAAAAGTCTCATCATAATCAATTCTGTCCTTCTGAGAATATCTTTTACATACCAATCTAGCCTTATTCCTCACAAATTTTCCATCCTCATTCAATTTATTACTAAAAACCCATTTAGTTCCAATAACATTCTTATTTTTAGGTCGGGGAAATAAAGTCTGTGTGTTGTTCTTCTCAATCTGATCTAAAGCTTCAATAACTGATGTCAATTCAACTTGAGAAATTAAACATACCTCATCAGTTTCCAACCTTCTTCTTATCATTACTCCTTTGTTCTTTTCTCCAATGATCTGATCTTCTGAATGATTTAACCTTACATACCTAGGAGTCTTCTAACTTTCTATTCCTTTGCTCTCATCTTCAATTATTGTTGAATTGTTTGATACTGCCAAAGTAACTGGTTCAAAATTTTGTTCTGGTACAGGTGCTACTAGTTCAGTTGTGATCATATCCACTTCTGGTTCTCTCTCATAAGCTCTGATTTGACCTTTGTACAGCTCATCCACCTTGAAATTAACACTTTCCACAATTCTCCGCAATCTTTTGTTATAATATATATATATATATATATATATGCTTTTCTTTCATCAGAATAACCAAGAAATATCCCTTCATCACATATAGGATCAAATTTTCCAATGGAATCATCTCTTTTAATATAGCATTTACTACCAAACATTCTGAAATATTTAACTGTAGGTGTATGAGCAAACCATAACTCATAAGGTGTCTTACCAATGTCTCCATTGATATGAACTTTGTTAAATGTGTATACCGTCGTGCTCACAACTTCTCTCCAATAGATATGAGGAAAATTAGATTGCATCATCATAGGTCTGGAAGCATCCAAGATAGTTATGTTCTTTCTTTCTACAACACCATTCTACTAAGGTGTTCGAGGAGCAGACAACTGTCTCCTTATCCCATGCTTCTCACAATAACTGTTAAATTCACTGGATGTGAATTCACCACCTTGATCTGACCTTAAGCATTTAATCTTCATCCTTGTCTCTGTCTCAACTTTAGCTTTAAAGATCTTAAACTTTTCAAAAGCTTCATATTTATCCCTTAGAAAAGTAACCCACATCATTCTAGAATAGTCATCAATGATTAGCATGAAATATCTATAACCCTGAAAACTCTTTATCCTAGCAAGACAACACAAATCAGTATGAATAAGATCAATAATATCATTAGATTTGTCTTGTATACCCTTTCAAGAAGTTCTAACTTTCTTTCCCATTTGACATTCCTTACATATTGGATTATAGGGCTTCACAATCTTAGGTATATCTCGAACAATCTTATTTGAACTAATCTTTACAATGTAGTCAAAATTCACATGACACCTCTTATGCCATAACCAACTCTCATCAACTTGTGCAATGAAACATGTCTTCTCACTAGAGTTTAAATGAAAGATGTTACCTTTAGTCTTTGTACTGGTTGCAATCTCCAAACCAAATCTATTAATGATTTTGTATTTTCCATCCTTGAACTGTAATTAAAATCCCTTATCCACTAACTATCCTACACTCAAAATATTATGCCTTAAACCTTCAACATAATAAAAAGTACCAGTGTTATGCTTACCATCCAATGATATAGTTCATCTTCCTCTGATCATACATGCTTTGTCATCTCCAAATCTAAACAATCTGCCATTGAATTCTTACAAAGATAAAAACTTCATTTTATCTCCAGTCATATGATGTGAATATCCATTGTCTATCACCCATTCATCCTTGTCTTCAATTTTAGCAGCAAGGGCCTTTTCCTCATTTTGAACAACAGGTGCCAAAGCATATTCCTTGATAGCCAGAAATACCCATTCCTTTCCACTCCCAGATCCACTAGCTGAATCTTGTGTCATTTCATCATCAGAATCAGTCACACCTTCCTTATCCGCATAGTAACATGATTTGTCTTTGTTTTTCCTATACTTATACTTGTTATGATAATCATAGTTAGGCCTAAAATATCTTCTAGCTTTCTCTTCAAATCTTGAATTCCTTTCAGGACATCTAGATGCAAAATGACATATCTTATTACATGCAAAACATTTAAAAGGTGATTTTCCTTCATACTTACTTCCCGTTGGACCTTTAGGTACTCTTCTAGCAAATAGGGCTTCAAGTTTCTCAAACTCATCATCTTCTTTCTTCATTTCCTCCATTTCCTTCACATACACAGCTTTCCAATCACTCTTGCCAGTCAATAATGTAGATGTGTGAAAAGTAGATTCAGTCTTTGCAGCTCCCTAAGGACCAAATTCTTCAAGCTCAAAAATAGATAATTTTCCCACCAGAGTATCCCTATTAACCATCAAGTTTAGCAATTTTAACAGTCGGGTCACATTCATTGAGATCCTCCAACTTATCCCATATAACCTTCACATATGATTGGTCAGTTAATCCCATAATTTGTTGATCGAAAAGTGCACTTAAGATTGCTTATCTAGCTCTCAACAATTCTCAATGTCCTTATCCAAGGTTGTCGAAGGAGGATTTCCAGATGGCAGATTATGAGGAGTATATCCTTACTTCATGACCTCCCAAATCTCTTTCCCAATACATCTCAAATGAGCTTCCATTTGAATCTTCCATACCCTGTAATTTTTCGAATCAAGCTTAGGGGTTTCTCTCCGGAAAATAGATGTAGTTGAACTATTAGTTGCCATAGGATCTTCCTCAAGCGATTAAGCTTCTACAGAGAGGACCAAGCTCTGATACACATTGTTAGGATAATCGATGGAAAACTGAGGGGGGGTGAATCAGTTGTCAACATATTATAAAACTATAAGCACACAAATTTTTTTACCAGAATAGAAGATATAACAATTAAGCATAAACATAAATCACATAACAATTACCAACCATCCATAACACATAAGACCATGATTTGTATGTGGAAAACCTGGTAAAGGGAAAAACCAATGTGGGAAGCCTACCCATAATCAGATAATACTTTTGTAGCAAGTATGTGATTACAATAAGAGGGGCCTACATATGTAGGAAGGCCAGCAGCCTAGAGCGCACTACTCATCACAAAAGGAGCCTCTTTGACTACAAAATAAATCCAGGCTACAATCCAAAAAGATAAATGAACTGGAAGAATATAATCTGCTATGCTTGAGTACAGTTCTGGTTAAAATCAATACCAGAGGTCTTAAACCTCTTTCACAAACCCAATTTGATCACCTATGATTGACCAAAACCTCTGCATATGATTACAAATTTATTCGCACACAGATAATCCTATAACCCACATACCATGATATACAAAGAGATCTTACATCATATTTATACCAAACCGGGACCTAAATAATTAGGTTGTCCACCTAAAAGATAATACAATAGATCTATTACATAATCTCGCAAACCAATGATAAACCAAATTGACCTAAGACTAAAACAACATAAACCAAACAATAAATCCAACCGGTGACGCATCAGGGGCATCATCCAACACGTTACATAAACCGGTCCATAACCTAACAAAATAATGCTCGACCCAAAATAGGTCGTCGTAAGCCAAATGCAACACCACGATCAACTGGAACACGAACATGATAACCATCAACATCCTGATCACCTTCTAGAAGTCATACCAACACCACTTATTGGATTCACCAAAAGATCTTCATCAAAGCAATGTCGGTAGAACCCTTACCGGTAACCAAAAGGCTTAGTAGAACATATGATAGCATCCAGATCATCAAATCCCAAACCAATAGAATGTGATACACATCAAGAACACATGAATAACCAATCCAAATCAATTCCAATAGATGAACCAAAACTGGAGACAAATCTCCATATCAACATGATAATCCACACACTCTACCGAAAGCTGGTAGACAAAAAAACAACTAGTGTTGACATCTATTAGACAGTTCAGCTAACCGGAAGACAACTGAGAGGGGATGAATCAGTTGTCACAGATTACTAGAAGCATTAGCAATTTAAACTTTATTACCAGAACCCAAAACAATAATACCGGAATAGAAGTTAATCCAATTAAGTATAAACAATAATCACAGAATAAAAGACATCTAGACAACACCAAGATTTGTATGTGGAAAACCCGGTAAAGGGGAAAACCACAGTGGGAAGCCTACCCATAGTCAGATAATACTTCTGCAGTAAGTATGTGAATTACAATGAAGTGGCCTGCATTTGCAGGAAGGCCAACAACCTAGAGCACACTTCTCATCACAAAAGGAGCCTCACTGATTACATATAAATCCAGACTACAATTTGAAGAAGTGTTGAACTGCAAAAGATAACATCTCCTATGCCAGAGTACAGTTCCAGTTAAGCTCAATACTGGAGGACTAAATCCTCTTACACAAACCCAATTCGATCTCCAATGATTGACCAACTCCTCTTTCTGAATGATATTGCATTATTCACACATTATATTCCTTTACCATGACCTCTTACATTAACCATGATGATCTAAAATGAGATCTTACATCTATTTATACAAACCCTTGACCATAAACAATCAGATTGGCCACCAAATAACAAACTGATTACATAATTACAAACCATGTCCTCCTTAGACCAAAAAAAATAATATCAACACATAGAACATCCTAGAAATACAACAATAGGTCCTATCAACATGTTACATTAATGCCAGTCCATAACCTAGATCAACCGAGACCAAGTATAGGTCCACACGCTTCAACAATGATCTCCAACCACCAAGTCTCCAACATTATAACCAATAGCATCCTAAAACTCCATCAGAAGCTACACCAAAACCACTTATGCAATTCATCAAAGATATCCACCAAAACCTCTACTGGTGAAACCCTCGTCAGAACCAGAAACCAATCTTCTAAGCAAGCAGGATAGCATCCAATCACCAGACCGAAACCAACTGACCAAATATGAGTATGAGTATCATGAACAAGCCAATTCCATCACCAAATTGTACCAAAGCCTATCGAATCATGTCGGATCCAAGTTAACCAGAAACCACTCATTCTACTAGGACCAGAAGGGTACCAGTAAAGCATCCAAACAACTAGTGTTGACATCAATAACAAAAGATCAATGCACCACATAATCAATTCCATCAAATGGCCAACAATCTACCCCTTTGGCATTGTGGCAACACTAGACGTGAAAAACATCTAAGTACCAAGAAATGCCAAACAAGTCTCCCCCTATGGAAGACAACCGACAATCATCTGCATATAGCTCTGAATATCAATATCTCCCCCTTTTCATATTTCTCCCCCTTTGACATTTTTGTCATTTTCTTCTTTTATCTTTTTCACATCACTATCTCTCCCCCTTTGACATCAATGCCAGAAATCTAACAAAAATATCAAAGAAAAAACATAAGCCTCTGAATCTCAAAGATGACTACTCTCCCTGAGTAGTAGCATCCCATATCAGTGTCGAAATGAATAGTATCTCAGATAATGCATGTCGGATTGATGCCAAACTGCATCAATCAAGTCTCTACCGAAGAGGCAAAAACCCCCAATCTGTCTCTTAGGTACTCAAATGATTTCTTGGATAAAGGTTTAGTGAAAATATCTACAATTTGTTCTTTAGTATTCACATAAACCAGTCTAACTTCATTTGCTTCCACCTTCTCCTTCAAAAAGTTATACTTGATAGATATGTGCTTTGTCTTAGAATTAAATACCGGATACTTTGATATATCAATAGTAGCAGAGTTATCATAGTGAATAACTATTGGTGCATCACAATCCACCTTTATATCCTTCAACATTTGCTTCATCCATAAAACTTGTGTACAGTTAGTAGTAGTAGCAACATACTCAACTTCAACAGTAGATAAAGAAGTACATGACTCTTTCTTGTTGATCCATTGATGCAGGAGCATCCAAGAGACCACATGAGACCAAGAAGATTAAAAGCATGAATGAAGACCCCAAAGCATCCTTGAAAGTGAATTGGAATGTTTTGAAGCCAATAATGGCCATTTGTAATGACAAACATGATTTTAAAGTAAAAAATCCTAAAGGTCCTGATAAAGGCCTTAGGACCAAAAATGCTATGTAAATGGGCAAATGATGCCTAGGAGTCTAGATAGATTGAATAGGGTTCTAATATGCTTTAATGGTCATATCATGTCAAAATAATTTGATTAGGATAGGTTTTAGTTGATGAAATGCTTTAGAAATAAAGTTAGAAATTCAAATTTTGAATTTTAATGGCTAGTTACAGTTTTGGAGGGAAAGTGGTTTATGAGTTGTTTTGTCACTCTAATCACTCAAACTAATTGGATTTCGGTTTGGGAAGTTAGAGGAAGGATTTATAAAGCTTTGTAATGCCATTTTGGCTGGGTTGGATGTACTGTACGGACATAGTACGGACAGAACAGTAAAATCAATAAAAACTAGTCTTTTCTTGCTTTTCCTTAGATTTTATTGATGGTTTATTGATTGGGAAGTGTTGTATGTTCATGGTGGAGGATAAAGGAATTTAGGAATCAGTATTAAACATTGTTTTGAATGATTTTATAGAAGGTTTTGATCAGATATTATCATTTTGTGTTGGCTGTCCTAAATTTTCTGAGTGTTTCATTGGCATTGAAGGCCCAAAATGCAATTTGGAGCCCTTCTATGGATGTAAGAATCTGATTCTCATAGGAGAGGCTCTGCCTAACATGTATAATACATTTCTAACCCTTATAACATGCTGGAGATGTGAAGTTGCAGGTGTACACCATGGGTTTTGACTGGGAAAATACATGGTTTTGATGCCATAGTTGTAACAGCAGAAGATCTACCTTAAGGAGGTAGTATTTTTATGTGAAACAGCATTAGGGGATGGTAAATTCATGATGAATATTGAAGGAGAAGTTCTGGAAGTGAGTTTTGGGGTTTGAACAAGAAGGCCCTAGTTTTTAAGCCATTTTAAGGAGGGTTTTGGTGTTTGGGTATTTAGGAGTGCAACCAAGACTTAAAACCTTGAAAATACTTGGATTGGGAGCCCAACTAAAGACTGTACAAAAGGGTTTAATCTGGTTGTGAGTTTGGAGGGTACTTCCTTCACAAAGTGGACCTAATTAGCCCTCTTGGGGAATGAGGACAGCGGTTTTTTGAAGGCTTTGTTCCAAAACAGCCATAGGAAATATTTTGGGATTTGATAGAGGTTTATATTGTGCATCTAAATCAGTCATAAAATTGGTCCATTTTTTAGGAAATGTGTGTGAAAAGAGCCAAAAACAGCCCAACAGGCTACTAGGAAACGAGGCCTAATGAAGGGCTAGACTTGGGTTTTGATATCAATTGAAGGTTTGATGGTTTGAAAACCTTTGGAACATGTTAAGTGAAGTTTTTTGAAGTGTTTGGAGGCAGGGGAAACACCTGATTAAGGTGAAGACAAGTTTTGAGCTTATTGAGGCATATTGAGCTTTTGAAACACCATAGGAGTGTTGGGGTTTGGGTCCATATTCCACTTTAGTTTACAAGATTTCAACTATATCCTCTAGCCTCTGCATCAAGTGGTATCAGAGCCTAGGAGCATCCTAGGTGGTTGGATTGAGAAGAATATTTTGATTTCTTGTGGATTGAATCCTTTGTAGAAGCCTTGGAGTTGATATTCCTCTAAGAAGCCTTCCAGAGTTGATTCTCTACATCAGGGAAACAAAGATGTCTGAAGAAGAAGAGTTGCCTCTGAGGATGACAAATGTAGAGCTTGCAAAGTTGGTGAGAGAACAAATGGCAGAAAATAGAAGGATGAAAGAAGAGATGGAAAGATTGAAGAACTTGGTAGATAAAGGAGGAGAGGAAGAGCATGAAGAAGAAGAAGCACCAAGGGAAGAAAGACTTGATCTTGAGGATGCAAGGTTAGCAAAGCTATTAAAGGCTGTCAAAAGTGGAGACTCAAAGACAAGAACTGATCTACCAATGTATGAAGGTAAGATGGATGATGAAATTTTGCTTGATTGGTTTAGTGCTCTTGAAAATTACTTTGATTGTGAAGATGTAGAAGATAAGTTCAAGGTTAAGATTGCTAAGTCTAGGTTGAAGGGCCATGCATTGTTGTGGTGGGATAACTTGCAGGCAGATAGAGGAAAGAAAGGATTGCCTAAGATCACCTCATGGCCAAGGATGATGGACAAGATGAAGGACAAGTTCCTTCTAGATGATTATAAGGTGCAATTGTACAAAAAGATGCAAGGGCTGAAGCAAAAGGACATGGATGTCCAAAAGTATACTGAAGAATTTCACAAGTTAGACATAAGGGCAGCACATGATGAAGATGTGGAAGAAAAGGTAGCAAGGTATCTTGGAGGTCTGAGATACAATATACAAGATGAGATGAGTATGGCTACACCAAGAACCTTAGAAGAATGTTACAAACTAGCCATGAAGGCTGAGGACAAGTTGAAGAGAAGACAAGAAAGGCAAAGTGGTAGAAAAGGCCAAACAAATAGAGGTAGAGGAGAAAGATTCCAAGAGAGTCAAGAACAAAAGGACAAGGGTAAGGAACAAGTTTCAGATCAGAAGAATGGACAAAGAGGAGGTGGCAGATTTGGGGCAGGAAGAAGCTTCCAAGGAAAGTGCTACAAGTGTGGGGAGGAAGGACATCCTTTCTACAAGTGTCCAGGGAGAGAGAACAATGCAAAGAGGACTGATAAAAGAGTGAATTTGGCACAAGGGGAAGACTACAAACAACAAGATGAGGAAGAAGGAACCTTAAGGGCATATCCTGAAGTTGGAGAGTGTCTCATGATGGGGAAAACACCTATGCAGCAGCAAGAGAAGCCCAAGGTATCAATCTTTAGAACCAATTGTCAAAGTCATGGTAAGGTTTGTAGAATGATCATAGATTCTGGTTCTTTTGATAATTTGGTATCTTATGAGATGGTAAACAAACTGAAATTAAAGAAGTTTTTACTTGATAAACCCTATAGAGCATCTTGGGTAAGCAATGAACAAAATATTGTCATTAGGGAGCAAGCTTATGTTGATTTTTCAATTGGAGGGTACAGTGATAGAGTTTTGTGTGATATTATACCAATGACATGTTGCCATATAATTCTTGGAAGGCCATGGCAAGCCTCTAGGAAGACTATTCATTATGGTCTTGAAAATGTGTATGTTGTGCATAAGGGTGGACAATCTTTCACTCTTACACCTCTCCCTAGCAATTTTGATGAAGAAGGAAGTATTATTGTGTTTGGTAAAAAGGAGTATGTTGTTTTTCCAGATCAGAAGAAGGATGAATCAGGTCTGAAACATAAGTCATCATTGTTGATGGTGAAATCTAAAAATATTGACAAGGTAACAGGTTTGCAGCAGCAAGTGAGTGAAGGAGTAGTTGTGGGCAAAGTTTGGTGTCCTATTGTGTCACCAAGGAAGGTTGGTGCAGATATGTCCATGAAGGGCAATGTTAAGGGTCTTTTAGATCCTCAAAGGCAGCAGATAGCACATCTAAGGCAGTCTCATGATGACTGTCCCAAACAACAAGCAAACAATGCAAAACCCATTGAAGTTGGTAACAAATTTTCTTTGTTTATATCTAATGATTTGATTGCAGGTTATAAGTGTTGGAAAGATGAGATTCAGACCAATCAAGGGACAAGTTACAGACTCCCCTCAAGAATAATGCATGGAAGGAAGACTAAGATGTTCCACTCTTGGGACAAGAGTTCTTTTGTTGGTGGGGTGTATGATGCAGGAGCATCCAAGAGACCACATGAGACCAAGAAGATTAAAAGCATGAATGAAGACCCCAAAGCATCCTTGAAAGTGAATTGGAATGTTTTGAAGCCAATAATGGCCATTTGTAATGACAAACATGATTTTAAAGTAAAAAATCCTAAAGGTCCTGATAAAGGCCTTAGGACCAAAAATGCTATGTAAATGGGCAAATGATGCCTAGGAGTCTAGATAGATTGAATAGGGTTCTAATATGCTTTAATGGTCATATCATGTCAAAATAATTTGATTAGGATAGGTTTTAGTTGATGAAATGCTTTAGAAATAAAGTTAGAAATTCAAATTTTGAATTTTAATGGCTAGTTACAGTTTTGGAGGGAAAGTGGTTTATGAGTTGTTTTGTCACTCTAATCACTCAAACTAATTGGATTTCGGTTTGGGAAGTTAGAGGAAGGATTTATAAATCTTTGTAATGCCATTTTGGCTGGGTTGGATGTACTGTACGGACATAGTACGGACAGAACAGTAAAATCAATAAAAACTAGTCTTTTCTTGCTTTTCCTTAGATTTTATTGATGGTTTATTGATTGGGAAGTGTTGTATGTTCATGGTGGAGGCTAAAGGAATTTAGGAATCAGTATTAAACATTGTTTTGAATGATTTTATAGAAGGTTTTGATCAGATATTATCATTTTGTGTTGGCTGTCCTAAATTTTCTGAGTGTTTCATTGGCATTGAAGGCCCAAAATGCAATTTGGAGCCCTTCTATGGATGTAAGAATCTGATTCTCATAGGAGAGGCTTTGCATAACATGTATAATACATTTCTAACCCTTATAACATGCTGGAGATGTGAAGTTGCAGGTGTACACCATGGGTTTTGACTGGGAAAATACATGGTTTTGATGCCATAGTTGTAGCAGCAGAAGATCTACCTTAAGGAGGTAGTATTTTTATGTGAAACAGCATTAGGGGATGGTAAATTCATGATGAATATTGAAGGAGAAGTTCTGGAAGTGAGTTTTGGGGTTTGAACAAGAAGGCCCTAGTTTTTAAGCCATTTTAAGGAGGGTTTTGGTGTTTGGGTATTTAGGAGTGCAACCAAGACTTAAAACCTTGAAAATCCTTGGATTGGGAGCCCAACTAAAGATTGTACAAAAGGGTTTAATCTGGTTGTGAGTTTGGAGGGTACTTCCTTCACAAAGTGGACCTAATTAGCCCTCTTGGGGAATGAGGACAGCGGTTTTTTGAAGGCTTTGTTCCAAAACAGCCATAGGCAATATTTTGGGATTTGATAGAGGTTTATATTGTGCATCTAAATCAGTCATAAAATTGGTCCATGTTTTGGGAAATGTGTGTGAAAAGAGCCAAAAACAGCCCAGCAGGCTACTAGGAAACTAGGCCTAGTGAAGGGCTAGATTTGGGTTTTGATATCAATTGAAGGTTTGATGGTTTGAAAACCTTTGGAACATGTTAAGTGAAGTTTTTTGAAGTGTTTGGAGGCAGGGGAAACACCTGATTAAGATGAAGACAAGTTTTGAGCCTATTGAGGCATATTGAGCTTTTGAAACACCATAGGAGTGTTGGGGTTTGGGTCCATATTCCACTTTAGTTTACAAGATTTCAACTATATCCTCTAGCCTCTGCATCATCCATGAAACCAACTTCTTTCCAAGAAAGAAAGCTCCACCGAAAGTACTTTTCCGGTCATCAACATCTCCAACCCAATCAACATCTGTATATGCACATAAAGTAAAGTTATCAACCTTAGGGTACCACAAACCATATTTTGATGTACCTTGCAAGTATTTAAAAATCCTTTTCACCGCCATCTCATTATTTTCTCTAGGATCAATCTGAAATCTTGAAACAATACAAACAACATTCATAATGTCAGGCCTAGTCTGAGTCAAATAAAGCAGACCTTCAATCATATATTTGTATCTTGTATGATTTACTGGTGCAGAAACATCCTTTCTTGTCAATTTCTCACTTGTAACCATAGGTGTACTTACCGGTTTAGAATCTCCAATACCAAATTTCTTCAACAATTCCTTAGCATACTTAGTTTGACAGATAAAAATGAATTTTTCAGTCTAAGTAATCTGCAAACTTAAGAAAAATTTCATGTCACCAATCATAGACATTTCAAATTCTTCTCCATGTTCTTAGAAAATTCTATGCATAATTTATCTTCACCTCCAAAATAATGTCATCAACAAATACTTCAACAATCACTATATCATCATCAATGATTTTATAATATAAATTACTGTTAGCACTAACCTTAGTAAAACCAACCTTCAAAAGATATTTATCCAACCTTGCATACCAAGCTCTAGGTGCTTGTTTCAATCCATATAAAGCTTTCCTTAACCCGCAAACCATATCTGTATCATCTGATAGTGAAAAACCATCAAGTTGCTCAATATAAACTTCCTCATCAAGATTGTCATTCAAGAATGCACATTTAACATCCATCTGATAAACCTTATAGTTTTTATAAGCATCATAGGCAAGAAATAATCTTACAGCTTCAATCCTAGCTACCAGTGCAAAATTCTCTCCATAATCAATTCCTTCCTTCTGAGAATATCCTTTACAAACCAATCTAGCCTTATTCCTTATAACTTGACCATCCTCATTCTATTTATTCCTAAAAACCCATTTAGTTCCAATAAAAATTTTATTTTTAGGCCAGGGAACCAAAGTCCATGTGTTATTTTTCTCAATTTGATCTAATTCTTCTCCATAGATTTTAACCAAAATTCATCTTTACATGGCTCAATTACTGATACCGTGTTAGCAAATGAATTTGTCACTGTTCTTTCTTTACCAATTTACCCAATGGACAGCAACAAAACCTTGCAACATTGGATAAACCATCAAGGAGAAGGATGATTTTCCTCTGCTTTCAAAGAGGAGTAGCTCCCTCAAATGTTAATTTTATATTTAAAAAAAAATCCCTCCTTTCCAAGAAATAAATAATTGTGACCAAAATAAAATATGAACATTTATTAATAGCACAAAGTCTATTAATAATTTTGGTATAATTAATATGGAAAATTAAATAAATGCTTGTACATAGAAACATATAAATGAATATTAAGAGCACAGAGTCTTTGATACAAAGGCCACTCTCTTTGATCAACACAAAGACTTTCAAAGATAAATTCATGAGAGAAAGCAATTATTCTTTTATCAAGCCTATATTTCAACTATGAGTAAAAACAATAAACTTTGGTTACAAATCTCCTTTTTTTTTTTCGTAGAGTAGAGAATCTCTCAACAATAAAAATAATCCCCTTTTAAAGAATTCATCCATAACTAAAGTAGTTGGGTAACTACCCGTAACTTCCCTTTTACCCAACTTTCTTTTTCAATAATTTTTCCTCCCAATTTTGGTTTACCCACTTACATTTCTTTTTCACTTTCATTAAGATTTCTACATATTTGTGTACAATAATTCTACACATTACAATAAAAATTAATTCTTGAAAGAATTAATTTATGTGAAAGGTAAAAATCTTTGACTGAATTTCACCTAATTTTCACTTGACATAATTTGACATTTAACTATTTTGCACAATATGATAATATTTAATTCTTAAAGAATTAAATATTAGTACAAAATAATTTATTAAGCCCTTATTAAATGGAAGTATTAAAAATTTATGTCCATTTTTCATAATTAGCCAATTATAAGGTAACATTGGCTCTACCTGGGGACTGCATTATGTGACACAAAATGAAGAGAACTCCAGAATATCTGGTTTCTATTAATGAGTGCCTTCTCCTTTGGGTTACAGAGTCGTTATTTCATTCATTTTCATGTTGGTTTCATAGATGTGACAAGAAACTTTGTTGTGGTTGTGGCATTCTATGAGACAACATTTCCTTGAGGCATTTTGTTAAAAAAAAAATTCTAGAAAGCATATGTATGAATATTATCAGAGGATTGACCTTTTCCCAAACACTAGAACCAAGTGTGCTATGTTTTCAAGAGTTTCAATATTCCCCAACCTGCTGACTAATAATTGTTAAGGATATTTAAATTCGCTCACAGGCTCACTGTTTTGCATTTAACTTTTAAAAGCCTCCTCAACATATCCTTTTGTGCACATCATACAGCAGAAAACTGTTGCCAAGATTTTCCTCCAGCACGAGTATGAGAATACCGATGAACATTGCAGAGAACTCTAGTCCCCCAATCTCTTGAAGGCTCTTGAAAAATGGGAAATGTATGGAAAGTTAAAAAAATAAAATATTAAAATTATAACTCAAATATTTCCCATTGAACTTTAATGCTTTGAATGCTAAAACCGCTTAAGCATAAGATGTCATAGTCCATTTGGGGAAGGCCTTCATTTCAAGGAAATTTTTAGATTGTGGGTTGATTCATGATAAAGGGCAAATTCCAAAACTGTTGTAACCTTATTGAAGATAAAAACACACCCAACAACAAAAAAAACAAGCCAAAATTGGAAAGCAAAATGGGTTATTTACAATGGAAGGAGAGAAGAGAAAAGGCTAAATATGACCATTTATAGGATGAACAAAATATGAGCCTCTTCTAGTAATTTTTTTGTAAGATGGAGGAAGAAAAGAAATGAGCAACACCATCAGTATAATACTTATCCCATCTATGAGAGAGGTACAAGGCATGTGTGGGAAAAAAAATATGGATTCAAGATATTCCTGATTGTTTACATCCATATCATCTTTCACAAAGAGAGTCCCAATGTCAATGATTTTTGTCATACCTTGAATATCTTGATCTTGTAACTGCTTATATGAAAATTGTTGTGTTGATTCTCCCAAAGGTGCATTTGAGATGAGAACTTTAGAAGTCTGAAAATTACTGAAATTTTCTTCTTCTTCTTGCTGACTATGACTTGATTTTGCTTCAAGATCATTGCCTTGTTAATGCCTGATGTCACCAACTTCTTCTTCTTTGCTCAAGTCTTGAGGTGGAGATTTATTTCTTTTCTAGATTGGCACAACACCATAAAAATATTTCAAGAATTGTACTTCTTTTATTAAATCTCCTACAACTTCAATGATTGGATTCTCTTTAAATGATGGTATAAAGAGTGAGATATTTGTTTCATTCTCCTTTCTTGCTGGAATCCAATCTTTTAGTACTTCTAGATATCTCACAAAGGCCTTTTCATATTCATCTTCAATAGAGCCACCAACCTCCATCCCAGGGGAGGTACCTTAAAAATTTTGAAAATCGAATGCACAAGGCACTTCGATCCCCAGCAGAGTCGCCAAAAACTGTTAGCAAATGAATTTGTCATTGTGCTTTCTTTACCAATTTGCCCAATGGAAAGCAACAAAACCTTGCAACATTGGATAAACCATCATGGAGAAGGATGATTTTCCTCTACTTTCAAAGAGAAGCAGCTCCCTCGAATGTTAATTTTATATTTTAAAAAAAATCCCTCCTTTCCAAGAAATAAATAATTGTGACCAAAATAAAATATGAACATTTATTAATAGTCTTAGGAATCCCACAGATACTAAGAGGGGGGGGTGAATCATTATCTAACCGGTAATTAGAATCTCTTAACTTAGAACATGCAGAACATATTATAACAGTGTACCGGTATGCAATAAATAATGCAATAAACAGAATCAAGAACATCCACATGAAAAGCACACCATAACACAAGGATTTAACAAGGAAACCCAGTGTGGGAAAAACCTTGGTGGGATTTGTGACCCACAATATTCACTCACTGGCCAATAAGAGAATATTACTTACAATAAGGGCTTGCACATGCAGGAAGACCAACTGCCTAGTGCTCACTGCTCAATGAGAAGTCTCACTGAATTACAATGTGGATTATACAAATCCAATATCTTGTACTGATTTACAATAGCATCTATAATGCCTGATCTAGTACCGGTTGCTGCTCTACTTCTTACATAAACCTTTCAACCTATATTTCGCATAATAGGTTTGCCTTATATTTTTCTTTATCGCTTACTTCTCTCTTCCCAAAATGTCTACAATGATCTCTTTTATATATGAGTCATTTTATAATTTGCCAAGTTGGCTTACAAAGTTTTTACAATAATAAACAAAATATAATATAACAAAATCCTGTCGGCCTCTGTGCCGGTATACTTCCTTTCTTTGTGCTGGTGCTAGTGTCCTGAGTGCCGGTGTAGAGTGTGATCTGCTGATGTCGGTGCACTAACTTGTCAGTGTAATGCCTTGCCGGTGCCATAGGATTGCAAGGTTGCCATCAATGACAAAACCTTCAATCACCTACAATGTCTCATTGGAGTGTGCATATGCCAACAATCTCCCCCTTTGGCATTGATGGCAACAGTCATGAGAAATTTAAAAAATGTATCAAAAAATGTGAAGTCCAAAAATGTTACAAAAAAAAGTGTGTGCTCGCCCTGAGCATATGATTCCTGTGATGTTGAATTTTCTCCTCCCACTACTCCCCCTTTGGCATCAATGACAAAGGTTGTCAAGATGTTAGTAGAGTTTGTAGTTTCAACCTTGTAACTAGGTAGTTACAATTTGAAATAGATCCACCAAAATCAAGTTTATACTCTCCATGAACTTTTTACTATCTCTTATTGTTGTCTTTGTTCTCTTAACTATACCGGTGAGATGCTGTAAATGCTCTACTGGTGTTTTCTGTCCCTATATTAGTGCCTCAGATACTTCCTTCTACAGTGATGCTAGATAGTCCAATCTTGGACTTAGTTTTAATCTTAGATGCTTTGCCTTATTCGCTATTCTTTCTTTCTCTCTTTCCAATTTAAGTAAATCTTCCTCAAAATTTATTATCTTCTGTTCAAAAACTGATAGTGTATCAGGTGAGTTGACAAAATTATCTGCAAGTTTATTGATTTCATCCTATACCTTGCTCATCTTCTTGTCTATATCTGTAGTCAAAAGGTTTGTCTTACAAGTATCTTTGTACAGAGTTTTGTACTCTTTCAATAAATTACACAGTTCCGGTAGAAGTGTGTCAAAATCCCTGTTACACTTCTTTATTTGCTCATCAAAGAATTTCTTCTTTTCAATTTCTACTTTATCCTTCAGTGTCTCTTCCTTTATTTTCTCAATATTTTATGTGATATATTTACACAAGGTATCAAGTTGTCCTAAAGAATCTTTATTGTCTATATTACAGTTAGGAGCAATTAACTTCAAAATTGGTATGGTATCATCTATTGCCTTATAGGCTTGTGAACTGCAGTCTGATATCTTTTTGATTGAATCTAATAGTACCTCAGTCACATTAGTTGATTTGTAGCCTGATGATGAACCAACATTTTTAGTACCGCTAGTGGAAGTAACCAAGCTTGTATTGACCTCTGGTAGGTCTGTTTGTGTTTGCATTTCCCTAAGCAATGGTTTTTCTACTTCTCCAGATGCCGATGGCACTGTTTCCTTCTGTTCCTGTTCCTGTTTAGGAGCCTTTTGCTCTGTTTGTTTCTCTATTTGTTGCATTGTCTTAGTCTGAGTCTGAGTTTCTACTTTTTTCTCTTTGTCCTCAGTCGGTTTCTCCTGTGTGTTGTCAGTTTTCTCAGCTACCGGAGGCTCACTAGCCATTTCAGTCTTATCAGTTGTATCTTTGTCTACCACAATGTTGATCTTTTGAGTATCAACATCCACAATATATAAGACTTCAGGATTAGAATTACCATCCTCTACATCCATACTTTCAACTACCAGTTGATCTTTTGTAGCTGTTGGTTTTATCTGTGGAGTAATCAAAGGAGGTGGGGGTAGGTTGTCTTTAACCTTGATACTAGGTGGTCCACCAACTTTAATTTTACCCTTGTCTCTTTCTTTTTGATAAACTTTTATAGGTTTGGGGATCCTTTATTCTTCTTGTTTTTCTTTTTCAACTAGGAATATATCCCATCCATTTTTTGTCTCCCCAATAACCTCATTAACTCTTCCAACCATTAAAGCAATGTGCCGGTGTGTAGTAGAAAATACTGATCGGTTGGCTTGAGCAATTAGGTCATCAATTTCTTTGGGTGAATTCACCGGATATACAACAAGTAGTTTTTCAATCTTTATTTTCTTGTCTAGTTCTATTACTGCTTGTCTTCTTGCTTCCAATCTCTTAAATAGTTCATTTGGAATTTCATTTACTACTTCCATCAAAAATTTCTTATACATATATCCATATGTAATATAACACTGTTTTCTACTTGTTCTTTTTCATCAGTTGTCAGAGTGTCATATATTTTCTCTATATTCTTCAATTTGCCTTCCTTTGTAATTTCATTCAACAGTATATCAAGAGGGTCCAAGTCCTTGTTAGTCCTCTTCTTCTTTTTGGGTGTCAGTTTCTTCTTCTTTGGTGTAGCCTTTCTTACCAGAGATCTCACTGCGTGTTGTTTTTGTCTTGTCCTCCTAGGTGAGGGTGTGGTTGCCAGTGAGGGATCTCTTTTCCTTACAACTCTTTTGAAAGTTGCAAGCATGTCACTCTCCGAAGAAGTACCTATCGGTGATAGGTGAGTTTCAGGCTGTGGAGCTGCTAACTCATCCTCTGTTATAGCGGTTTGCTTTAACACATCTTCTTTGATGGCCTTTGCCTATCTGGAACCTTTTCTTACAACTGCCTCAACCTTTTTCACTCTTTTCTTCGATTGTATTTTGTTGAAAATATTCAGGACTAACCAAGTTACTGAGAGGGGAGGGGTGAATCAGTAACACTTAAACTTTTTAACTTATTTCTGCACTTGTATATATTAAACCATTCATTCATTTAATCTACTGTATGCATGAAAGTATAATCATTCATAACACTTAACACAAAGATTTGGTGACCCAGAAACCTTCCAAATAGAAAGTAAAACTGGGGTGGGGATGGTACCCACAAAACTTTGGTACTGCAGTAAAAGTTGGCCGGTTAAGGCTTACAATGATCACTTCTGATGATCTGCCCTGTTAGAAGCAACTTTGGACTGCTAGGTCCACCTTGTTAGAGGATTTACAAACATACAATGAAGTATGCACTTGGTTAAGAGATTTACAAAAGACTGTTAAGTCTACCCGGTAAAAGGATTTACAAACTGATTCAACTGTTAGGATGAAATAGTAGATCTTGACTTACAACTTTATTGCTGATAAGATCCTTTGAGTATTGATCTCCTTCTGAGATAGATATGTCGATTCTGCTCCTTTACTGACTCTGCGAAAATGTTCTGGTCTGCTGCCTTAATGCAGTTTCTGCTCTGCTCTTTCTAATTTCGCATATTCATACATCTTACATACATTTTCACATTACGGATTACAGATGGTATAATACATCACATATATATACCATCCATAATTACATTTACATTTCATAAAGTCGGCCTCATACAAATTTATAACATAAACTCATTCTTAAGTCGGCCTTACATAGGTGAACAAAATATTACTGAGTCGGTAGATACTCGGTTCCTCAAGCTGGCTCGGTGATCTTCTGATACACGGCGTCCACTACAGTACTCGGCATCGTCATGCTCTCGGTAAGAGTAGAAGCTCGGTCCATACTAGTCCCGAAGTGTAGCTTGGAACTCGGTAGCTGTGGTGACTCGGTAGATATAGTGTCACTCGGTAACCACTGGTAACTCGGTAAGAACTGACTTCTCGGTTACTGTTGTTTGTCTCATATGCTCGGTAATAGTCTTACTGCTCGGTATGAACTGTTTAATTGGTAAGCTTTACCAAATGCTCGGTATAGGCTGTGGACTGAGTGATGAGCTTGGTAAGCATTCAAAATCGAATAAGTGATTTCGCTAAGTGTTATTCACTAATGACAAATATATCATTATTCCAACAATCTCCCCCTTTGGCATTAGTGACAAAAACACTTATGAGACAACAAATGAATCTGTCATGCTGACTTGATTCTTCAAAATTGATACCAATTGTAGATTGCTGTATATACCTGTATATCTTACTGTACATAACTCCCCCATAGAATATACACATGATTCTATACTTATCTCTATACCAATTGTTATTTACATTCTCCCCTTGTCTCTAATAATATGTTCCATATTCTCCCCCTTTTTGACAATAATGCCAAAGAATAGATAACTCAAATAGAGATATTAAAGTGTGAGATAAACTCTAAGTGTACCTGTTTGATATGAGCCAAGGTATTATCCCAATTTCCTTGCAAAATTGTGCAAATAGACAATGCAACTTGAACTTTGGCTGATAGTTCAATTACATGCTCTGCAACTGAAAAACTATTATCATGGATCAATGTTTTGGAATGTGTAATGTGTTTCTGCATTGTATCCATGTTAGGGAGGATCATATTCTGAATATCTAACAATGTAGACCGGATCCTTGCATCTTCCCTAAGCAATTCTGATTGCTTATCTGATAGGACTCTGATTTTTGAATGGTGAGTTGAGCTTGAGCTGGGGTCAAGCTGCAACTGTTGTGCACTTGCTTTCAGATCATCATCAACTTTCTTCAGTTGATCTCTGATTCCTTTTGTGAACTCGGTGACATCACATAGCTTTGCAAAGAATGAAGTTACATTATTAAAAGAATTTTCTAACTTGGCCAAACTAGTGGTCAATTCAACTTGTTTTATTGCTATCTGCTGAGCAATGTGCTCAAGCACCTTGTTATCAAATTTCTTCTCGGTTCGTTCTATCAGTTTCTCTTCTCCTGATGAGTCCTCATTGAATCTATTCACAGCCTCTTCGAGTTGTAGCAAAATGTGTTGAGAGGGATCAACTTTTATGCCTAAGGCATCTGTAAGAATGGTCTTTGCACCATTTATGATGTTGAATTCCCTGTCTCTCTCACTTCTTAATTGTTTTTGTTTTGCTTTCTATTCTAACATCTGGCTGATCAATCTCATTTCATCAATTGATGCAGTATTGAGGTCTATTTGTGGTATGACAATCTCTTTATCCAGATCTATATCTTCCTCTATAGCCTTTCCGGTAAGCAGAAGTTTTAAAGGTGTCTTTTGTATTACTTCTGTGCTTACTACCTTATCTTTTGACGTAGTTATAATGGTTGATAAGGTTGGACTAGCTGTTATAACTGGAATAGGAAGACTCATGGATGTACCGACTGTTTCCAAAATTGATGTACATGCAGGAGTGCTGATAGGTGTAAAAGAATGTGTCAAAACTGGAGAGGTTGCAAAACTTACTATACATGCTGCAGGAGAAGTTGTGATCTCGGTGATTGAAGAAATCACTTGTTGCTCGGTAGAAGCAACACTCTGCATCCAGTAGATAATGACATGCTCTGCAGCTCGGTGGATGAGGTAACTATTGGAGTCTGGAGCTGAGAGGTGATTGGCAAGGATTGAGCAATAGATGTAGCTACTGTGCTCACAATCCTGCTGGCTGAAGGTGATGATGCAACGCCTTTCTGCGGTGAGTGAGGAAGAGATGCAATGACTTTTGCTGCTACCTGTTCAGGATCATCTTCTTCATCACCTATTATCACCGTGTCACCTTCTTCTTCTTCACTTATGATTACCGTGTCTCCTTCTTCCTCAGCTGCTTCTTCTTCTTCCTTCTCCTCTTCATCCTCTTCATCCTCTTCTTTTTCACCCTCAGTTGTTACCATGGGGTCAAATGGCATTGGCAGATTATATATCCTTTTCCACACAATTGTGGCATTATTTACTATTGCTTCTATCTACTTGGAGAGAACTAAGAAGGTATGAAACCTAAGTGTCATTTGGTGTTCATTCTTCTTTGATGCCTCTTTAACTTCTTTGTATGTCAGGTTTGGTAACAACTGTTTTAAGGTTTGTGCATAAATGTCTTTGACAGTTTGCACTGCTGAAGTCCATCTTGGTCTAATCCTGACTAGAAGCTCATTTGGAATTTGAGGACTGATATCATCTAGGGTATATTTCCATTTACCCATTTTGTTCAGTAAAAGCTCCTCGATCTGCATCTTTTCTGCATCTGATCTGTTTTCATACCTCAGTGCCTTGAAGTTAGACATGCCAGATCCTTGTTCTAACTGCTTCAATTTTTCTTCGAAGGTAGGAGGGGGTCTCCTGAATAGAATCTCACTTTCTTTCTGCCCTTTTCTGGTTTTCCTTGTGAACACTGCAGTTTTAGGTTTGGGCTTTGTGATTACTACTTTGCCTTTCTTCTTTGATGTTTCTATTTCCTCCTCTAATTCCTCTTCTGTTTCTTCTGTTTTAGCTGCCTTTCTCTTGGTACTGGTGGTGGCCTTTGGAAGCTTGTTTTCAAGCTCAATTCTGGCTTTAGCCTCATCATAAGTGCCAAATGCAGGGGTGTTGGGAATGGCTGGTTCATTTATCAGGGCTTCTATTATATCCCTTGCTTCATCTATGTTAATTTCATAGGGTAATGGTTTTACCCATGCCACTCGGGGTATGGCTGCCTGGATGTAAACTTTATCACAGTCTACCATGAAGCATATATCATCCTTGTAATCTTTTACCAACTTAGGAGGAATCCTGAACCTGTTGTTCATTTTGTCCTTAAATTCTTCAAAATAATTATCCATTACTGTCTCAAAATTCTGACCTATTTCTGCTATAAACTCATTTATCTGATACAAAATTGGAGTATCCTTCCTCCATACTACCGTGCCTTTAGAAGGGAAAAAGTTTTGTACATAGAAAAATATACAAATCAACAAAGAACCAAATTTGCATGGATTATTCTTTGATGTCCTTATACTGTCCATGTTCTTGTTGAATTGTGTTAGTAAAACCTCTGCTAGGTCAAAATCCATGTTCTTCTTTACTACCTTGTAGGCAAGGTCTACCGCCTCACATGCCACACTATTTAGCCTACTGGAACTATACAGCTTATATGCAATGATAATAATACCAAATTTAAGTTCAACATCAGATACATTGTTAATTTTCATTCCTCTGCCATCCCACTCGGCTTGAGTTAACTCCTGCAGTTCGTCCCGACCTAGGGTTTTGGTGGATTTTGCTCTGTCTGACATCGGTAATCCTGTGATTCTATGAATCATCTTCTTTGTTATTAAGATAGGTTGATCTAACCAAAGTTGCCCATCATGTACACGGCTCAATACATACCTAATCCATTTTACTTGAAAGTTTCTTGGTAGGTGTGGGATATGGGTCAAGCCTTTGATTTCCAAATGTCTATGCACGGGTTTCAGGGTTTTGTCAACACATAGCTGATCTAGGGCATTGTCCATTTCCAAAGTCCCTAACTCCTGAATAGTGCATTTGAAATGAGTACGAATGTCATTGATGAGAAGTACCTTGGAAGGAATTCTGGACTATGCTCCACTTGGGTAGAGTGATTCTGCGATCGCTGGAACGAGTTTGAAGTTCGGCGCTGTCCATTTAACTCCTTTCACTAACATATTGGAAGTCTTCTTCGCCTTGCTCCTGCTGGTTGTGCTAGTAGAAGTCATTGCTGAATAACCTGAGTTCCTTTTAGATTCTTCGCTACAAATTCGTCTTAAATCTCCTTAAGCACTTTGAAAACCTAAGCTCTTCGAATGCTGAATAACGCGGTGAATAATGAAGTCGATTTTGCCCTTTTTATTAAAATTCTGTCATTAATGCTTGATAAGTGGGTAGGTGAGATGACTTAATGACTTTAGCGATTGCTCGGTAAGACTAACCTAACTTGGTGTTCTTATTTCTGACCTAACTCGGTAAGGTCTACAGTTTTACCATGCTCGGTAACATTCAACTCGGTAAGTGACTTTTCTGTCTGTATCGGAAATACTGATTTCATCGATTATGCTTTTGTATTTTAGAACTACTTATGGTAAGGTTTTGAAGATGCAGTTCCTTATCTTCTTTAATGGATCTAATTTGTAATGGTGGGGTCACCCAATTCTTGAGTGATAGGACCATTGCTTGAATTATCCTGCTCGGTAGGTTTAGGAACCCACTGCTGTCTCATCTGTTTCCAAATGTTGTCAGCTTTAGCTTTCTTTTCATCTTCAATCTTCTCTGTGTTCATGCAGTTCTTGGCTATATGTCCGAGTTCAGTGCATGTATAAAATCTTATGGTTGTATCTTTCTTCCTTAGATGATGCCTTGTACAATTCAACCCAATGTGTCCATATTCTCCACAATAATGACATCTGCACCAGGTATTGTAATCCCAACCAAATATTGCTTTGACAATTTGTTCTGCTGGAGTGAATATCTTTGTTCTACATTCTGATGCTTTGTGACCTTGTTTCTTGCATTTGTGACATTTGCCTTCAAATTTTGGTTTCTCCTTGCATTCACTAGCCTTGTGACCATGCTGATTACAGTTGTAGCATTTGCCTTTGAAT
The DNA here is from genome assembly GCF_030272615.1 of Cryptomeria japonica. Lineage (NCBI taxonomy): Eukaryota > Viridiplantae > Streptophyta > Pinopsida > Cupressales > Cupressaceae > Cryptomeria > Cryptomeria japonica. The sequence continues at coordinate 45,377,029 of NC_081410.1, forward strand.
CTTGTCTTTCCATTGCTCCAACATTTGTTTGATGTGTGACCTGTCTTACCACAGTAATTGCATGTAGGTCTTTGATTTCTTTGGCTACCTTGCTCGGAAGATTCACCTTCTTCATTGTAACCAAGACCAGCTTTACCCTTTTGTTTGTGAAGATTTTGCTCATTTAATTGATCCAAGTCTGTTTGAGTTTTCATCATCCTTTCATTTGCTTGCTTTTGAATATCTAGCTCATTTTTCAAACTTTCATTCTGTTCTTTGAGAATTCTGATCTCTTCATTTGCATTGGAGAGTTGCTCGGTGAGATCTTCATGCTGTACAATTTCATTGCTTCTTCCTTCTATTTCATTTTGCATTTTATTCCTTTGTTCCAGGATTTCACAAAATCTTGCAGACTGAATTTCCTGTTCTCTTCTTAGCATCCTTACTTCTTTTTGCAGTAATCCATTCTTTTCTAGGAGTTCTTTGATTGCATTGTTTGCTTCATCTACTTCATTTGAACTACTTGTAGGAAAGAGATCTTCAATTTTTGTTTCAACATACTCATGATCATTTATTTCTTTTGCTAGTTCCTTTCTTCTTTTTAGGGATTGGGAAAGATGTTCTCTTGCTTCTTTGAGTTGAGCAATGGCCATTTCCAGATCTAGCTTTTCATTCTCAATAGCTTTGTCAAGTCTGAATATCTCCATTGTCTTGACCTTTTCTCAAGCTGTCAAACTTTTACTCTGAGAACCACAATGCTCTGATACCAATTGTTGAAAATATTCAGGACTAACCAAGTTACTGAGAGGGGAGGGGTGAATCAGTAACACTTAAACTTTTTAACTTATTTCTGCACTTGTATATATTAAACCATTCATTCATTTAATCTACTGTATGCATGAAAGTATAATCATTCATAACACTTAACACAAAGATTTGGTGACCCAGAAACCTTCCAAATAGAAAGTAAAACTGGGGTGGGGATGGTACCCACAAAACTTTGGTACTGCAGTAAAAGTTGGCTGGTTAAGGCTTACAATGATCACTTCTGATGATCTGCCCTGTTAGAAGCAAATTTGGACTGCTAGGTCCACCTTGTTAGAGGATTTACAAACATACAATGAAGTATGCACTCGGTTAAGAGATTTACAAAAGATTGTTAAGTCTACCTGGTAAAAGGATTTACAAACTGATTCAACTGTTAGGATGAAACAGTAGATCTTGACTTACAACTTTATTGCTGATAAGATCCTTTGAGTATTGATCTCCTTCTGAGATAGATATGTCGATTCTGCTCCTTTACTGACTCTGCGAAAATGTTCTGGTTTTGCTGCCTTAATGCAGTTTCTACTCTGCTCTTTCTAATTTCGCATATTCATACATCTTACATACATTTTCACATTACGGATTATAGATGGTATAATACATCACATATATATACCGTCCATAATTACATTTACATTTCATAAAGTCGGCCTCATACAAATTTATAACATAAACTCATTCTTAAGTCGGCCTTACATAGGTGAACAAAATATTACTGAGTCGGTAGATACTCGGTTCCTCAAGCCAGCTCGGTGATCTTCTGATACACGGCATCCACTACAGTACTCGGCATCGTCATGCTCTTGGTAAGAGGAGAAGCTCGGTCCATACTAGTCCCGAAGTGTAGCTTGGAACTCGGTAGCTGTGGTGACTCGGTAGATATAGTGTCACTCGGTAACCACTGGTAACTCGGTAAGAACTGACTTCTCGGTTACTGCTATTTGTCTCATATGCTCGGTAATAGTCTTACTACTCGGTATGAACTGTTTAATCGGTAAGCTTTACCGAATGCTCGGTATAGGCTGTGGACTGAGTGATGAGCTCGGTAAGCATTCAAAATCGAATAAGTGTTTTTGCTAAGTGTTATTCACTAATGACAAATATATCATTATTCCAACAGTATTTGGCTTTCAATAGTTTCTGCACTACCAAATACTTCTTCCTTAGGTTAGATTTAGGGGCTTCCAGAAGTGCTTTAGCATATGTTTCAATTATATGATCATCTGTTTCATAACCCATCTCTATTACCCAGACTGTCCTAGGGATGACTGCTTCCATCCAGATCTCATCTTTCTTGATTACAAAGCATATTTCATCTTTATATTTGTCAACAATCTTTTGTGATAGCCTGATTCTTTTCTTCATTTTGGCCTTAGTGCTTGAAAGAAATCATGGATATTGTTTTCCTTGGCTTCTCCCATGTTATTGAATAGTTCTTTAACTATTTGCCTACCGGTATATCATATCCAAGTTCTTTGTAGCCTATACTGAGAACCTGCTTGGTTATATGTAGCATCAGACATACTAGGAGATTTCCAAACCGGAAAGTTCCTTTCTTGTCCTTCTTAATCTTTCCAAGGTTGTCAATTAATTCATCCTTTAACCATTCACATACATCAATCTTTGCATTATCTATGACCATATCATAAGCACTCTTAATGCATAAACTTGAAATTGAATTAAGTCTATTTGCATGAGTAGCTTTATACCCTAATATCATGCTGATAAATCTCACATTAATGTCTGTTACATCATTTACTCTAAAGGACCTTTTATTGGATGTGGCACCAGTTAGGTTTGTAACTAGGTCATTGGATACCTTCTTAGTTTTGTTTGGTCTTTTACCGATGGTCGGTAACCCTGTGACAACTTTCACAGCTTCCTTAGTGATTTTGTGGATTACATCTAGCCAAAAAAATTCACCATGTACCCTGCTTAAGACTATCCTAATCACATCGTTGGGGAATTCAGGAATGCTAAGGATCTCTGTAAATCCTAGGGTTTCAATGATCTTGTGTTCATCTTTTACATTGCCGAATTCATCACATATCACAATTCTAAACATGGTTTTAATCTCTTCATCTCCTAGTTCCTCAATGTTATATTGAATGTAAATTCTGGGGTCTTCAGCATAAACAACTCCCGTAGGAATTTGAGAAAAAGCACGTAAGGTATCATCTTTCTTTGCTACCTCGGGAAACTAATTGAAATATGGGCCTAGGTCTTTTTATCACTTCGACAACAGTAGGGTTTGCTATATATTCAATTGCAGAGGTGGATGCCATGATAAAATACCTTTTACTGCCTTTAGGATGGATGATTGCTTGGAGTGTTCTTGCCTCTTGCTCAGAATGCCTTAGCTTGGAATCTTCGCGCTCTTCGTAGGTTTGAAATCTCGGTGAAATGGAATGGAGCCAAAACTTCAAATTTATAGTATCTTTTCACCATCTACCAAATTAAATGCATGACGGTTAAGTATTCACTTAACATTGTCTGTCGGTAACAAATAATTTCCAACTTCTTCTCTCTAACTGAGGGAATAATAGCACATGTGTCATTAGATTGCCAAACCTTCAAGGAAACTTTCTTCAATTAGATGAAGAACTTCCTACCGGTGGAGGACTGCTCTATCCTATTGGTGAAGCATCACTCTATTCTGTCGGTGAAGCATTGATTGGTTCTACCGGTGGAGGAGTATTCCCAATATTTAGATCAGCTTTTCTAATCCATTGTTTTGAGAATTCTCGCTTGACCTCTTCAACTTTTTCTTTACCTTTCAAGCTAGAACTTTTGTTGTCTACCGGTGATCCTTTACTTCTATAGAATTTTGCAATATGCCCAATCTTGTTACATGCATAACAAGTCACATTATTCTTCTGAATAGCTTTCCCATAACCTATGCCGGTTTGTGTTTTGCATTGATTAGATAAATGTCCAAATCTTCCACAAACATAACATCTTACACTCATTCTGCAGTTTTCAGAGTTGTGACCAACTTTGTTGCATTTTGAATATTGACTGGTGAGTGTGTTGATATTTTGATAATTTCTAGATTTACATTCATTTGCTCTATGACCATACTTATTATAGTTAAAGCATTTTCCATTGAATTTATAAGCATTAGGTTGTCTTACCGGTTTGCTGGATCCCGAGTATTTGCAGTACCAGAGCTTTCACCAACTTCAAAGCCAATTCTAGAAGTGTCACCTTTAAGTTTTTGATTCTTCAGCAAGGTGCCAAGTTCCTCTGATCTTTTCTTGAATTTTTCTTTATGTTGATTTGCAGTTTCTAGTTCTCTTTCTAAGACTTCTTTCTATCTCATCAGTTCATTGGAGTCATTCGGAGTGTGCATCAAATCTATCTTCAACATGTCATTTTCATAGCTAAGTCTTGTGTTCTCATTTGCTGCATCACTTAGTCTTCTGGTCAATTCTTCTTCATTCTTCTTCATATCCTCAATCTCTTTGCAAAATATCATAGTCATATCCTGTATCTCATTCTTTGTTGTCATGTTCTCTTGTTTTAGCTTGCTTATCTGATCATTAAGTGATTCCTTTTCATCATTCTCATTTTGCAACTTTTCACAAAGTTCTCTTCTCTTATTTCTTTCAACAGTAAGATTCTCTTGAAGTGCCTAAATGATATCCTAAGCTTCCCTTAAATCATCTTCTAGTTTGATATTTTTCAACTTCTCTGTATCATAGTCTCAAAAAGCTCCTTCAAGTTGCTTCATTAGATTTTCCATCTTTACCGGTGTCAAGATCTTCCTCAAGCTGTTAGACTTCTGAAAATAGAGGACCAAGCTCTAATACCAATTGTTAGGAATCCCACAGATACTGAGAGGGGGGGGGGGGGGGGGGGTGAATCAGTATCTAACCGGTAATTAGAATTTCTTAACTTAGAACATGCAGAGCATATTATAACAGTGTACTGATATGCAAGAAATAATGCAATAAACAGAATCAAGAACATCCACATGAAAAGCACACCATAACACAAGGATTTAACGAGGAAACCCAGTGTGGGAAAAACCTTGGTGGGATTTGTGACCCACAATATTCACTCACTAACCAATAAGAGAATATTACTTACAATAGGGGCTTGCACATGCAGGAAGGCCAACTGCCTAGAGCTCACTGCTCAATGGGAAGTCTCACTAACTTACAATATGGATTATACAAATCCAATATCTTGTACTGATTTACAATAGCATCTATAATGCCTGATCCAGTACCGGTTGTTGCTCTGCTTATTACATAGACCTTTCAACCTATATTTCGCATAATAGGTCTACCTTATATTTTTCTTTATCGCTTACTTCTCTCTTCCCAAAATGTCTACAATGATCTCTTTTATATAAGAGTCATTTTACAATTTGCCAAGTCGGCTTACAAATTTTTGACAATAATAAACAAAATATAATATAAGAAAATCCTATCGGCCTCTGTGCCGATATACTTCCTTTCTTTGTGCTAGTGCCGGTGTCCTGAGTGCCGGTGTAGAGTGTGATCTGTTGATGCCAGTGCACTAACTTGTCGGTGTAATGCCTTGCGGGTGCCATAGGATTGCAAGGTTTCCATCAATGACAAAACCTTCAATCACCTACAATGTCTCATTGGAGTGTGCATATGCCAACAAATAGCACAAAGTCTATTAATAATTTTGGTATAATTAATATGGAAAATGAAATAAATGCTTGTACATAGAAACATATAAATGAATATTAAGAGCACACAGTCTTTCAATATCCATAAAATCCCACAAAGACTTTCAAAGATAAATTCATGAGAGAAAGCAATTATTCTTTTATCAAGCCTGTATTTCAACTATGAGTAAAAAAAATAAACTCTGGTTACAAATCTTATTTTTTTTTCCGTAGAGGAGAGAATCCCTCAACAATAAAAATAATATCCTTTTAAAGAATTCATCCATAACTAAAGTAGTTGGGTAACTACCCAAAACTTCCCTTTTACCCAACTTTCTTTTTCAACAATTTTCCTCCCAATTTTGGTTTACCCACTTACATTTCTTTTTCACTTTCATTAAAATTTCTACATATTTGTGTACAATAATTCTGCACATTACAATAAAAATTAATTCTTGAAAGAATTAATTTACATGAAAGGTAAAAATCTTTGACTGAATTTCACCTAATTTTCACTTGACATAATTTGATATTTAACTATTTTGCACAATACGATAATATTTAATTCTTAAAGAATTAAATATTAGTACAAAATAATTTATTAAACCCTTATTAAATGGAAGTATTAAAAATTTATGTCCATTTTTCATAATTAGCCAGTGAAAGGGTTACCTAAGATTTTTAAAAAAATTTATAAGGTAACATATCGGTTCAACATGTGAAATTAAACATACCTCATTAGTTGTTAGTTTTCTTCTTGGCAATACTCCATTTCTCTTATCCGTAATGATTTGATCTTCAGAGTGATGCAGTCTTACATACCTAGAAGTCTTCTGACTCTCTGTTCCTCTTCCCTGTTCTTCAATTACTGTAGAATTCTCTAATATTGTCAAAGTAACTGGTTCAACTCCCTATCTCGGTAAAGGTGCTACTGATTCAGATATAATCATTTCCATTGCTGGTTCCTTCTCATAAACTATGATTTGACTTTTGTTCAACTCATCTTCTTTGACATTAGCACTCTCCACAACTCTTTGCAATTTCTTTTTTTAACATCTATATGCTTTGTTTTCATTAGAATAACCAAGAAATATGCCTTCATCACTTCTAGGATCAAATATCCCAATAGTACCATCTCTCCTAATATAACATTTACTACCAAAAATTCTGAAATACTTAACTATAGGTGTATTCCCAAACTATAATTCATAACGTGTATTATCAGTTTCTCCTTTAATATGTACTCTGTTGAATGTATAAACCACTGTAATCACTTCTTCTCTCCAATAGATATGAGGTACATTAGCTTCCATCATCATTTTTCTAGCGGCATCCAAGATAGTTCTATTTTTCCTTTCCACAACTCCATTCTACTGAGGTGTCTGGGGAGCAGAAAATTGTCTTCTTATACCATGCTTGTCACAAAAGTTATTAAACTCACCAGATGTGAATTATCCACCATGATCTGATCTCAAACATTTAATATTCAATCCTGTCTCAGTTTCCACTTTAGCTTTAAAGATTTTAAACTTTTCAAATTCTTCATATTTTTCTCTCAAAATATTAACCCACATCATTCTAGAATAATCATCAATGATTAGCATCAAATATCTATCAAACTTTTAACTCTAGCAGGGCCACACAAATCAGTATGAATAAGATTAAGAACATCATTTGATTTATCTTGTATACTCCTAAAAGAGGTTCTTACCTATTTACCCATTTGACATTCTTTACATACCGGATTATAGGGCTTCATAATCTTAGGTATATCCCTAACTGCCTTAGTTGAACTGATCTTCACGATGCAATCAAAATTCACATGACACAACCTTTTATGCCATAGCCAACTTTTATCAATCTGTGTAATCAAACATGTCTTCTCATCAGAGTTCAAATGAAACATGTTACCTTTTGTTTGTGTACCGGTTGCAATCTCCAAGCTAGATCTGTTAATGATTTTGCATTTTCCATCCTTGAACTATAATTGAAATCCCTTATCTACCAATTTTCCTACACTCCAAATATTATGCTTCAAACCTTCAACATAATAAACATTTTCAATATTGTTCTTACCATCCAATGATATAGTTCCTTTTGATGAATAATGATGAACAACGAATACCCTAACTAGTACTAAGAGGGGGGGTGAATCAGTACATACAAAAAAAAATTCTGCAACTTATCAAGTTAAAACAATGCTAACTGGTTGTCTTCATTACTAAATCTAACCATGGCAATACTGGTTAAACACAATAATACTACAGACAACATAAACTAGTAAAACTGAACACTTCAAATACATTCAATACTTAATAACTACTTCACCCATAAACATATGCATGTGGTATATCAGCAATGCCATAACCATTAGCTCTGCATGCATAATCACTCAAACAAAGAATACTTAATCATCACATGAAAAATGGACAACTCATGACACACAAATTTTTCATGTGAAACCCAAATGGGAAAAACCACGGTGGGGATGAATACCCACAAGCTTGTTTTGAACTCTTTTGAATCTCACTTTGTTAGGTGCCTAGTCTGGTTAAAGACTTTACAATAAGGTTTTGCTAGGAACTGATTTTGTTAAAGATCACTCGGTTAAGGGATGGCTATATACCCTATTAAAGGTTGAAACCCTATTAAAGGTTACCTCACTAGAGGATTTAAAGAACTCAATGAACTTGAGTCACCTGGCTAGACGATTTACAGTAAGCCTGTTAAAGCTACCTGACAAAGGGATTTTCCTTCTGTTGAAATGGTTAGAAGACAACAGGTAAAACTCTGATCTGATAACAACACTATATGCTAAGGCAGATCCTTTTTAGTTTCTCTACTCTGCAATCACACTCTGCAATTTTCACTCACTAGTCTGGCAAGTATCTCATCACTCGGATACATACACAAATTTTTCCAACAACAACAATATCAAAACTCATCGACCTTATAGACAACAATTAGGTCGGTAACATAAACCCTAAACCCTAAGCATCTTAGGTTTATTATTACAAGTGGTCCAATCCTGACCATCCAAACACATTACATAGAATGAAACGATCTCAAACAAATCACAAGTCATTCTGCATCGTCCATTTTCCACCGCACATAGAAATCAGTAACCCATCATGCTTTCTTCTCATACCGCTAAGAAGAATGTTCATTCCCGAGGTAGACATTTAATGCAGTCGATCTTCACATGCAAGATCCTCAAGGAAAACCTTTCACGTGCACAAAACTATCATGGCATCTTGATCTCATCCTTATTTATTAGCTAACTCATCACAAAATATCATCAGTTGCATCACACAAGCTAGATTGCCAAACTGGAAACCCTAGAGCTGAGACTACCAACCGGTAGTCACACTTAGTGAAACCCTGACACCAGTTCACTACATCTCTTCATACCGGTTGACCTATATCACTTCCAAACTTCATATCGGTGCATATTGGTGTACCTTCTTGAACACATATTGACATCAATGACAACATACTTTGTCACCGGTTAATCATATGCCAACACCTTTTCCTTTAATCATACATGCATTGTCATCTCCAAATCTAACTAGTCAGCCATCAAATTTTTACAAAGATAGAAAACTTCCCTTTATCTCTAGTCATATGATGTGAACAACCACTGTCTATTAACCATTCATCCTTGTCCTCAATTTTAGTAGCAAGTGCCTTCTCCTCAAGTACATTCTCTTCCAGTGCTGGATCATCTTCCTTGATAGCTAGGAATACACATTCCTTCCCATTACTGGATCCATGAGGAGAGTCTTCTATCGATTCATCATCTAAATTAGTAATGCCTTCCTCATCCGCTATGTAGCATGATTTGTCTATGTTTTTGTTGAATCTATACTTGTTCTGATATTCAGGGTTAGGCTTAAATGATATTTTAACTCTTTCTTCAAATAGACATCTAGATGCAAAATGACCAATCTTATTACTTGCAAAACATTTAAAAGGTGTTTTTCCTTCATACTTACTTCCTACCAGTCCTTTCAGTACTTTTCTAGCAAATAGTGCTTCAAGTTGCTCAAACTCATCATCTTCTCTTTTCATATCTTCAAACTCCTTTGCATATAAAGCTTTCTAGTCTTGCTTACTAGTTGAAGATGTAGATGCATGAAAAGAAGGTTCAGTCTTCACAACTCCAGAAGGTCCAAATTCCTCAAGCTCAAAAGAAGATAGTTTCCCAACCAAAGTATCTCTGTTGAAAGATGTATTAGCCATTGTTCTCAACTCATTAATATCAGTAGCCTTCATTTTGTAAGCTTGTGGTAGGGCTCTTGGGACTTAAGAAATAATTTCATCTTTGCTTAGAGTTCCATAACAATCTCTTTAACCCTTTCCATGAATGCAGTAATCCTTTCATCTTCTTCCATCTTCAAGTTTTTGTATCTCACTCGGTAACCATCAAGTTTAGAAATCTTCACTATAGGGTCACCTTCATTAAGAGTCAACAACTTATCCCATATAGCCTTTCCAAATGATTTGTCTGTTAATCTCATTATTTGTTGATCAGAAAGTGCACACAAGAGGGATTCTCTTGCTCTACAATCATTCTCAAGCTCCTTGTCCAGGTTTGCTGGAGGACGATTGCCAGATCCCAGATTAAAGGGTGTGACACCATTCTATGTGATCTCCCAAATCTCCTTGCCAAGACATCTCAGATGAGTCTCCATCTGAATCTTCCATACTATATAGTTTGTTCCTTCAAGCCTTAGTATATCCCTTCGAAAGATAGCTCCAGAAGAACTTGATGAACTTGAACTATTAGTCGCCATAGGATCTTCCTCAAGTGGTTAAGATTTATGCAGAGAGGACCAAAGCTCTGATACCAATTTTTAGACAGTTAAGATAACCAGAAGACAATTGAGAGGGGGGGGGGGGGGTTGAATCAATTGTCACAGATTACCGGAAGCATTATAAATTTAAACTTTAATATCGAGACCCAAAACAATAATACCGGAATAGCAGTTAATCCAATTAAGCATAAACAATAATCACAGAATTAAAGTCATCCACACACCACCAATATTTGTACGTGGAAAACTCTGTAAAGGGAAAAACCATGGTGGAAAGCCTACCCACAGTCAGATAATACTTCTGTAGTAAGTATGTGAATTACAATGAAGAGGCCTGCACTTGCAAGAAGGCCAATAGCTTAGAACACATTTCTCATCACAAAAGGATCCTCATTGACTACATATAAATCTAGACTACAATCCAAAGAAGTGTTGAACTGCAAAAGATAGCATCTCCTATGCCAGAGTACATTTCTGGTTAAGCTCAATACCGAAAGACTAAATCCTCTTACACAAACTTAATTAGATCTCCAATGATCAAACAACTCCTTTGCCTGAATGATATTACATTATTTGTACATTACATTCCTTGACCATTACCTCTTACATTAACCATGATGATCTACAATGAGATCTTACATCCATTTATACAAACCCTCGACCATAAACAATCAGATCAGCCACCAAACAATAAAACAATTACATAATTACAAACTGTGTTGGCCTTAGACCAAAATAAATGATATCAACACATAAGACATCCCAGAAATACGACAATAGGTCCTATCCACATGTTACATTAATGTTGATCCATAACCTAGATCAAGCGGGACTAAGTATAGGTCCACACCCTTCAACAATGATCTCCAACTGCCAAGTCTTGAACATGATCACCACCAACATCCTAAAACTCCATCAGAAGTTACACCAACAACACTTATGAAATTCATCAAAGATCTCCACCAAAACCTCTGTCGGTGAAACCCTCGCTAGAATGAAAAACCAATCTTATAAGCAAGAAGGATAGCATCCAATCACCAGACCAAAACCAACTGACCAAATATGAGTATGAGTATCATGAACAAGGCAATTCCATCACCAGATTGTATCGGAGCCTACCAGATCATGTCAAATCTAAGTTAACTAGAAACCACTCATCCTACCGGGACCATAAGGGTGCCGATAAAGCATCCAAATAGCTAGTCTTGACATCAATGACAAAACATCAATGCAACACATAATCAAGTCCAACAAATGGTCAACAACATCAATGCAACACATAATCAATTCCTCCAAATTGCCAACACTCCAGTACACGGAGGAGGGCTCGCCATTGATGAAGCCTCTATGGATATTTCCTATATGAAAAATGATAAGATTATAATTTATCACAAGTTAACATGTACATGTGCATATAATCATCAAATCAAGAAAATAAATTAGAGATACATACCTCTACCCTCTTTGGATCCTTGGGCATATGAGGTGCATTCAACAATTCTACAAAGGCCAATAGCTGCTATATATAAAATAGACAAAAAACACTAATCAATCTACAAGTTCCAACTAAGACAATTTCAACCTTTTCAAAAAATTGTACAATTAAAAATTTGTTCAATTACCTTCTTCCCATGTTTAGGCGTCATCGAGGATTTCTTTCATTGAGGACAAGGCCTAGACACAAAGGGGGTACCCTAAAACAAACAAAATTAACACAAGAGATATTAGTAGATAATATTAAACATAATTTAACAAATCTAAAATTAAATGACTTGCATATTCCATCAAAAGATTACATAAAATAAGGTGTACAAAATATGATACCACATAGCTTTGTAGGCCAAAATCGATCCCTGAGAGTGTGATATCATCAATGTGGGACATTTGGTCTCCTGTCAATGCCTACAAAACAGAAAATTGTCAAGCATTAAAGAGAGTTAGTATATCTTATTATTTTTTTTGAACTCAAAGTATAGTTATTTCATTTTAACATGTTATAAAATTTATACCTCAAGCATCAAAGTTGCAGCTACAATGACTGCAAGAGGAATATCAGATGGTGTATTAACACCCACTGCTACATTCTGAAATGCATATTGTTTGTATCAATTTAAATCGATCTATAAATGAAAATTCATTTACAATTATAAATTTTAAGTGACTAATAAATAAAATGTTATGAATTCAAATCAACACACTTGTTTTTGTGGCTGACTAGCAAACAACATGTCCATCAATTCATCCTTATCACCACATCCTCAGTCGTGTGGGTCTAACATCTACTCCCACACATCATGCATAGACGGGATGTGGAACCATCTGCACTGGCCTCAGCATCCATCCATGTGCATATGCCTGAGCAAGTGGGACAAACATGCTCAACGGGCTGACCAGCGCCAACTGCCTCAACTAATGGATCGTCGTCCAGGCCAAGAGGGTGTGCTAACTGTGTCCCATGCTGGATGATTGCATCAGTCAATGTTGTGGCTGCCTGAAGAGTCCATAGCTCCATCGACTCTTTCAGGGCTACTGGGACTGTCACATGCACCTTGGGTTTGGGTGTTAAGGGGCGATGACTCTATGGGTCTATTACCCTACAAGCTCTAGGTCTATCTTGGGAAGAGCTGCCACCTCTACCATGGAACTCTCTCATATCAAAATAATTAGCTCACTCATTGAGGACAAACTTACATTATACTTTCCTCAAAAAATATAATGGAACCTCAAAATTATAACAAGGTGGCTCGTCAAAGACGTCCATCCACCACCTATTCCAAAAAAGATTCTTCATCTACACATTGGTACACGAATGCATAAGAAACCTCTCTGCATTAAGAGGTAAGGACTCACTAGTTCTAGGATCAACAAAAAGAGCACATATTTATGCTTTACTTATGTGTTTTATTTGCACTGCATCATATGATAACCCATCAGCATAATAAGTACGACACATATCCCTATAGTTTCCCCATTTTGTTATCTGGCTCAAAACTGCAGTGGCACCACTAGCCAATATTTATAGGCTAGTGGCAAGGGATAAATGATACTCAAGCTCAGTTGTTTTCAATCTATTAATTAGTCTAGTTATTTTAGTAGTGTTTTGCCCTAACTAATTAAGCAAATCCTTGTGTGTAGCTGTTGTACGGTCTAAAGGAGGAGCTGGAGGTGTATCCTAAGGGTTCTGCTATGGGTTTTGTTGTGGGTTTTGAGGTGCGTCTTGATGTGGTTCTAGATTTTCAAAATCTGATATTGGTAACAAAAAATTAAAAAAACTAATCCAAATCAACGAATTTAAATTGAAAACGTAAATAAAATTTATCAAATGTGCAAAATAACAAAAAAAATGCGTAACCGACCTCTTTCCATGGCATTTGGGTGTGAAAATATGTTAGCTCGTGCACGGTTTGGAACAAAAAAACCCCTAAAACTCACTCTCTGCCACAAAAGAAAAGAATACAGTCGACTATCAAAAAAATATTTTTTGACAGGGACCACGTACGTGGTCCTTTAGGAACTAAAACATCGTACGAGGTCCTAGTTCCTAAAGAACCGTGTACGCGATCTTATTTCTTAAAGGACTGTGTACGTGATTTTGTCCCTTTAGGCTCGAGCACAATGAACCTAACCGCATACGAGGTTTTTTAAAATTTTAAAACTGCGAACAAAGTTGTTGTTTTTTCAACTTTTTTTTTGGTGTGTGTCCACTTTTTTGCACACCACCTTAGTGCACACACTCTAGGGTCACATCCATATTCAACTAATATGACCATCATTTCAAAGAAAGAAAGGTGGTGACCTTACTATGAGCAACTTTATGACGCTCTCTACTTAAACATCGTTTGAATCAATGATTAAACAATCAGTAGCAATTTACGTCTCATTTACAACCGAAAGAGACTGTAAACTATTAGATCAATGATTAAACAGTCAATAGCAATTTTACATCTCATTTACAACCAAAAGAAACCACAAACTATCGAATTAAACGATGCTTAAAAACAATCCTGTGTAATTACTATTAAATCAAGACAGAGAGAATAAATTGACAGCTCTCATATTCCTTAAGCATCTTACACCAAAGAAAAATGGGTATTTCTTGGCATTTACAAGATGAAAGTGTTGCTCCCAAGCATTGTCTGGTGGCGCAGCAGCCGCCCTTAACAGCGCTGACGCTCTCATTTGCTCATCTGCCCCACCACCCTTAAAACCAGTAAAATTAGTATTTCTCACACACAGATGAGATGTCATTCACATTCACACAATACGTCGTAATTCGTCAAAATTCCAACGTCTATTTGTCTTTCTACTCGGCCACATGCAAAGGTGACAGCGATATATTTCGCCCTACTTAATGTTAACTACGAAAACCCTAAATGTTCACAAGAAGATTTTGAATATTTGGGACTCTGTGGACATTTACTATTTCTTCTTTGACAAACAATACTTTATTTACTTGAGTTGTTTTTGTTTTGACATTCTCGAACAAATTGAAATAATTTAGTTATATAAATATCTATATCTAACTTCTTTCTAAGTGGGGTACAACTAGTTTTTTAAATTTATTTTCGGTGGATCATAGTATGATGAGTATGTGTACATTTAAATCAATCAAGAGTTGATGTTTTTTAATAAGAATTAGACGTTGATCTTTGGTTAAATTATTATGAGTAGGGGATTAGTCTATTAAAGTCATCAAAGGTCGGACATCACTTAATCAGACTTGAAAAGATCTAAACCTAAATCAATAGAATAATAGAAGTATATCTAATTATCTTCATTAATTTATTGTTTTTTGTCTTAAATACATTATTTTAACATATCTCAAGTAAACATTTTTTAAAGGCTTCATCATTGGTGAACTTTTCTACAAGATATTTTTGAAAAGTTTCTTAAATGGTGATTTGGTAAGGACCCAATTTCAACATTTTATCATTTTGAAACAATTTTGCTTTCTCTCATGAATATATGTATGTATGTGTGCGCGCGCGCGTGTGCATGTGTGTATGGACACACACATGCATACACATAGATATAGATATACATATATGTATATGTGTATGTATATTTATATAGAAGAAAATCAAAAGATTGCAATTCAATTGATTGGGCACAATTAGTACATGACTAATGATATATTATTTGATTACACATTCCAGGTCTAAATTAAAATCCTCTATAAGTAAAATATATAATGAATGAAGGCAAGATAATACCATTGGAAAATATGATGAAACAAATACCTCTTAATCCTTGACTCTAAAGTGAAGAAGTCAATTATTCATATAATTTAGATTCATACATTCAAATTAATAAAATTGTTAAAACAACCATGCTTTTTTTTCATAAAACTTCTCAATAACTAAAAAAGTAAAAGTAAAAATTCCACTAGGAGTTTTTTCTAAACTGTATATGATTAAACTACTTTCCTCAAATTTATCTCATTTTGTTTCTGTTTGTGTTACAAAGTAATAAATCCTACTACATTTACTTTAGTGATGTTAAGTAGGGTTTTGTCAAGATAATTTTTTTTCTTACTAATAGATAATGGTATCTTTATGTTGGTTCTCACCCTACTACTATTAACGTGATATCACTTTAACATTATTTACTTGTTACCACTATCAATGTGTTGGTTATTATTGTGTACCAAATAATTCTTGGTGTACTTTATAGCATTGTACAACTCTTAAGTGTCTTGATTAATATCAAGGAAATTAATATCCTTCTTCCTATCCTATAATAAGCTCCACTATGATTTCTATAGCAACTCCTTTCTTATCAATCGATAATGAAAACATGATAAAGCACACGATGTCACATCAAAAATAGACAAGGTTGTATTAGTTAGGCAACCACAAATAGTGACACCTATCTAAGATCAAGCTACATAGTGCACGGTCTTGTCTTCAATGGAATATTTTTTTGATCATATCTTTGAAGCTTCCTTATCTTTGATCCACATGAATACCTCATTTTCTATTCATCTATCACATCATAACATTTTATCAAGGTTAAATTTGATATTATAGGTCCAAAATATAAATAGTCTCCTCATTCCCTCTTAGTTATTACATGTTCAATATTTTCTTTTAGTAGATCAAATTTACAATAATAGGTAAATGTCTTGTTAACATTAAATCAGGATCATCTTAGTGACAAAAATATATCTCCTCACATTTTGGTGAGTATGTAACATCCATGGCTATCATTTTGGTATAGTAAATTTCTATTTGAATTTGTTTTTTATTTTTTATTGGTTCAAAGCCATTTTAAATATTTTCACATGTAAACAGAGCTTCAAATAAATTTGGCTCCTCTATGACAAGTTGTTGAGCTTAATCCTTACATAAAATACATAAATACCTTTCTTCTACATCTTATCAAGAGAACATATTGCATGAGGAAAAAGGATATTATGACTATGAGACCTTTATTGAGAATAAAAAAGAAGAAGAAGAACTATGAGATTGTTTAATTCATTGCACAATCAAATCATTATAATAGATGATTGATTTTGTTGGCTATATATTTTGTAATTGATGTCAAACTGATGTTTGACAATATGTATTGTCATTGAGGAGATGATTGGAGTATGTGATGAGGTCATTGATGTAGTTGATGATGTGTATGTGTTGAAGATGTTTGGGAGAAGTTGTGTTGTTTCAGACTGATCAGAGATATAGAAGACGATTCATAGAATCATTTGATCATTATATACATGTACGAAACAGATGGTATGCACTAGTTTACATGATTATTAACTTGGTTATATGTTGTAGTCATCTTGGTCAAAGACTACATGCTCGAGAAGTTAGTTGTATGTTGTTTGGGTTTATTTCCACATCCGGTTGATTGAGGAAATTTGTCTAAGTATGGAACAATTCATTTCCCTATGCCTGTGTGTTGGTATTTTATTGTGCATTATTTCGTCCTACATGATTTGGTTGTGTGGTTTTGGAATTAAGTTATTGATCATGTAAGACACCATTCTACTAATTTTTAGGACTTGACCATTTTTACAGAAAAATTTATGACTTTGATCTTCGAATGGCAGTTTGTCAAAATAAAGTATTTCAATTGGCTCACTAGAATACTTCACATTCTATTGCAATGATTAATATGGACTTGCAATTTTGGTAAGATGTCGAGGATAGTGTATTGGACCAGTGATATGAGTTTTAGGGTTGTTGGTGCTTTGGTGCATGGTATGCATTATGTTAACTTCATATAGTATGTCTGGTCTACACAGTGTTTACTAGTTTAGTGAATATATATTTTTGTATTTGCACTTGTTGATTGATCTCTTCAAGAGATGTTGTAGGAAGGTTGTAGATTGTCTTCAGTGGCCTGATCTTGTCCCACATGATGTTTTGAGTCTCTCCCTAATGATAGAAAGGTTAATAATGAGCAATCTTGACAATGGTATTGATATTTGACAAATTGGGTATGTTCCTTCAATTACAATTGATCCTGACTTATTTTAGTGGCCTTGAGAGGCGTGTTCTAATATTTTTTAAGGATAACTTAAGTGATAGGTTGATCCACAATATTTTTTTCATGACTGGTGCATATGCTTGGAGCCGACCTATTCTTAGAGATCACATGTTTCATTTGTTAGGTCCTATTCAAGAGCCAACCTAATTGTTGTTTTTGGATGGTGCAAAGGATATATAAGGAAGAACAAATCATTTGTGGAGATGTGAGAGTTGATGTAAAGTTATATGATGTGCGAAATAATTGAATGATATCTCAAATGATTATGAAGTGTGTAGAATCTATATGACAAAGTATTTGGTCTACAAAGAGGACTACACTACTAGCATTTGTCAAATGCTTCTTCTATAGTAGTCCAAATTATGTAGGTTATTGTAATCTCATTGAAACCCTCTGTGGAGAAGTGATCTTCAAAATACAAGTACTATATATTGCCCTAAGGCAATGCGCCTTAGCCCGCAAGTCCATTCAGGGAGCAATGAGCCTAAAACAAACTTTGTAATAAATTGTTTCATACATTAAGAGTTGATCCTCATCATGGTTTTTCCCTCCTTGGACTTTCGACGTAAAAATATTGGTGTTCTTGTGTTATGCATGTTGTGGTTTATTCTTTATTTCTCTAGATCTACTTTAAAGTTTTCAAGATTAATGAATGGATAAAAAATATTTGTTGTAGATTCACCCCCCTTCTCAGCATGTGGGTGTGTTCAACAATTGGTATCAGAGCAAGGTTCCTAAGGTATCAATCTAATAACTAAAGTAGATCTTACATTTGAACAAAAATGATTTTTATAGTGACACCGAATGATGATTCTTCTAGGACCAAATCTTGATGCAATGGAACCTATAGGATGGGATATTGATCCTGCTAATTGCAAAATAGATTTATAAGGAGAATGTTGGTTTTCTCTTGATGATCTAGACAATACTAGAGTTGAAAGAGAAGAGTGCAAAAATAGTTTTTAAATAAGGTTGAAAGGATAATCATTAAGTTGAAGACTTAGATTTTAGGAAACAAGGAATGCAAAGACAAACTGAAGATGGTAGAAGAATAAATGATCCCGAAAAGGAAAAAAATGATATTATAGTAAATTTGAAGATTCAAGTTGAAGAAGGAAGGAAGGTTGTATATTGTCTGGAAACCTATTTAGATCAACTTATTCATTGAAACACTCAAGTGGGTCAACCCCAGACAAAGTAAACATAAATTACATAAATTTGACCACCACGAGCATCTGTGATAAATATGGTCCACTCCAAGGGATATAAGAGACCCAAATACATCAAAAAATATTTTCCTAAGTCAATTCCAATGAATTGCACACACACCAACACATCCTCCAATGTTGAGACCAAATGTAACATGTAGATAAACAATAAAGCATGATATCTAGTGAGCCCAGAAAAATTGTTTAATGCAAATAATAATGAAAATATTCATATTCCACAATAAGACCCATAAAAACACCTTAACTCAACTTCGAATGCATATTTGGACCAAAGGAGTATGCTCCAAATAAGATAAACCAACTGAGACAGTCAAAGACCAACACAACAGACACACTGAATAATAAAACATCATAACTTCACTTGTGGAGCAAACCAACACTTGAATTATGAACTGGAACACTACATGAACAATATGAACATGTCCTCCAAGTTGCAACAATTTAACTCAAACCATAAAGCATTCTCTAGATCAGCCCTGACAGACAACCTCAATGTCAGCAAATTGGAACAACTAACTTCAACATCTGAATTGTTGAGAACCTGAAAACATAATAGTGCAACATCCACATAACATAGACATTAAATCTATAACTACAAGCAATCATCTTCAAAAGTGGAGGAATGTGAAGCATTTTCTGATAAAGTGTTTAAATACTTTTTCTTACAGATTTCAACTTCCACTACGGTCACATTCCAAAACAACACATACCTATTCAATATCACCATCAGACATCATAACAACATCTGAATACTTATTTTTGGACCATGCATACCAAGCAATAATTAGATTGACAACAATGACCACAACACAACTGTTAGTATTTTGGTATGGTTTTGTCATTGATGTCAACACCTACTAAAACACTAGCACTTTGGAGATCTAGCAACATTCATCGGCAAGCAAGTAACTATTGCACAGTTACTGGTATATGGTTCACCGGCAGGATATAATGATCACCGACACTCGGAATTATGTGGAAGACACTTGGTAATGTCGAAGACATCTTTTTGACATCTTGTCCTGGAGTTTTGTTCATTGGTATATTCATATTTGCATATTTGCTTTTACCGGCAAATAGGTCCAGGGTTACCTAGGATTACACCGACAAGTTTATCTTTTCTAGATCAGCATGGCACGCTAAGGAAATGATTAATTATTGTTGTAAATGCATTAAGCCGACATGTTCAATCAGTTATTGCATCATTTATTATATTATTTGTAAAATGTTTTATTGTAATATCTTGTAGAGTCGACCTACTAAAATTGGTCTTAGGCTATGGTATAAATGTAAGATCTTATTTGTAAGATCGAATGTGGAATGTGAAAAAGAATTGTGTGACGGTATATGCAAGATTAAGCAGAGCTATACATGAAGACATCATTTGAAGGTGAAGCTACGTTTTTGTGAAAACATATCCGCATTACACCGGTACTGAATCCAGCATATGAAGATGCTATTTTGTGCAGCACATTCTTATTAGATTTAACCATCCAATTGTAGTTAGTGTGACTCCCATTTTGTGATTGAGCAGTGAGCTATAGGCTGTTGGCCTTTCTGCATGTGCAGACCCCATTTATGTACACTTACTATCTACAGTAGTATCATCTGATTGTGGGTAAGGTTTCCCACCGTGGTTTTTCCCCTTACAGGGTTTCCATGTACAAATATTGGTGTCATGTGTTGTTGATGACTTTGTGTTTATGTTTCATGCATTAATCTTTACCGGTATAGCTATTAACTATTAACACTGTCTACCGACATACTTAACTGGTTTATCGGTATTAAGCATTAAGTTGGTTAAGTTGTTTTTGGTTTGAAATTAGTTGACAACTAATTCAACCCCCCCCCTCTCAATTGTCTCTGGGACCTAACAATTGGTATCAGAGCCTAGTCCTCTTTTGCAGAAGTTTAACTACTTGAGGAGATCCAATGTCTACTAATTATTTCAGGAAGGACAGTCCTAAACTTGATGGAACCAACTATGGCATTTGGAAGATCAGAATGGAGACACATCTAAATTGCATTGGCAAAGACGTCTGCGAATTTACAAAGAAAGATTACACTATTGTTGTACCTAGTCAGCCTAGTCCAACTACCTTGGCTAAAGATGAGGAAAATGATTGCAAAGCAAGAGAAGCACTTTTGAGTGCATTATCAGATCAACAAATCATGGGATTATCAGATAGGTCTACTGCTAAAGCTATTTGGGATCATTTGGAAACACTAAATGAAGGAAATTCCACAGTCAAAATTGCAAAACTTGATAGCTTTCGAGTCAGGTATGAACATCCTCAAAATGGAAGAAGATGAAAGGATTTTTGCTTTTATGGAAAGAGTAAATGAAATTGTTTTGGGTATTAAATGTTGTGGAGGAACCTTAAGTGAGGATGAAATTGTTTCAAAAATCTTAAGAGGATTGCCACCGGCATATAAAATGAAGCTTACTGCTATAAATGAGTTAAGAACAATGCCTAATACATCAGTAACTAGGGATACATTGATTGGGAAACTTTCATCTTTTGAAATTGAAGAATTTGGTCTTGTTGCTACTTTAAAGATAGATTTAGCCTTTAAAGCATCAACATCATCTGCTCCATCATTTGACAAATCTGATTGGAAAGCCTTTTATGCAAGAGAACTTGAAGAAAGAAGGAAAGAAAATGAAGAACTTGAAGCACTATTTGCAAGGAAAATGCCTAAAGGTCCAATTGGAAGTAAGTATGAAGATAAAGCACCCTTTAAATGTTTTAACTGCAATAAGATTAGTCATATGGCTTTGAGATGCCCTGATAGACATGCTAGACTAAGAGAAGAAGCTAGAAGGACATACAAACCTAATCCTGAATATCAGAGATACAGGTTCAAGAAGAATAGAGACAAATCTTGTTACATTGCTGATGAAGGTGTGATTGGTGATTCTGATGAGGATCCAGTAAACAATGGATGGGTTTTTGTTGCTATAACAAAAGATCAATCGACACCTACTGTTCAACCAGTAGACCAAGCCCTAGCAGCTAAAGTTGAAGTAAAGGATGAATGGATCATTGACTTAGGATGCTCACATCATATGCTAGGAGCAAAGGTAAATTCTTGAACTTTCAAGAATACAATGGAGGTTTAGTAAGATTTGGAGATGACAAAGCCTGTTCAATCAAAGGTAAGGGTACAATATCTCTTGATGGTAAGCATAACACTAACAATGTCTACTATGTTGAAGGATTAAAGCATAATCTTTTAAGTGTTGGTCAATTAGTTGAGAAAGGATTTCAGTTACAATTTAAAAATGGAAAATGCAAAATCATGAATAGAACTGGTTTGGAAATTGCAACCGGTAATCAGACTAGAGGTAATATCTTTCATTTGAATAACAGTGAAAAGACATGCTTGATTGCACATATAGATGAAAGTTGGTTATGGCATAAGAGACTTTCTCATGTAAACTTTGATTGCATGGTAAAGATCAATACTACTAAGGCAGTTAGAGATCTACCTAAAATTGTCAAACCTCAAAATACAATATGTAAGGAATGTCAATTTGGAAAACAAGTTAGAGCTAGTTTCAAAAGTATTCCAGAAAAATCCAATAATGCTCTTGATTTGATTCACACTAATTTATGTGGTCCAGCTAGAACTAAAAGCTTACAAGGTGATAGATATTTCATGCTAATCATTGATGACTATTCTAGAATGTGTTGGGTTACTTTTCTCAGAGAAAAATCAGAAGCACTTGGAAAGTTCAAACTATTCAAAGAAATAGTTGAAAATGAAATCGGTAAGAAAATCAAATGTTTAAGATCAGATCAAGGAGGAGAATTCACATCTAAGGACTTTAATACATTCTGTGAAGTGAATGCAATCAGAAGACATCTATCAGCACCTTGGACACCACTATAGAATGGAGTTGTTGAAAGGAAAAATAGAACTATCTTGGATGCAGCAAGAAGTATTTTATCAGAAGAAAATTTACCACGTGTATTGGAGAGAAGCAGTTAGCACAACGGTCTATACATTCAACAAAGTTCACATCAAAGGTGAAACCGGTAAGACCCCTCATGAACTATGGTTTGGTAATACTCCTACACTTAAATATTTCAATATTTTTGGAAGTAAATGTTATATTAGAAGAGATGGCTATATTGGAAAATTTGATCCTAGAAGTGATGAAGGAATATTTCTTGGTTATTCATCTAAGAGCAAGGCATATAGATGTTTTAACAAGAGATTGCAGAAAATCATTGAGAGTACACATGTAAAAATTGATGAACAATTCAGAGGAACTTCAAGGTATATAGACTCTGAACCGGCAATAGAAATTGTGACAAATGAACCTACACCAAATCCACCGGTACAAAATGAAGATCCAATTACCCCAGTACCATCTGAGGATTCCACAATAATTGAAGAACAACAGCAAACAAAGACACCCTAGTATGTAAGATTGAATCATTCTGAAGATCAGATAATTGGAAATAAATTTAAAGGAGTTATGACAAGAGGAAGATTGACAAATGAAGAGGTATGTCTTATTTCTCAAATGGAACCATCATCTGTTAATGAGGCATGTGAAGATAAATTTTGGATTAAAGTTATGGAAGAAGGATTAGAACAAATTGAGAAAAATAACACTTGGACATTAGTTCCCCAGCCTAAAGATAAAAATGTAATTGGAACCAAATGGGTATTCAGAAACAAACTTAATGAAGATGGTAAGGTTGTCAGAAATAAAGCAAGACTAGTATGTAAGGCATATTCTCAGAAAGAAGGAGTTGATTACAATGAAACCTTTGCACCAGTAGCTAGAATTGAGGCTATAAGATTATTCTTGGCTTTTGCAGCACACAAGAACTACAAAATTTATCAAATGGATATTAAATGTGCATTTTTGAATGGAGATCTTGAAGAGGAAGTATACATTGAGCAACCTGATCGATTTTCTTTGACAGATGACAATGATATGGTTTACAGGTTAAGGAAAGCTCTGTATGGATTGAAACAATCCCCAAGAGCTTGGTATGCAAGATTGGATAAGTATCTTTTAAAGATTGGTTTTACTAAAGAAAATGTAGACATCAATTTATATTACAAAATAACTAATGATGACATCTTGATTATAGAGGTATTCGTTGATGATATAATATTTGGAGGAGAAGATGGTTTATGTAAGGATTTTTCTACTAAAATGCAGTAGGAATTTGAAATGTCTATGATTGGAGAAATAAAAAAAAATTTAGGATTGCAAATTTCACAAATTGACAAAGGTATATTCTTGAGTCAATCCAAATACTTAAAAGAGTTACTAAAGAAATTTGGGATGGAGAACTCTAAACCGGTAAGCACACCTATGACTACAAATGACAAATTATCTCAAAGGGATGAATCTACACATGTTAATCCAACTAGATACAAATCTATGATAGGAGGTTTACTATATTTAACACAAACCAGACCTGATATTATGAATGCAATATGTATTGTTTCAAGATTTCAAAGTAATCCTAGAGAAAATCATGAATCAGCAGTAAAAAGGATTTTCTGGTACTTACAAGGCACTATAAATCTTGGATTATGGTATCCTAGAGATGAAAACTTTGAATTATGTGCATACACAGATGAAAATTGGGCAAGAGATGTGGATGATAGAAAAAGCACCACCGGTGGAGCATTCTTTCTTGGAAAGAGATTAGTTTCTTGGTTCAGTAAGAGATAGAATTGTACATCTTTATCAATAGCAGAATCAGAATATGTTGCAACAGCAACTAACTGTACACAGGTACTATGGCTTAAGCAAATGTTGAAAGACATACAGGTAAAATGCAAGGAACCTATTACCATATATTGTGATAACACTGCAGCAATTGATATATCTAAGAATCCAGTACTACATTCTAAAACAAAACATGTTTCTATCAAACTGAAATTTCTAAAGGAAAAAGTTGAAGAAAAGGAGATAAAACTAGTTTATGTGAACACTAAAGAACAACTTGCAGATATTTTCACAAAACCTTTGCCTAAGGAGACTTTTGAGTATCTCAGAGATCAGCTTGGAGTCATACCACCACCAGTAGAGACTTAGATAGTTGATGATTGTCATCAACCGGCAGAATTAAAAGACAAAACTTTTCCTCCGGCCTTTGATGAGGAAGCTACTTCTTAGGGGGAGTGGTTGGTATTTTGTATATGAACTTGGTATTATTGTAACTTTGGCATTTGATGTCAAAGGGGGAGAGATATCTATGGAAAAACACATTATCTTTTGGAGAGATTGGTATGGAAACTTTGGATAACACATGTTGCTCTCAGGGGGAGAGATTGTTGTTTGGGAGAGACTATTACTCTCTGTATTCTGGTTATGATCTTTTTAGAGATTGTTGGTTATTGGTAGTTGGCATTTCTGTTTTGGCCCTTTGATGGTTTTTTCATCTTATGTTGCCATGAATGACAAAGGGGAAGATTGTTGGTATTTTGGTATGGTTTTGTCATTGATGTCAACACCTACTAAAACACTAGCACTTTGGAGATCCAGCAGCATTCACCGGCAAGCAAGTAACTATTGCACAGTTACTGGTATATGGTTCACCAACAAGATATAATGATCACCGGCACTCGGAATTATGTGGAAGACACTTGGTAATGTCGAAGACATCATTTGGACATCTTGTCCTAGAGTTTTGTTCATTGGTATATTCATATTTGCATATTTGCTTTTACCGACAAATAGGTCTAGGGTTACCTAGGGTTACACCAGTAGGTTTATCTTTTCTAGATCAGCATGGCACGCTAAGGAAATGATTAATTATTGTTGTAAATGCATTAAGTCATCATGTTCAATCGGTTATTGCATCGAATATTATATTGTTTGTAAAATGTTTTATTGTAATATCTTGTAGAGCCAACCTACTAAAATTGGTCTTAGGTTATGGTATAAATGTAAGATCTTATTTGTAAGATCAAATGTGGAATGCGAAAAAAGAATTATGTGAAGGTATATGCGAGATTAAGCAGAGCTATACATGAAAAAATAATTTGAAGGTGAAGCTAGGTTTTTGTGAAAGCATATCAGCATTACATTGGTACTGAATCCAGCATATGAAGATGCTATTTTGTGTAGTACATTCTTATTGGATTTAACCATCCAACTATAGTCAGTGTGACTCCCATTTTGTGATTGAGTAGTGAGCTCTAGGCTGTTGGACTTTCTGCATGTGCAAACCCCATTTATGTACACTTACTATCTGCAGTAGTATCATCTGATTGTGGGTAAGGTTTCCCACCATGGTTTTTCCCCTTACAAGGTTTCCACGTACAAATATTGGTGTCATGTGTTGTTGATGACTTTGTGTTTATGTTTCATGCATTAATCTTTACTGGTATAGCTATTAACTATTAACACTGTCTACCAGCATACTTAACTAGTTTACCGATATTAAGCATTAAGTTGGTTAAGTTGTTTTTGGTTTGAAATTAGTTGACAACTGATTCACCCCCCCTCTCAGTTGTCTCTGGGAGCTAACAACAACTAACCAACTACAACTTCCTCTTCACCTTTATTATCAATACACATAAGTGTGACATCAATGACAACACTATAAAATACCAAAAATATCCCATCACAAGAAGTTTTACATCAATGACACACATACTAATGTTTCCAACAATATTTAATTTAGTTTTTACCATATTTGCATTCTAGAAGATTATTGGGATACGTCTACACTTAGGAAGGTATTTTTTATTTATTATCAAATAACTTCATTTTGGAAATATATCATGTTTTGATCTTTAATTCAATTACTTAAGGAATGTATTATTGTAAATAATCATAGATTATGCAACTCATCCTTCTATAATCATTCTAATTAAGGATAATTATCAGTCTTGGAGAAAAGGCATCCTTATACATTGTAAGTGGCTCAATATTTTGCCTCATTTTTATGGACTCATCCTTGATTCAAATAAAATTTGGAAGAAATTAATTTGGGTAATAAAAATGATCACATAATAGGATTGACTGGTACAAGCATTAATTGAAGAATCTTATAAGAGACCAACAAACATATCTTAAGATTAGGTTCTCACACATAGCTTGATCCAATATCTGAGAGATATATGGTGATCCATATATTCCTCCTTTCTGATGCAAGAGGATCCCTAGTTCATCGAAATCTTGCATCAACCAAAACCATTTCTTTTCAGTTTGTTTCCTATGTTGCAGTTTCAACATTTCTTTCTGTGGTTCTTTGCATTTTCTCATCGGATCTTTCAGAGCTATAATTTGTTCATGGTCATGTTCATCTACCTTATCCTAACTCTATGGGATGTTTGGATCTTTTTCTGGCAAGTTATTACTCCTTGAATCTGAGACAGTTTTCTGGCTTGGAACATCATAACCGCTTGGACCTATTTTCTATTGGCAAATTTTGTGGATCATTTTCATAGCTTGTGGAGCTTTAGTTTGTTGTTTCCAATGTTCCTTGGTGGGTGGTCGACCTTCCCCTAGGTCTGCACTTCATTCTATGGATTTTGGGAAGGATCTCTTTGGCAGAGGTTGACCTAGTTGTTTTCCATGTTTCATCTTCTCCATCTATGTTTGTTTCATCTTGGACCAACACAGATCATTCTAGATCATATAAATCACTATAACTAAGCAAGTAGAAGGAAGTTATGAGAATATAGAGGAATAATCCTAAATTTAGGATGTCCGAAGTTGGATCACATTCTTGATTGAGCTTGGATATTGTATTGAGCATGTATGTAATTAGGATTGTGTGTTGAATCTTGGAAGCCCGCATGTTGCCATCAGATTGTAATTGATTTTCATGATATATTATAGTCTTTTTTGCATTGCCTCCATCACATTGAGATGCTTCTACTACATTAACTCTTGTTGCATGGCCTAGAATGTTCTCTTTGAGGACCCTCCCTATCGTGACTGCACCAAGTGGTATAAGAAAAAGTTTTCGTTATGGAGATTGTGGAGTCCTGTAAGATTTGCTCTAGGGTGGCAAATTGAGGATCCGGCCTACAA
Organism: Cryptomeria japonica; assembly: GCF_030272615.1. Taxonomy (NCBI): domain Eukaryota; kingdom Viridiplantae; phylum Streptophyta; class Pinopsida; order Cupressales; family Cupressaceae; genus Cryptomeria; species Cryptomeria japonica. Next base: position 45,405,046 of record NC_081410.1, read on the forward strand.
CTGTAAAGGATTGGGATGAAGATGGCACAAAGAGGAAATGTTAGAAATGGTGGAGTAAGTGGTAATGCAGACCCTATTGTGATGGAAATATTGAGAGGAATTGCAGCCTGGTTGGAAGTTGTTGAAATGGGCCAGAGAAGAGGTCAACATATTGAAGATGTGAGTGAAGATGAGGAAGAAGAAGTAGCTAGAGAACAAGGAGAAAACCCATTGATGAATGATTCGGATGATGAGAAGTTTATAAGAGAATTGTCTAGAGCGAATACCAGACTACATTTTACCCCACTGGATTATGATGGCAAGTTGGATTCAGATGAATTGCTAGATTGGATCACAAAGATGGAAAAGTATTTTGATTTTGAATGCACCATGAAAGATAAGAAGGTAAGATATGCTTGCACTAGGTTGAAATGTCATGCATCTCTTTGGTGGGAACATTTGCAGGTTGATAGACATATAAGAGGTAAAGAGAAGATCAACTCTTGGGAGCAGATGGTTAGCAAGTTGAAATCAAAGTTTATGCTTGTCGATTATCAAGTGAACTTTTTCTGAAAGTTGTACAATCTGAAGAAGAAGGAATCTAGTTTAAAGGAGTATACCAAATCATTCTACAAGTTGAATATCAGATCTAGACATATTGATGATGAGATTGAACAAGTTACTAGGTACCTAAATGGGTTGCAGATGTCTATACAAGATGAACTTAGCCTAATCAAGTTGCAGAGTGTTGAGGAATCTTATCAATAGGCCCTAAAAGTGGAGGAGAAGTTGAACAAAAGACATGAGTAGAAGCAATGAGGTAGAGGTGGAAGGTTTTCCGGAGGAAGATTTCAAGGAGGAAGAAGCTATTCTGGAGGAAGACGACCCTATGCAAATCAAAATAAAGACAAGGAAGTTAATAGAGACAGAAGTTCATACCGAAAGGAAGATACAAATTTTTACCAGAGAAGAGAACCTGATGGTTACCTAAATGAGGGTTATGAAAAAGAAGATAGAAGACAAGATAAAAGAGTGTTTAGAGGAACCTATTTTAAGTGTGGAGGAGAAGGACATCATGCTTTTGAAAGTAAGAAGACCGATAACACTGGAAGGATAGCATTGGTGGAAGAGGACCATACCAGATTAGCTAATAAATAGAAATATGGAGAATTGTTGGTGATGAGTAGAGAATTGTGTCATACCGGAGATGTGGAGGAACCCTTGTAGAGGAGGAATTTGTTCAAGACCAGATGTAAGGTATCCAGTAAGTGTTGTAAAGTCATTAGTGATAGTGGTAGTTCAGATAATCTTATTTTGAAAGAGATGGTGAATAAGATGAAGTTAGAGAGATTGAATCACCCTAAGCCTTATAAGATAGCATGGATTTAGGATGATCATAAGATACTAGTAAGTGAACACTATTTGGTGAAATTGAAAATTGGATCTTATCATGATTGTTGGTGTAAATAATTATTCGACATGGATATTATTACACCTTACTTAAGTTTACTTAGGTACATGCATTTCATAGTAGTTTGGGTATGAGACACTTGGGTGTTTGTGCCACATTGGGATAGTGTGTGTAGGAGAATTTACACCTTTTAAGGTGTGATCTTGTTGTTACACTCCACATTCAGTGGGTGATCCACCTCATGTGGACTATTATATTATTTGTCCTACCTACCTACACCTATTTCCTACCTACCCTTGTTTCTTATTGAGCCACATGTCATGTTTGTGTGCTCACATATCCATATAGCCTTGCCTATATAAGGAGGCTCATATTCATTGTATGTAACAATGCTTAATGATCCAGTTGATCATATTTTTCATCTTGATAGAATACAGTTTATTTCTATCATCTATTTTGTTCTCTCTTATCTGTGCTTTCCATTGCCTCTTGATCTTGGCAAAATCTCACATGGTATCTGAGCTGGTCCATTTCTCACAATGATGAAGTTTTGTGTGATATTATGCCTATGGATATTTGTCATATCTTGTTGGGTAGACCTTGGTAGTTTAATAGAAAAGCAATACATGATGGGAGGAAGAACACATACACTATTGTTGCAAATGGGATGAATCAGACCTTCTTATCCTTGGAGGAGCCTTTGAAGAGCGAATTTTGTACAAGGGATAGAATATGTTTGGTGGATGGAAGGAAATCCCTGGATGGGATGAGACATGAGAAAGTGTGGTTTTCTATAGTTCCTAAGAAGACTGAATATCCAGATCATGAAGAAGAAGAACTAGAGGAGACAAAGGAGTTCTTGATAAAATATGGAAACATCAGTTTAGATAATGTGTCTAATGGATTACACCTTACGATAAGTATCAGTCATTGCATGGACCTAATTCCTAGAACTAGTTTGCCTAATAAAGAAGCACACTGAATGACACCAATAGAAAATGAGGAATTGAATAGACAAGTGCATGAATTTTTGAGGAAAGGTTTGATAAGATAAAGTTTGAGTCCTTGTGCAGTATCAGTAGTGTTAGCACCTAAGAACAATAGAGAATGGAGGATGTGTATTGCCTCTAGAGAAATAAACAAGATCACAATGAAGTATAGATTTCCTTTGCCTAGGATGGATGGCATAATGGATTGTTTAAGTGGAGCCAAATACTACACAAAGATAAACTTGAAGAGTGGATATCATCAGATCAAAATTAGAGAAGGAGATGAGTGGAAGACAACATTCAAGACACATTAAAAACTGTATGAATGGTTGGTAATCCCTTTTGGATTGACTAATGCATCGAGTACTTTCATGAGGTTGATGAATGAGGTATTGAATAAATTCCTAGCTAAGTTTGTTATTGTATATTTGGATGGCATTTTGATATTCAGTAAGACCAAGGAAGAACATATGTTGCATTTGAGACAAGTTTTACAGATATTAAGAGAGGAAAATTTAATAAACATTAAGAAGTGCATTTTCATGATGAAAGAGTTAGTCTATTGGGGATTTGTGATATCTTCAAATGGATTCAAGATGGATCCTGAGAAGGTAAGAGAAATTGTTCAATGGCCTACACCTGAAATAATTAAAGAGGTAAGATCATTTCATGAGTAGGCTAGTTTCTACTAGAAGTTTATCAGAAATTTTAGTTCAGTTTGTAGCCCCATGACAAAAGCAGTGAGAGGAGATAGGAAAGATTTCAAGTGGACAACCAGAGCAAACATGAGTTTTGAATTGCTGAAGCATAAGGTGACTGAGTATCCTATGTTGGCTTTATCGGATTTTATCAAAGTATTTCAAGTGGACTATGATGCAAGTGGGAATGCAATTGGAGCAGTCTTGAGTCAGGAAGGAAGACTAGTAGCACATTTTAGTGATAAGTTGAATGATGCAAGAAGAAAATATTTTGTGTATGATCAGGAATTCTATGCCATAGTTCAATCACAAAAGAAGTAGATACGCTATTTGTTGCCTAAGGATTTTGTGTTGTATACTGATCACCAAGCTTTGTAGTATTCAATAGTCAAAGTAAGTTGAATCAGAGACATATGAGATGGGTGGATTTGTTGCAGAGTTATACCTTTGTGTTGAAGCATAGAAGTGGGAAGTCAAATAGAGTTGCTAATGCATTGAGCAGAAAGAGAAATTTGCTGACAGAGATGAGAGTGGATGTATTAGGTTTTCAAGAATTGAAAAACTTGTATGAGGATGACCCAGATTTTGCAGAACCTTGGAAAGCTTGTAAGGAACGGTTATGGTGGATAGAAGTCAGTGGTTGGACTATATCATTCAATATGAGATTTTGTTTAGAGGAATTCAGTTGCATATACCTAGGAGTTCTATGAGAGAAAGTTTCATAAAGGAGAATCATAGTGGAGGATTAGTTGGACACGTTGGTGTTGGTAAGACAGTGGCCTTGATTAGTGAGAATTAATTTTGGCCTCAGATTCATAACGATGTCGGGAAATTTGTAAAGAGATGTAGGATTTGTCAACTTGCAAAAGGTAGTAGTTAGAATATTGGATTGTATAAGCCTTTGACAGTTCTAGAGAGACCTTGGGAGGTCATAAGCATGGATTTCATACTTGGATTGCCTAAGACACAAAGAATAAATGTTTCTATATTTGTGGTGGTAGATAGATTATTGAAGATGGCACATTTCATACCCTATAAGAAGACAACAAATGCAGTGCATGTTGGTGACCTATTTTTCAAGGAGGTGGTGAGATTACATGGATTACCTAAGAGCATAGTTTCTGATAGAGATACTAAGTTTGTTGGATATTTTTGGAAAACACTTTGGAAGAAGATGAAGATAGACTTGAAATTCAGTTCTACTTTTCACCCATAGACTGATGGACAGACTAGTAAATAGAAGTTTGGGAAATTTGTTGAGATGCTTAGTTGGAGAGAAAACCAGAAGTTGGGACATGATCCTTGCATAAGAAGAGTTTGCCTACAATAATTCAGTGAACAGGAGTACTGAATGAACACCTTTTGAGATTGTTACCGGAGCACACCCTAGAGGTATATCAGAGTTAAGGGATATCAATAATTAAAACAAGAGGAGTGCCGAAGTAGAAAAAATTTCAAAACATATGAAGACACTGCATACTCAGGTTAAACAACATTTGGAGGACATGAACAATAAGTATAAGGAGAACGAAGATGAGAAGAGGAGACATAAGGAATTTGAAGCTGGCAATGAAGTGATAGTATATATAAGAAAGAGAGATTTATAGTTGCAACCTATAATAAGTTGTAGATGAGGAAGTTTAGACCTTATAAGATCTTGAGGAAATTAAGTTCCACAAATGCATATGAAGTGGAGTTACCAGATTGTTTGGGTATTTCACCTATATTCAACATTTTCAATCTACACTAGTACCATGAGGCAGAATTTAGTGAGGACAGTGTAGCAGACTTGGAGAAATAGATACCCAAGAGGGAACCAAATCAGATTGGAGACATTTTGGATAGTAGGATTGGGCATAGCACCCGGAGCAACCAATATAGAGAGTATATTGTGAAGTGGAAAGACAGACCAGTTGAAGACTCATCATGAATTTCTTAGACTAAGGTAGACTGTCTTGGTTTCCCTCTTACCCCAGAAAAGTGAGGCTCACTTTTTCAACAACCCCAGATGTTTGATGTAGGAGCATCCCTAGTTCATGGCAATCTTGCATCAACCAAAAACATTTCTATTCAGCTTGTTTCCTATGTTGCAGTTTCAACATTTCTTTATACAGTTCTTTGCATTTGCTCACCAAATATTTCAGAGATGGAATTTGTTCATGGTCATTTTCATCTAACTTATCCTAAGTCCATAGGATGTTTGGATCTTTTTTTTGGAAAGTTATCACTTTCGGAATCTAAGACAGTTTTCTGGCTTGGAACACCCTGGAACCACTTGGATCTATTTGCTATTGGTGAATCTTGCGGATCATTTCCCTAGCTTGTGGAGATTCAATTCATTGTTTCCAATGTTCCTTAGTGTGTGGCCAACCTTCCCTTGGGTCTACACTTCATTTTATGGATTTTCAGAAGGATCTCTTTGGCAGAGGTTGGCCTAGTTGTAATTAAGAATGTAGAAGGGAGTTGTGAGAATATATAGGAATAATCCTAAAGTTATGAGGTCCAAAGTTTGTTCGCATTCTTACTTGACCTCGGATATTGTATTGAGCATGTATGTAATCAGGCCTGTGTGTCGAATCTTGTAAGCACGCATGTTGTCGATAGATTGTAATTAATTTTCATGATATAATATAGTATTTTTTGTATTGCCTCCATCATATTGAGTTTCTTCTGTTGTGTTAACTCTTGTTGCATGGTCTGGAATGTTCTCTTTGAGGACCCTCCTTGTTGTGACTACACCACTTTCCCAAATGATCCTACATTAGATTGCATCATTCTATTTGATGATGTTGATAGTATACCCTTTGATGATGATACATTAGAGGAGCTTGGATATGATGTAACACTTGAGAATCTTGATAGTCAAGAGACCTCTTCTACAACTCCCACTTCTCTAATTCATGAGATCACCCATCCATCTTTTGTTGCTTTATCCACAGGGGCTTCACTTAGTGAACCTGGGTTATAGCACGTGCGTTCATGGAATAATAAAGAATCCTCTATTTTCAAAAAGTATTTCCATAAACGTATTTTTTGTCACCCCCTCCCAATACACAGGCTAAATTTAAAGCCCCCTATTTTTCGCCAAATATTACATTTTTCATAGCCTGAATTAAAAAATCCCCTATTTTTATTGATAGGCAATATATTGTACCCTCATTTTTGGGATATTAAACCCCCCCAATTTGAATGCATGTGATATAATATTGCCTAGCCAGTGAAGCCCCCATGGCTTTATCAAATTCTAGAGATTCTTCATTAAGAGCTTCTAGTGATTCTTTGTAGTAGGTATCTCAAAGTCTTCTAGATTCAATCTCATGGGATGATTACTTGACAAGTATTATATAATTGTTAATAGATACTTACATATCAAATTTGGAGGGCCAATTTCAGGGGTTATATCATCTCTTTGATGATAGTCATGGAGCAACCATTATCTCCTCATATTTATCTTTGGATCTAGTTCAACATTAGTTAGCAGTTGGTAACTGTTAGGAAATGATTGTTGTTCCTATAGGGATTCAAACTAACCACAAGGTAGAAGCAATGGCGGCACTCCAAGGTATTCTCCAAAGATTATAATAACATCATCAAATGCCTAAAGGGAACCTCTAAGCCTTCATGGACTATCAATAACATAATTAAGGCTGTTAGAGACCTCATCAACAATTTTGAGAAATTCTTCATATCTCATATCTATCATGAAGTTAATGGTTCTATTGATTGGGCAACCAACATGGCAGTCATCCAAGACAAAATGATTACATGGAAGGGTGAAGAACACATCCCTGATGACATCAGATCAATCATTTTTAAGGATCGATACAATAGTACCCCAAAGATCATAAAAGAACAAAGTAATGATGAAACAGATTAAAACGAGTACTATGAGTAATAATAATAAGGTCAGTATCATTTATAGAAAGACCCACGCTACCGCTTCCCACGCTTTCTGGGTATATTTGGTAGTTTTGAGAAATCTGCCTAAAGCTCTCTGCAACTCTTGACCTACTGCTCTGGTTTGTGAAAAAATGGGAGGAAACCGAGGTTGTTACGAAACCAGCAACTACAAGGAGGTGGTCTGGAACATTTTGCAGAAGGGCGGGTTTTCAAAGTTTATGGAGAGGCTCCATGGGCGCGACGCCATAGTTACTAAGTTCTTCTGTAAAAATTGGAGAAAGGGCACTCTGAAGATGGGAGATCAATCAATCTCCATATATGAGGACCTCATTGCTCAGGTTACGAGTCTCTGTAGGGAAGGAAGCAATTACTACAGAGACAGGAAATTGAGCAAGGATGCCATTGAAAGATATCCTGAAACGACAAAGGAGAAAAAGCACCTGGTCAAGGTAAGTAAAACTTACTATCCTCCTAGGGCTTTTGTTAAACCATGGAGGGAGGTATTATTTTCTATAATGCACTATGTAACTTTGGATGGTAGATTCACAAAAGTGTATGGCTACCATTTTGTTTTGCTGAACCATTTTAGGTATGATGAAAAAGTCAAATATCCCTTATTTTCTGTTGTGCTCCATGAATGCTACCATCAAGGCTCACAAAAAAAACCCTATGGATGATACTACCATGCATCAAGGCCTCATGGTTTTGATTTATGACCACCTCAAAGCCAACCAAATTGCCCGCCCTCAGCCTTCTATTCCAGAGTCAGAGGAGGAAGGGTTGGATTCTATTGTTTCTTTAGGTGAAGAGTCAAATAGTGATTTGATGAGTGAGTCTGAAGAGAGTCTGGATGACTCTGAAGTGGAAACTAGCAAGAAAAGAAAACATGTGAGAACCAAGCCTTCCTCCTTGAAGAGCAAGAATAAATCTAAAGAAAAAATTCTCCAAATTAGCTCCTCCTCGGAGGAAGAGGTCTCTAAGGATTCTGAGAATGAATCTCTGTCTCCCCAGAAAAAGAAAAAGAAAATTTATATTTAGACAAGGAATAAACAAAATAAAAAAGATGCCAACATTATGGAGCTCAAGGAATAGGTGCAGAGAAAGAACCCAGATCTCGACCAGAATGTGGAGGAGGAGACCATTGGGGAAGGTTCTGATCAAAGAATCATATAAGTTGGAAAAAAAACTGTTAGAGACCCCCCCAATATGGAAAAAGACAATGCTAGTGAGAAATCTCCCTCCTCATGTCCTCCTTCAGAGGGTTTGAAAGGCTTTGTGGACACCATTGAGTGGCTAATTTCCAGTTACAAGAAAGCTATGGAGGATATTAAGAAGCTCAATCATAGAGTCCAAATTCTGGAGACTATTAGTTTCGGCGGAGGCAAGTCAATGGCAGAACGGGTTGAGGATCTGACTAAAACAATTGCTAAAGCCGAAGAGATCAGAGACTCCTTTAACCCTAGGTTCAAGAAAATCGAGAAAGACTTGACTGAGAGGAAAAATAATGAGATTGGTATGGATCAAAGAATGGAGGAAATTGATAAAAAAGTCAACAAAATTGAAGAAAGCCTCAAAAGCATTGCAGTACAAAGCTTAAATATTATGAAGGCTTCAGTTGGCAACACAAAAATCCTCATCAACAAAATGGAAGAGGAGAAGGATTCCCTGGAGATTGATCCTGATATGGATGGCATGGGAGAAGTGCAAGGACCTAGAATAAGGACCAGAGGAAAAAAAGAAGGAGAAAAAGCCAAACAACGACCTGGAAGAATTCAAAGCTGTCACGACAAACTATGATCAGTTGGTGAATAAGGCGGAGGAGCTCCTTAAGTCTTTTTAGTTGTGTTGTGTTTTCTTTGGTTTTTTCTGCTCCGCTATTCCTTTCTTTTGTTGTTCTTTCAGTTGACTAGTTTTTTCCAGTCTTTTTGTAAATTGTTCCTAGCAGATCTGGCTACTTTTTGATGATCTCTTATTATCCTTTGTAAAGGTTTTGAGTCCTTAAAACCTATTTTTCTTATTAATCAGAACATTAGTTAGCAGTTGATCCTAGTTTGTCACCAACAATCTTAATTATGTATATACTTGATTGGATCATGGTATCATCATCTACCAAGGACTTGAAAACACATGAGAATATTTCAAAGTCAATATCATTGTACATTTGGATCCTTATTCCTTCAAATTTATATCCAAAAATGTGAATAATTATTGCATTTGTACTTAATCTATCTCATTCACAAAGGGAGAAATATTGTTTATAGGAATTGGATAATATGTTTTCTTCGATCAATTTACCATTTCTGAAGGATATTATATATTGTAGGAAGGCTACATATTATCTCTCCTTATGTCAAATGGATGGATAATTGATTGTACACTTATTATAGTTCTCATCCACATGAGGTCTTGTGTTCTCCATCCATCACTTGATTATTTTTATTAGCATATTTTATCTCTTTTTGAGAGGAATTTTGTTGCACAAGGTTTTTTCCTTTTCTCTATTTGTAAGATATTGCATTGTAAATAGGTACCTAATACATGACCTAGTAGTTGGGACCCATAATCATAATCATCATACTTTTTTCACCATTTTCATTTTGTTTACATTCTCTGTAAGTTGCAATTAAGGGGTGGTGTTGTTGTGAATAGGTTTTTCTTAACCACTTTCCCCCTTTCTAGTGTGAACAAGGTACATAATTTAACTAGACTAATTAGCTACACCCCTTTCACATATATGTTCACATGTTAAGTTTATTTAGGGACATGGGAATCTTTCTAGAAGGTCTTAGTTGTCACTTAATATTATCTTATCTTATCTTGGGTCAGTTCTCCTGTCATAGGATTAAGACATTTGTCATGTGTTGGCAATATAGCATTATAACAAACAATGGGAGATTGTTGACATTTCAATAAGGAAGGTTGTTGATGATGTGAGACATGGACCAACTCTGATACCATGTGAGATTTTGCCAAGATCAAGAGGCAATGGAAAGCACAAATAAGAGAGAACAAAATAGATGATAGAAATAAATTGTATTCTATCAAGATGAAAAATATGATCAACTGGATCATTAAGCATTACATACAATGAATATGAGCCTACTTATATAGGCAAGGCTATATGGATATGTGAGCACACAAACATGACATGTGGCTCAATAAGAAATAAGGGTAGGTAGGAAATAGGTGTGGGTAGGTAGGAGAAATAATATAATAGTCCACATGAGGTGGATCACCCACTGAATGTGGAGTGTAACAACAAGATCAACACCATAAAAAGTGGATTTTCTCCTACACACACTATCCCAATGTGGCACAAACACCCAAATGTCTCATACCCAAACTACTATGAAATGCATTTCCTAAGTAAACTTAAGTAAGGTGTAATAATATCCAAGATGAATAATTATTTACACCAACACCCTCCCTTAAGTGCAACTTAGGGGAATGCACTTAAGTCTACAATGCAACTAAGCAATGCAAGATGGGTCTCGGCTATGAGGCTATGTTAGGTACCCATGTACAAATGCAAATGCATGAAAACCAATGCAAGGAAATCTCTCACAAAGCGGGGAAAGAGAGAAAAACCCAATGGGAAAAAACCCTCCCCCAAAAGAGAGATGAAAACTAGATACAAAGAACTCTCATAGAAGTATGTGAAGGAAAAAACCCCATGTGAGGAAAAAGTCCCCCCCCATATGAGAGAAGAAGAAGAAGAGAGACTAGGAAGCCCCCCCTCAATGTGGAATCTGCACCAATGATAGAAGCTCGAAGATGAATGAAGAAACTGCTCCATGAACATCGAACAACATTCCTCCAAAGGTGGTAAACTATGCCACACTACTGAAAAAGGCACTCTAAGATCTAGTGGAGATGAATATAGAACAATATCCAAAGACTCATATGTCTCCTCAAAAGATAAAGAGACCTCCTCCAAGTGTTGTACAAAAGTATCCACAATCATGTCAACCTCTAAAGATTGATCATGTAGAGAATGCACAAGAGGGTCAGAGTGATCCCCCGCAATAATCAAAGAAGGATCATCTTCATCAAAGAGAAGATGAATGTCATGAATGGTGTCTCCCAAATCTACAATGTAGGAGTCCACAAACAAACCTGCAATGTCTGTCAAGTAGGCATCCCAATCAACTGAAGCTGGAAGATATGAAATATCCTGCTGCACTGAATCATAAGAAGGCAAAATTGTCACACTAGCTGCATCATCAGGTGCAATAGGTGATGTGATATCAATATGAGGAGATGAAATACAAGGCTCAAGAATGGGGTCACATGTGAGAATCCCCATGTTCAAGTGTCCAAAGTTCTCCTCAAAAACTGAACCATCACAAGAAGTGTGATCAACATGTGTAAAATCATCAAATGGGAAATCATCATCATCAACAAAATCTGAAAAGGAGTATAACCGACATGCATGATCAACCACCCCAGTCGCAATGATAGCTCTAGTCTCCAAGTCTCGAATGAAAACTGACTCAGGTGTGAACTCCACAACTCTCTTAGTTGCGCCATGTGTGATTTGATAGATGGAAAGAAGATTGTTTGTCAAGTGGGGTACACACAACACATTATTGAAGGAGTTATCCCCAATGTCAATAGATCCTTTCCCAATCACATCCATGTATGTATGATTGCCCATCAAAATCTACAGCATGTGGCAAGGCTCAAATGTAGAAAACATAGACTATGAAGATGCCATATGATGAGAAGCCCCTGAATCTAGAAGCCATCTCCCTAAATCAGGACTTGTAGTAGCACAAAGAGCTTGTCCCTTTCCTTTATTTGTCCCAAAAGAGTGATCCTTTCCTTTATCCTTGGAAGAAGAAGCCAATGTAGACATTCTAGAAGGTAGGTTGATTTTATTCTTCTCAAGAAGATTCTTCAACTCATCAATATCCTTCTTATAACAATGATGTTCATCATGTCCCGACTTCTTGCAATATCCACAAAAAAGATTGTCCTTATATGATTTCCTCTTAGGTGAGAATGGTGAATCACCTTATTGTGGAGAGGAAAATTGTGCTCAATCTTGTTGTGGTTTAGACTTAGGTTGATTTTGATTCTTGCCTTTTCCTTGATTACTTTGATTCCCTTTGTTAGCCACCAAAGCTTGTGACTTTGAAGATTTGAGAATCCCCATCGTGGTCAACTTAGATTGCTCAAGTATCAACATCTCAGTGAATGAATCAAATGAGGGACAAGTGTATGAGGAACCTTGAGCTAACCTATGGGTGTGAAAGATAGATACAAAGGCTACATACTCTGAAGGAAGCTTGTCCAACAAGTTATAAATCAATTGAGCATCCTTTTTTTCAATTCCACAATCCTTTAGCTTTGTTCTTAGCTCAGTTGCTTTTGTGACATAATCTTGGATTGTATCAAAATCCTTGGGATCCAAAGTTGTGAGTTCACTATCAAGCTTGTAGCCCTTAATCTCATCAACTTGACCATACAATTTCTTAAAAATATCCCAAGCCTCTTTAATTATTGTACACTTATCAATGTGAAAAATGAGGTAATTTGATACATACTTTCTAAGAGTTCCAAGTGCCATAGCATTCTTAGTAAGCCATTCAATTTGAGCATTAGGATCAGCCTTAGGATCAGGTGGTGTTGTAATAGTTTCATTTACATAATGAATGAGTCTTTTTTCCATTAGTTTACTCCATGCCTTAATTTTCCATGATGCATAATTATGAGGAGTTAAAAGTGGAAATTTAGGAGAACCCATAGCACCAAAATGAAAAAACACAAGATAGAGAGAGGCACAATCACACAAGACACCCCCCCCAAAATACTCAATCAAGAAATCCCCCCAAAAAAGGTGATTTTGGCACTTTATACTTAGTGCGTATACAATGGGCCACTTGCAAACCAAGGTAAAGTGGACTTCTGATTTCAATTTACAACTTCTCAAAATGAGATCTAAGAGACTTCAACAAATATTGCTAGTGATCTAAACTGAGATCCAAGCAAAATACAAGTACCAAATATGCCAAAAATGGCCAAATACTGAAAGTACAATTTCTACTTAAAATCACTGCAAACAGATGGTAGATTATGAAATTAGATGAAAAAATATGCACTTTCAAAAAAAACGACACCTGAAAAGGAGTCCATATGAACCCCAACGAAGCCTCCAAAGTTGTAAAAATCAGAATTTCATGATTTCTGAAAAACCTGTATCCGAAAATTAGAAAACTTATACACCACTGTACAGATCACGAAATTCTACCCCAAAGCAAAAAAAAATTCTTGAAAAAACGAGTCCGGATGAGTGAGATACCACTATTTGAAAATTGTCTGCAAAATTATAATTTCTGGAAAATTTCCGTTGTAGAGTCAAACTTCAAATGCCTCTAAATTTGGCCTCTGAAGTCTGATTTTGATGAACCAAAAGGCAAAACTGACTTTCTTGGTCCTCCTCAATCCAATGGTAGCCTCAAATTTGACCCATCAAGCTTCAATAATAACTTGCAATAGAAAACTACAAAATACACAACCCCAAATAGCATCAAATTTCTCTCAATTAGCAAACCAATGACACTCTAATGGCTCTGATACCATGTGAGACATGGACCAGCTCTGATACCATGTGATATTTTGCCAAGATCAAGAGGCAATGGAAAGCACAAATAAGAGAGAACAAAATAGATGATAGAAATAAACTGTATTCTATCAAGATGAAAAATATGATCAACTGGATCATTAAGCATTACATACAATGAATATGAGCATGCTTATATAGGCAAGGCTATATGGCTATGTGAGCACACAAATATGACATGTGGCTCAATAATAAATAAGGGTAGGTAGGAAATAGGTGGGGGTAGGTAGGAGAAATAATATAATAGTCCACATGAGGTGGATCACCCACTGAATGTGGAGTGTAACAACAAGATCAACACCATAAAAGGTGGAATTTCTCCTACACACACTATCCCAATGTGGCACAAACACCCAAATGTCTCATACCCAAACTACTATGAAATGCATTTTCTAAGTAAACTTAAGTAAGGTGTAATAATATCCAAGATGAATAATTATTTACACCAACAATGATTATGGATATAACTGATTAAGGATGTTTAGTGTCTTGATATTATTATTTTGTCATTGATGTCAAGAAATTGATTTTCTAATTCAGTATGATGTTGCCATATCTTGAGAAGTATTATTTGAAGAATATAAAGATGTCGGTAAAAGGCACAGGAAAGATTATGATGAATAAGGTATTCAATGGGAAACTATTACCGAGTCAGACAATGATGAGATCATGATGTTTAGATTGTTTTAACATCATACATATGTTGTAAATTGTAAAGGTTAATACTATACTATGTTATCAAGCAAATAATCTAGTCAATAAACCCTAAGGAACCTAGTCAGTAAACCCTAAGGTTATTGCTATCGGTTAATGAAGGTGGAATGTCTACCGAGTACAGTTTAGTATTTACTGAGTTGTAACCGAGCTATAACAGAATGCATTAAATGGTTACATGCGTTATTTAATGAAGGAAGCTGATGAGCTGGAACTAATTAAATGATTGGTATGCCGTAAATATAGTTTGTTAATGAATCTATGGCAAAGGAAAGTCGGCATGAAGATCTACAGTGCAAATTGAACCGCAATACCCTGGCACAAGTTCCAAGAAATATATACAAGTTCCTAGGCGAGATAAAACATTTCCAGATCGAAAGATGCATTGAACCTGGACAAGATTGAAGATCTGATGGCTATGATCGATCATGGGAAATGTGATCAAGGAGATTAAGCGGTTAGCTAATTGTTTATAAATAGCAAATTGTTGATAAACAATATGTGTAGGCAAGTGTATGCACAGGGATGCTACATAGTGATTACCGAGCACAGAAGCTTGAAGACCTATTTGAATAGCAGAGTATAGAAGCCTAGCAGATGGACAAGATTAGTTCTATGTCTAGATTGTATTGAGAAAATAAGAATCTGCTTTAGCATTTTAGATGTGAAGTTGCAGATAGATTTTTATTACTGTTATTTTGTGAAAGTGACAGAAAATCTCTTAACCGAGTGGATTTAACAGTCTTATTTGTAAAACCCTCTAGCAAGGTGACATTCTGATTGAGTGTTTGAAATCCTTTAACAAGGTCACTTCTAACAAGGTGAAGATCCTAACAGATTTGAGGGAAATCCCTTAACCGGGTCACATCTAGCAATGTGTTTGTAATCTTTAATAGGATTTGCTTTTAACCGAGCATACTCTAGAAGAGTATATTTCTTAGTGGGTCCGAAATCCCACAGTGGTTTTTCCCTATTTGGGTTTCCATGTTAAATCTGGTGTTATGAGGTTTATGATGTTTATATGCTTTTGAGTTTGCATGTCTAACAATTTTGGGTTATATTACTAAAGTATATGTTATCGAGGTTGAATCTGATGTTTTTATGGAAGATTAAGTTTGTATGATTCCCCCCCCCCTCATCTTGTTGGCTATTGGATCTATACTTACATTTAGTATCAAAACGATCAATTGGTATCAAAGGTTTGGACTCTGGAAGAAAAGTTTAAAGGCACTTGAGTTAAAGATCCAAAGATGTATAAGAGGGATGCACCAAAGCCGAACAAGTCAAGTTTCTCTACATGGCAGAAAAGGATGAAGTTGCATCTATCAGGAGTTGGAGAATATGTTGTATACTATCTAGAGAATGATTTTGTTACACTTAGCACCTATCCATTGACAATGGAAGAGATAAAGGCAAAGAAAGAACATATTCAAGCGATGATTGAAATAACATCTGCATTGACCAATTCATAGTTTAGTGATCTAGAAGGCTGCAATGATGCAAAGGCAATGTGGGATAAGCTCATATCAGTGTATGGAGGAGATGAACATGTTCAAAGAGAAAAAGTAGATAGTCTAAGAGGACAACTTGAATCTATGAGGATGAATGAAGGTGAGAACATAACTCGGTATAGTACAAGACTAAAAGAGATTGTCAATCAAATCAAAGGAGCAGGTGGAACTATTGAAGAAAATGATATAACAAGTAAGTTGTTGAGAACCCTTCTACTGGCTTATGCAATCCAAGTCTCTGCAATCAATGAATTGAGGTCTGCACCTAATATGCCAGTTTCTTTAGATGCTACTATTGGTAAGCTACATGCATTTGAATTAAGTAACTTTGATAACAATGGATCTTTGGTAAATAAAGTTGAATCTGCATTTAGTTCTTTTCATCTTGATGAATCTAATGATTACAATGAAAGAAAGTATAAGTACTCTGAAGGAGATCACAGTGTAGCAAGTGAAAGATTTCGTAAGAACATGGAAGAAGTACACAAACTGTATGAGGAAATTAGAAAGCAAGAAGAGTTTGAAGCACTATTAGCCAAAAGGTTACCGAGAGGCAAAGGTAAGTATAAAGGAAAAGTACCTTTGAAATGTTTCAATTGTGATAAAATAGGACATATGGTTTTTAACTATCCTGACAAAGTTTCTACTGAAAAGAGAGATTACCGAGATGACAAATAGAAAGATAATCATTACAGAGGACACTGAGACTTCAGAAGAAGAGATAGAAAGACATGTTTAATAGCTGATGAGGAATCCAATGATGATAAATCAGATGAAACTGATATAGAGGAAGTAGTTTATGTGGCTATCAAAGATGGATCAGATGAAGAAAGGTATGATGAAAAAGCCCTAATATCACGCATAAACACTAATTATTCTTGGATCATAGATAGTGGATGCTCACATCATATGATAGGAGATAAACACAAGTTTGTTATATTAGAAGATTATGATGGAAGCTATGTTAGATTTGGTAATGATGCACCATGTCCGGTGAAAGGTAAAGGATCTATGAAACTTCTTGACAATGCAAGATGCAATGATGTTTATTGGGTTGAAGGTTTGAAATACAATTTGTTGAGTGTAGCATAGCTAAACAAAACAGGTTACCGAATAGAATTTCAGAAAGGAATCATCAAAGTTCATGACAAGAATGGAAAGTTAGCTGCTACCGGGACACAAACAAAAGGTAACACATTTCACCTTGACTCAACTCGTAACAAGTGTTTGTATGCAAAGATAGATGATACCTGGTTATGGCATAAAAGGTTTTGTCATGTAAATTTTGATAATTTGATCAAAATAAGCAAGAAGCACTGAGTAAGAGGTCTACCGAGTCTTGAAAAACCTGAGAATGCTATGTGCCGAGGATGTCAGATGGGTAAGATGACAAGATCAAGCTTTACAAGTAAGTCTTACACTTCTAAGGGAATTTTAGATTCATTGCACACTGATCTTTGTGGTCCTATGAAAGTTCAAAGTTATTATGGTGATATATATTTCATATTATTTGTGGATGACTATTCAAGGATGATGTCAGTAATGTTTTTAAAAGAAAAATTAGAAGCTTTTCAAATGTTTAAATGGTACAAGGCAAGAGTTGAAAATGAAATAGGAAGACAACTGAAATGTCTTAGATCAAATGGAGGAGGAGAGTTCACATCTGATGAATTCAACTTATTCTACAATGATCATGGTATTAAAAGATAAGTCTCTACACCGAGAACTCCACAACAGAATGGAATAGCTGAGAGAAGAAATAGATCTATTGTGGATTGTGCTAGAACACTGATGATTGAAAAGAAGGCGCCACAAACATTTTGGAGAGAAGCAATAAGCACAACAGTTTACACCCTGAACCGAGTACAATTGAAGAAAGGTACTTTGAAGACACCATATGAAATCTGGTAATGATAAGAAACCTAATGTAAGTTATTTTAAAAACTTTGGAAGTAGATGCTATGTACACAAAGATGATAGAAATGGCAAGTTTGATCAAAAGAGTGAAGAAGGAACATTTCTAGGTTATTCTTCTAGAAGCAAAGCATTTAAATAACTGATCAAATCATCTAACAAAATAGTAGAAAGTGCAAATGTGAAAATTGATGAATTTGCAGAAAGAAATGATGAAGGAAATTCCAAGGAACCAGAAGACTATGATGAATTTGTCTATGTTCAACCGAAAAGTCTTACCGAGAAGACTATTGAAGAAAATGAAGAGAATATCTAGTTACTGAGTGATGAAGAAGATCATACAGAGCCTACCAAGCCTGTATTAGCCAAGTATGTCAGAAGAAATCATGCACCAAGTCAGATTATAGGAGATAAGGATAATCCAGTGATGACAATGAACACACTGAGACAGAACACATGTCTGATATCTGAATTTGAACCAAGAATAGTGAAAGAGGCATTTAATAGTGAAGATTGGATAAATGCTATGACAGAAGAGATTGATCAAATCAAGAAGAATGACACATGGACACTAATCCCAAGACTGAAGGACAAAAATGTAATCGGTACAAAGTGGATTTTCAAAAACAAGCTAAATGAAAAAGGAGAGGTAATTCGAAACAAAGCAAGACTAGTTTGCAAAGGTTATGGTCAAGAAGAAGGAATTGATTATGGTGAAACTTTTGCACCTGTTGCTAGACTTGAAGGAGTAAGAACATTGTTGGCATATGTTGCTTTCAAAAATTTCAAGGTATATCAAATAGATGTCAAATCTGCATTTCTGAATGGAATATTAGAAGAAGAAGTTTTTATTGAACAACCTGAAGGATTTGTTGAAGACAAGAATAAAGATCAGGTATGTAAATTGAAAAAAGCTTTATATGGTTTGAAACAAGCACCTAGAGCATGGTATGAAAGATTGCACTCTTATTTGATTAAGATTGGTTTTATAAGGACAAGTGAGAACAACAATATGTACATGAAGAATGATGAAAATGGAATACTGATCTCAGCCATATTTGTTGATGATATTATATTTTGTGGAAATGACTCTTTATGCAAGAACTTTGGAAATGAGATGAGCAAAGAATTTGAGATGTCATTAATCGGTGAGATAAAGTATTTTATAGGTTTACAGATACTACAAATGAAAAATGAGATTTTCACTACTCAATCCAAGTACATAAAGGAAATCTTGAAGAAATTTGGAATGGAGGATTCAAAACCAATAAGTACTCCTATGATTACCAATTGTAAATTATCAAAGAATGATGAATCTGCATCTGTTGATGCGACACTTTACCGATCCATGATTGGAAAGCTACAATATGTTGTTCACAGCAGACCTGACATAGCACATGCAGTAGGTATAGTTGCAAGATTCTCTACAGATCCTAAGGAAACACACATGACAGCAATCAAAAGAATTTTTAGATACTTGAAAGGGACAGAGGATTATGGCTTAGTATATCAAAAAGGAAATGATTTTGATTTAAAAGTTTATAGTGATGCTGATTGGGTAGGCAACATTGATGACAGAAAAAGCACAAGTGGAGGAGCTTTCTTTTTAGGAGAAAGACTAGTGAGTTGGCTTAGCAAGAAACAAGGATGTGTTTCACAGTCAACAACAAAAGCTGAATACGTTGCTGCAGCATTGAATTGTACCAACATTGCATGGATCAAACAACTGTTGGAAGGTATAAATGAGAAAGTTACCGAGCCAGTAACTATATTCTGTGACAATACTAGTGCCATTAATATTTTAAAGAATCCTGTTATGCACTCTAAGACAAAGCACATCTCTATCAAATATCATTATCTTAGAGAAGAAGCTCAAGAGAAGAAAGTGGTGTTGGAGTATGTTAGCACAAAGGAATAAATAGCAGATATCTTCACCAAGCCACTACCAAGGGACACTTTTGAATATCTCAGAAGTAAGTTAGGGGTCCTACCCCTATCCTCTACTCACTGACTGAGTTCGGTGAAAGCATCAATCTGATGACTCTATCGAATATCTTTTAGGAGTTGATGTTGCATTACACGTTTTAGGATTTTTTCTAAAGGTGTACAAGAAATATTACAGGGAACAGGAATTAAAGACAAAATGCTCTGACCGAGACTGAATTGATACACAACAGCAGGAAATCACTTCATACAGGAAGAAATTATGTTTTAGTTCTTTACTTTTTGGCATTATTGTCAAAGGGGGAGAAGACTGAAGTTTGGAAAGAAGACTAAGAAAAGAGGAGAAGTCTAATGTATGGGGGAGAGCATTTCAGCATTTCAGAATCACAGCAATCCGAATCTTTTAAGGTCAAATTAATTGGTTTTGCCATCAATGCCAAAGGGGGAGATTGTTGGCAATATAGCATTATAACAGACAATGGGAGACTGTTGACATTTCAATAAGGATATTGAGAAGGTTGTTGATAATTATGGATATAACTGATTAAGGATGTTTATTGTCTTGATATTATTATTTTGTCATTGATGTCAAAAAATTGATTTTCTAGTTCAGTATGATGTTGCCATATCTTGACAAGTATTATTTGAAGAATATAAAGATGTCGGTAAAAGGCACAGGAAAGATTATGATGAATAAGGTATTCAATGGGTAACTATTACCGAGTCAGACAATGATGAGATCATGATGTTTAGATTGTTTTAACATCATACATATGTTGTAAATTGTAAAGGTTAGTACTATACTATGTTATCAAGCAAATAATCTAGTCAGTAAACCCTAAGGAACCTAGTCGGTAAACCCTAAGGTTATCGCTATCGGTTAATGAAGGCGGAATGTCTACCGAGTAAAGTTTAGTATTTATCGAGTTGTAACCAAGCTATAACAGAATGCATTAAATGGTTACATGCGTTATTTAATGAAGGAAGCTGATGAGATGGAACTGAATAAATGATTGGTATGCCGTAAATATAGTTTGTTAATGAATCTATGGCAAAGGAAAGTCGGCATGAAGATCTACAACGCAGATTGAACCGGAATACCTTGCACAAGTTCCAAGAAATATATGCAAGTTCCTAGGCGGGGTAAAACATTTTCAAATTGAAAGATGCATTGAATCTGGACAAGATTGAAGATCTAATGGCTATGATTGATCATGGGTAATGTGATCAAGGAGATTAAGTGGTTAGCTAATTGTTTATAAATAGGAAACTATTAATAAACAATATATGCAGGCAAGTGTATACATAGGGATGCTACATAGTGATTACCGAGCACAGAAGCTTGAAGACCTATTTGAATAACAGAGTATAGAAGCCCAACAAATGGACAAGATTAGTTCTATGTCTAGATTGTATTGAGCAAATAAGAATCTACTTTAGCATTTTAGATGTGAAGTTGCAGATAGATTTTTCTTATTGTTATTTTGTGAAAGTGACAGAAAATATCTTAACCGAGTGGACTTAACAGTCTTATTTGTAAAACCCTCTAGCAAGGTGGCATTTTGATCGAGTGTTTGAAATCCTTTAACAAGGTCACTTCTAACAAGGTGAAGATCCTAACAGATCTGAGGGAAATCCTTTAACCAGGTCACATCTAGCAATGTGTTTGTAATATTTAACAGGATTTGCTTTAAACTGAGCATACTCTAGAAGAGTATATTTCTTAGTGGGTCCGAAATCCCACAGTGGTTTTTCCCTATTTGGGTTTCCACGTTAAATCTGGTGTTATGAGGTTTATGATGTTTATATGCTTTTGAGTTTGCATGTTTAACAGTTTTGGGTTATATTACTAAAGTATATGTTACCAAGGTTGAATCTGATGTTTTTATGGAAGATTAAGTTTGTATGATTCACCCCCCCCCCCCAGCTCTCATCTTGTTGGCTATTGGATCTATACTTACATTTAGTATCAGAACTATCAATCATGATCTTGTCCAAACCAACCTATCAACCTTGTTGTTATTAGAAACACATAATATGTACATTTTGTATTGTAATATCCAATTCAATATAATCCATTGTGTACATAGCCAAGCATTATTTTTCTCTTGCTACTCTCTTGCGGAATGTATCTTTTGATTTTGTAGGTGATTCCAAAGTCTTGAGGCCATTGGTGACTATCAAAGAAAATATTAGGGACCACAAAAAATAATATTCTATTATTTCAATTTATCTTGATAAATTATCTCTCATTATCTTACTACGCATTTAGAAAGTATGGAACTATGTGCCACCTTATGGATTATGCAAATCATAAAAGGGGTTGCAAATGAATATATTGGTTATCATGATCATTTAATTTAGGATTAGGAGAGAGCAATTTTTTTTAGCTAATGTCAAATGTTTGAGCATAAGTATGACAAGGATGATTCATGATGGAATCAAAGGATAATGGTATTAGATGTTGTTCTTGTTATTAGGTTGTGTCCTAACATGGATGAAGTCATTGTAGATTTCATAGCTTATTTAGGTCCGAAATAACATGATGAGGAACCATTTGGAGGTTAGGTTTTAGCCCATTTCAAAAAAACATTAGGGTTTATCTCATGCCATTTTATTGTGAGTTTCTAAATTTTATATATTTTAATTGCTATTGGGTACACAACTAGAGATAGTTCTTTAGTGAGTCCTCCTACTATGACTATATAATTAGGGTTGAGTACTTGGGTGATAGATGAGTTGAAAAATCAGCCTCTTATTCATGAAATTGGTGTAGGGAATGTGCAAATAATCTATTAGTACATGGATTTGTCTACCTATAGAACATAGGTTTGCCTTGATATGTAGACCTCAACATAGTGGTTAAAATAATGTTTGCAAACACCTTTGAGAAGCTTGTTAAGTGAAGGTCATGTTCTCCTTAGTTAACTCTTATTTTTAGTTGTAATACTTTATTAAGGATTGAAAGACATGTCACATAATGAATGTAGCAAACACTATCCCAAACAAAGGTGATATGAAATCCAAAGTTTACAATATGATACTTGGAATATGGATTGTAACAAGGATAATTCAAGGTCCTAAGACACTAGGGTTTCAAGAGTGATACCATAAATATATATTAACAAGAATGGTTTCAAAAGACTTTTTGTAAACCTAAATATCATTGTGATAATTGACATGATGTAATGGTGCTAAATTGGTGGGAATCCAATGAAAAGTAGACGATCCAAGATGATGGTGGGATATTAGTTGATGGAAAGTGATCCTTGCATGAGGTAAGAATTATGTCTTTTCATATTTGATTTGGACACACAATTAAAAAAAATTTAACATGGGAAGCAATGTACAATAGTTGATTGGAAGGGAGATCACATGAACCTAATTTTAAAAAGGAAAGGATCAATTTCATTTTATGAAATCAATCCATAAATGATTAAGTAAACTCAATATTTGTTTGAAAAAGAGGTTGGATATATTTCCAAGAATCAAATAGAAAATTTATACCAAATAGGAAGACAAATAACTAAAAATCATATACTTAAAACACCCACATAAAATAATATACAAAAAAATACAAAATATATGTCTTTTACTATTATAAAATAAAATATCATTTAAAAATATAAACATACGCATATATCAAGAATAAATTAAGAATATATATTCTTCTCTACAATGTTATTCAAATCAATTACTTGAGTACAATTTGTAAGGGTTCTTGTATTTACACCATCCACCAAGGTTTAAACCCCTAAAATATTATTTAAGGGATGAGATTAAGGTTATTGTCCCAAATGACTTTGGTGAAATGAATACCCTCCATTCCTTGGCTCTTAGCCAAATAAAATATAAACATAAACTAATGCTTCCATATTGAACAACAAAAACAAACTCATGGATTGTATAAAATCCTCCATTCAAAAACTCTAATACAACATTTACAAAGTTATATATACACATATACACATATATATGTATATGTATATATGTATAAGTGCACATACACATACATATGTACATGCACACACGTGTGTGCACGCGCACGCACACATAGTTAACAATAAAATTTACAAATTTAACAAAGGTTTTAGATAATAAAAAAACAAATTTCAGACAAAAAAAAAGAAAGAACAATGGAAAAAAAATTATAAAAACCTACAATTAAGTTGAAAAACTGATGCAGGTGACGACTTGACAAGGTTCCAATCATCAAAGGTTCACCGCTTCCCAAGTTCGCCGAGATAACTGTCGAAAATGACAGTTACAATGTCATTTTCGACAGTTATACACTTTCGCAAGAAAATGTTAAATAAAAAGGTTTGATCAAACACCCCCTTCGATCAAACCTTTTATTTTATTCATAAAATAATGACTGACAATGCCTTTGATTGAACCCATGAAATATAGTCATGTTCAATCGAAGCTAAATATGCCCTTCGGCTGAAGGTATTGAAAAATGATTTTCCACTACCACCAATTTTTCTTCGTGACCAAAAGTGTAACCCACTATTACATTAAAAAATAATTAGTTGCTAGAAAAGTCTTCCACCAAAGTTCAAATCCTTGATGGTGAATTCTTGACAAATTGGATCCCTAGATGACTTTGACAAATTGGATCCCCTACACATGGTTTCTTAGCAGAAGGTGACCTTTTGGATGTATGCTTTAAATTTTTGTAACTTTTTATATAAACATAAACTCATCCTTCCATATTGAATATCAAAACAAACTTGTGGATGGTATAAAATCCTCCATTCAAAAAATCTAATACAACATGTATACTTAAAGAGAAATATTTTACATTTAAAAATAACTAACGACTAGAAAAGCCATCTACCAAAGTTCAAACCTGTGGAGGTGCACTCAAACTATATATGATCCTTGAATGACTTTGACAAATTAGATCAATTGGATCCCCTATACATTTTTGCTTAGTAGAAAGTGACTTTTGGATGTATGCTTAAAATTGTTGTAATTTGTTATATAAACATAGACTCATCCTTCGATATTGAATAACAAAACAAACTTGTGAACAATATAAAATCCTCTATTCAAAAAATTCAATACAACATTTACATTAAAGAGAAGTACTTTACATTTAAAAATAATCAATGGCTAGAAAAGAAATCCACCAAGGTTCAAACCCTTTGAGGCACATTCAGACTACATTCAATTCCTAGATGACTTTGACAAATTGGATCCCCCTACACATGGTTGCTTAGTCAAAAGCAACTTTTTGAATGCATACTTACTCAAATTGTAATCAATCCACCAAGATACATAACTATTTAACCAACGACAACATCTTAAATATATAGTTACTCAAATTGTTAGAATTCATTTTTATAAAGATAAAGATGCCAACATCTATATCATTCAACTTATTTCTAAAACAAATAAAATTATTGACTCTCAAGATTTATGTGAGACAAAGAAATCTACCAATAATCTTTTTTGGTTGTCTTCTTTCATACTCCTCCATTTATGAAAATGCCTTCCATAACACAAGTAATGCCTGCAAATGGAAATATGATACAATAAATTGACAGCTATGATATTCCCCACACTCCATTTGAATTAACTCCCCTTGATTGTTGCACCACTTTGACTTCCATTTCAATTTAGCATAGAGTGTGAGTAGCAGGTATTTCTTGCCATCCATATGTTAGGTATAGTTTATTGCTCCCAAGTATTGTCTCATGGCGCAGCAGCCGCCATTATAAGCGCTGACGCACTCATTTAACTCTATGTGACCCACCTCCCTTAAAACCAGTAAAATTATCGTTTCTCATACACGGATGAGATGTCATTCACATTCACAATGCACATGCTCACAGAATAACTCGTAAATTCTTCCAAATTCCTTCGCCATCCAACGTCTATTTGTCTTTATGCTCGTCTGCATGCAAGGCTGGGATAAAAATATTCGTCTCCACTGGACTTTTAACAACCAAATGCTCACTTAGAATATTTGGGAACGTGTGGACATTTACTACTTCGTTTTCACCCTTGTCCATTGCTTCATAATCATTTATATATATTTGAGTTGTTTTCCATTTTGGTATTCCTTGATGCAAATTATCCTTAGATATTATATGTCATAGATTTCTCTCTCAGTTTGTTTTTATATTGGTTGGGTGGAGGACCTCATTTGATGGCTGTTTGATTGGATTTGAGTACATGTTTTTTCGCTGTGAAATATATTAAAAAATTTAAGAATAGTTTTTAATATGGGAGGGGAGATTGTTTGTTATATTGATCATGAGTTCACTATTTAATACTAGAGTGTGAGTTGATATTGGTATCTCTTCAGTTAAGAGTCTAAGAGTGAGGAGTATCCATTTCAACAAAGTCGCATACACAGTGATATTTCTTTGGCTAAGAGTTTAGGATTGAGGAGTATCAATTTCATCAAAGTCATGTTCACAATGATATCTCTTTGGCTAAGAGTTTAGAATTGAGGAGTATCCATTTCATCAAAGTCACATATAGAAAAGAAATCTCTTCGGCTAAGAGTTTAGGATTGACGAGTATCCATTTCACCGAAGTCACGTATGCAATGGTCTCTTCGGTTAAGAGTTTAGGATTGAGCAGTTGTTGTTATGGAGCCTAATTAGACTTGGAGGTTAAATTTTCCACACTTTTATCGGCGTAGTTTCCACCCTAATTTTTCGATGGGGGTTTGGGGGCAACGCCCCTCGCAAGGTCCAGGGGTAGCGCCTCACGAGACTCAAATGACTTTTATTATATTATAAGGCATCTCGAGTGTTATTTTATATTGGCTGACATATTGTAACCCTAATTTTTGTAATTGACATAAGTCTTGTTAAAACGGGTCAAGCTTAGGGTTTTCTGTAGAGAATTCGGCAGCATTTTTGTAGCAGTATTGAGTTGCAAGGGATTATTGGTTGTGTAGTGTCATAAAATAGAGACCCTTACAATGTTTGACCACATTACGGTCCTCACACATGAGAATCGAATCCCTAGGCCTGATCAGAGACCGGAGACTTGCTCAGCACCTAAAAACTACATCTTTCTTGCCCTCCACACTACCCAAACTGCATCCTATCATGGAAAAAGGGCAAGACAGGGGCATGGTGCCCCTTTCCCTACCCTATTTTGGGGCAGAACCCTTTCCACTTGTGCTTTGGTGGTTGTGCATTGAGCGGGAAAACTCCCCCAATGTCGACCTGTGACAGAAAATCAATCAATTAACCCTAATTGACAAGTATATAAGTCGCATTTGCACCCCCTGCCATTTGGATAAGTTCAATAAGCGATAAGGTGGGCATGAGATCAAGCATTTAAACATTCTTTTCAAGCATTGATCATCTCAAGTCTCCCTTCAAGGCTAGGTGTTGTATTCAAGTCAAGGATTCAACCATTGAAGAGGAGATCCCTTTCAACATTCAATTCAATAGAAGAAAATCTATCAACATTCCTATCACAACCTCCCTTGGGTGATTTACAATCTAGTCTTTCATTTACATTTACTTGCAAGTACTTTCTTTCATCATTTGGTTAATTCCAAAACTAGGGTTTGACTTGAAGGAAAACCCCCAATCCCAAACCCTTTTCCTCTCTTTTCTGTGTGTAGGTTGCAGGTGTGTAGCTGTACTTTCAGATTTGGACTCCATTTGCAGAGGCGGAAAAACCTTTTCGTTTCGTAGATTTTTTGAAGGACTGTGTACACTTTCACCATGGTCCGAACAAATTTTCTCAAATTCATAGGGCAGCTTCATCTCGACATATTATTGAGTATTTGTTGTTATATGGAGCCTAATCAGACTTGGAGGTTAAATTTTCCCTACTTTTATCAGCGCCATTCCCCCCCTAGTTTTTTGATGGGGGTTTGGGGGCAACACCCCCAAGATGGGGTCAAGGGGCAACGCCCCTCGCAGGGTCCAGGAGCAGTGCCCCACGAGACTCAAATGAATTTTATTATATTATAAGGCGTTGGATGTTATTTTTTATATTGGTCGACATATTGTAACCCTAATTTTTGTAACTAACATAAGTCTTGTTAAAACGGCTAAGGGTTTTCTATAGATAATTCTATAGCATTTTTGCAGTGGTATTGAGTTGCAGGGGATTGTTAGGTCTTGGGAAGGACAACTGAGAGGGGGGGGGGGTGAATCAGTTGTCAATAAATTGTAATTCAAATGCAAATTATTCCAACTTAAACTTAAATGTCGATAAACCAAACTTAAGTGTTGGTGAAATAGATTAATAGTTATAGCAGTACCGGTTTAACTTAATGCATAAAATAAAAAGAGAAACAACATCCACAACACATAGCACAAAGATTTTGACGTGGAAACCCGGTAAGGGAAAAACCACGATGGGAAACCTTACCCACAATCAAATGATACTACTACAGATAGTATGTATATACAAATGGGGTGTGCACATGCAGAAAGGCCAACTGCCTAGATCTCACTGCTCAATTACAAAATAGGAGTCACACTGACTACACAATTGGATGGTTAAATAGCATCTCCAAAGCTGGATTTAGTACTGGTTAAGCTCTAAACATGACTGTCAAAACACCTTCATAACCTTCCTTTAACCTTCAAATAATGTCTACGTGATTCGCACAAGGATCTACTTATTTTCGCTCTTCAATATTTGAATACACTCATACCATAACCATACCCTGATCTTCAATAAGATCATACAATCATATATACAAAACCTAAGACCAAATGTATAGGTCGGCTCACTAAAGATATTACAATTAAATCAATTACAAATAAGTCTTGATGTGATACAACATGTCGGCTCAATACATTTACCACAATAACCAATTAATAAACAATCTCCATAACGTGTTGTGTTGATTTGGAGTACCGGTCCATAACCTAGACTTATCTGCCAGTAAAGGCAAATCTCATCCCGATTAGACCAATAAGCAAAACACCAAATCCAAACTTCCAATCCATGTCTTTGATATAACCAAATGATCTCTAGATGATAACAAGTCATCATTGCTGCCGGTGAACAATATAACCTGTTGGTGAACACATACCGGTGAGTGTGCATAAGCCACTAACCATACCGGTGAACATAATGTAAACCTCCAAGAAGATAAGTGTTGACATCAATGACAAAACCAATGCAACACATGACGAATTCATCCATAATACCAATAGAGACTATTGGTTGTAATCGGTTCAATTTGCTGGATAATAATATTGGACTCTCTGTTTGGTGGACCTAGCCCTAGTTTGCGTGAACCACGTTAAATATTGTCTCTTCATTGTTATTATTTTTGTTTTTTTCATTTCTCTATTTAATATTTATCTACATATAATCGGTATTTTTGTATGCAATTCCTAACAGAGTATCCATTTCACCAAAGTCACATATGAAATGATCACTTCGGTTAAGAGTTTAAGATTGAGGAGTGTCCATTTCACCAAAGATACACACACACGATCTTAGCTTTATCCGTTATATCATACCTCCATGAGTTTGTGTTGATACCTCTTTGGTCAAGAGTCCAAAATTGAGGGTTATCCATTCCACCAAAGTCATCTAGAAACGATCCTAACCTCATACCTTTGGGGGTTTGAATATTTGCCAATGGTGTAATTAAGAAACATACCATTATCCTTACCAATTGTGCTCAACCAACTAAACATCAAACCTTTGGTAAAGAAGAGATTTTGATAAACCATTCAAATTTACATAAATTTATGTTAATATATATTTAAATTTTATATAATTGTATTTATAAGAAGCTATGTATAATTTTAAAAACAACTTCAAATGGATAACCATCATAAAAAAATGTTTGAGAATATATAGGAATAATCCTATAAATAAATAAATGTTTGAGAACTAAAAAGAACAAAACAGAAAGGAAATGTTTTTGGTTGATGCAAGATTGGTCATCGACCGAGGATGCTCCTGCATCAAACAACCTAGGTAGAAAAAAGATGTTCCGTGAGAGGCAACTCATGAACCTCTAAAAGGATTCAGGATGAAGATCCCATGCTCATTTTTTATCCAAACATCTTCTTTATCTGCCAATCTCTACTCTATCTCTCTCGGTGCTTCAACCAGCTTCTCTAACCTATGACTCTCTTTGTTTCTCTTTCTTTGCTTCAGATTTGCACATTGCCTTTGTTTCTGTAATTCTGATTTGGTTCTTCCACAAGACCTTATCTAGTTTGTTACCATCATCTCCCTATCCTTTGGTTCCATCTGTCCATCAGACTCATCTGTTAGATCCTTTTGCCAAATCATGTCACCCTCTGGTATAATCTCTACAACTAGTTCTATCAGATCTTTCTTCAAAACCTCTGGTATAACCTTTGCAACCAGTTCTGTCAAACCTTCTGGTATAATTTCTACCACCGGTTCCTTCAAACCTTCCGGTATAACCTTTGCCACCAGTTTCTTGTAACTTTTCTCCAGACTCAGATTCTTCACCTCCTTCTCTTTCTCCTTCAAAGAAATCAATGTGAACTTATGCCCATCCTTTTCAATAGTAACTAGGTTTCTTCTATAGTCATAAATAGATCCTCTATCATACTGCCAGGGTTTTCCCAAAAAGACATGACAAACATTCATTGACACAATATCATATAAAACTTCATCTCTGAAAGGCCCAATATTGAAAATCACCCAATATTGCTCTTTTATCTCTATCTTCTGATCATCTTGTAACCAACTTACCTCATAAGGAAAAGGATGCTCAAGCCTTTTCAACCCAAGCTTCTCAACCATCTCCTCAAATACTAAATTATCAGTACTTCCACTATCTACAATGACCTTGCAACACTTACCACCTGATTTGTATACCGTTTGGAAAATACTCTTCCTCTAAGTAGATCTAGTATCCTTTCTTCTGAACATAAGGGATTCTCCTTGATCTAGTGCATAGTCAAATCCGGTACCATCCAGTTCTTCACTTGCCATACAAGTTATTGACATTCCTTGCTTGCATTCATAGAATCTATGCCTAGTTTCTCCACACTTGAAGCATTTGCTAGGGAATTCTCTACCGATACTACTGCTACCCCTCCTTGTTGTCTTTTGTTCCAGTTCTTTACTCCACTTAGGTTTTGACTCCTCTTCTTCAATCGGTTTCTTCATACTATCATTCATCTTGAATTTCTCCTTTCCCTTATTCAGTTGTCTTCTTCTCATCTTATCCTCAGCCTTCAAAGCATACCGGTAAGCTTCTTCAACTATTGAAATCTTCAACATACTCATCTCATCTTGAACGTTAAAAGCAAGTCCATTGATGTACCTCACCACCTTTTCTCTGTCAATCTCTCTATGTCCAGATCTGATTACCACCTTGTATAATTCCTCAGTATATTCCTTCATAGTCATTTTTCTCTGTTTCAGGCTCTGCAACTTCTTGAACAACTCCAGTTGATAGTTTCTCGGTATGAACTTGGTCTTCAACCTTACAACCATCTGTCTCCACCGGGTGATCTTCAATTCACCATTCTCCACTTTGTCTTTCTGCAACTCTTTCCACCACAAGACAACATGCCCTTTCAACTTGGTCGGTGCCAACCGGACTCTTTGCTGGTCCTTGACATCCTCAAACTCAAAGTAGTCCTCCAACTCTTCGATCCAATTGATCAGATCCTCTGGGTTCAACATTCTGAAAGAGTTAGAAACCTCAACTTTATGCACTTTACTTTCTTGTGCCACTACTTTTAGGAATCTCTCCTCTCTCTCATCTTCTAGTCCTTCAGCTTCCTCAAGCTCTTCATCGACTTCCTCATAAACATCCTTAGAGTTAGGTATTCTTTGCAGACTAGCCAAAGCATTCCAGATCTCATTCCTCACTTCGTTCTTGAAGTCGTCCATCATCTACTCTACCCTCTGAGGGTTTGTTCTCCTTGGTGGTATCTCTTCTTCCACTCCGGTGAATTGCCTCAACTCGGCAATTTGACTACCGGTTTCAATTGCCTCCCCTCAGAGATCTATTGAACACACATGCAGCCTTCCTCCAATCAACGATCTGTCCACCTCAAGGAATGCCTCAATGTTCACAAATGATTCTTCCACTAGCTAGTCCATAACCAGCTCTAATACCAATTGATGAAGCCATAACTGGTAAGAACCCTCCAAAGAGTCAACCGACTAATGCAACAAGAGAGACACAATGAAAGCAGTAAGAAAACATAACAAATTCACATAAATAGATCAGATTACAGACTTAGAACTTCTAACAATCATCCCAAAATCTTCATATTATCATAAAAGAACATCCGGTAGTTAGTCGGTTACATGCAGGCTTCAAGCCAGATACAATCCAACTAGGACTCTAAGAATCAACCGGATCAAAACATGCAAATCTCATTTCTTATTCCTATTTCTACTTCCTCTGCCCTTACAAATGATTACATAACATCATATTTATACCCCTTGGAACATATCTGAGTCAACCTCAAAAGATTGCATTCACTAATGTAGGAAAATGAAACGTGTAATTAGGTCGGCCCTAAGATTTAAGAAATCTTTCTAGAAAATAACACCCAAGTGATGCGGTTCAGTAGGAAGGTCAGCCACATGCCAAAGAACATCGGACAAGACCCAAGCTGGATCCACACACCAAGAATCACACCGGTAATGAAGGAAAACCAACCAGTAAGCACAAGAACTATCCTGGGAACCCAGAAATAGCCAACCGGAAGTGATAACTGACCAGAGAAGAACCCAAATGAACTAGAAATTTGGAATCAACCACATGAAACCGCCAGGAAAATGTAAACAATATCTACCACGAAGAAAAACAAACTACTGGTACATACCAGTAAGAATACTAAACTACACAAAGAAATAAACAAGAACAAAACTGAAAGGAAATGTTTCTAGTTGATGCAAGATTGCTCATCGACCGGGGATGCTCCTGCATCAGAACAAGTGATTGATCCTTCAACATTGTGATTGAGTAGAGATTGGTGTTGCAGAGCAGACACTATGCTTAACCGGAACTATCATTAGGCATTTGGATATGCTATTCTTGCAGTTCATTCCTTCCAGATTGTAGTCTGAATCTTGTTGTAAGTCAGTGAGACTTCCTTGAGGGTTGTAGCCTTTCGGGTCATTATCTTTTGAGAAATAAGCTCTAGGCAGTCTATCTGGATGCATGTGCATTCCCCATTGTAATATTTTCACATACTACTGTAGAGTATCATCTTACTGTGGGTAGGTTCCCACCATGGTTTTTCCCTTAACCGAGTTTTCCACGTCAAAATCTTGGTGTTGTATGTTGTGCTATCAATTTTCTTATCTTTGTTATTGCTACAGTTTATCAAATTTGTATTTGTGGTTAAGTTTGCAGATCTGGTGAAAACTGATTCACCCCCTGCTCTCAATTTTCCTTCTTTATTGTTGCTAACAACAACAGTCCCAGATATTCAAGATGTATCATTATACTTATTCCCATGAAGTTCTAAATTTAGTGATGCAATCTCCATTAAAACAATGGTAGTCATGCCCACAGAGAAAATTGTTTGTCCTAGAGATATATAAGCCACTAAAATTCATCAATATCCCAGGCTACCCAAATCATCTCCCTCTTGAACTTAGAGAGCATGTGCCAAAATTCCATTGAAAGCAAGGTGAGTCAGCAGTCAGGCAATTTCAAGCATTCTATAAGTTCATTAAATATTTTCAAATTTGTTCATAAGATGTGGTCATGAAATTGTTTGTATGATAATTGGCAAATGTTGCAAGTCAGTTTTTCAATTTTTTGCCGCCACAAAGTATTCCATCATGGGAAGAAATTAAGAGGTGTTTTTAAAATGAATTTCATGGAATTATTGAAGACAATGTATCCATCATAAAATTTCTAGTTTGTTCACCTCAGTACTCCACATGGTGTAATGAGTCTCAACCAAATTATGAATAGACATTAAGAAGAATTGATCCCATGTGCATTAATACATTGTTTGGCATAAGAAAACAAGAAGGAGAGGAACCAGGTTCTTTGTTCAAAAGGATCATAGATGCATATATAGAAATTCCAGAATATTTAAGACCCTAAGAAATCAAATGTGTTGATTTCTTTATTGAGTTATATGACCCATTTTTGAAGTTTCTTTCTAACAAATTGAAACCAAAAAAAATTTCTCAAATTCTTGAAAGGTTGTACATGGTTGAGAGTGCAAAGATTCTATTGATAATATAAAGCATAAGAAATACCTTAGCAATGAAGAAGCAAATAAACAAATAGTAGGTTACATGGGTGAAGAAGAGGCATATATCAGTGACATGGAAAATGAGGAGGAGAGTTGGCTCACGAGTCAATAAATTTCAAACCCATTAGATATAGAATATCAGAAGTATGGTTATGAGGGCAAGTCAAATTTCTTATGCCTTATACACATCAATTTTGACAAAGAAGATGAACTAAATAATGATACAATAGAATAGGTGGGTGTGTCCCAAGAAGATGTTACAATTGAGGATACATATAGTGAAAATCAAATAATAAGACGTATGCCTGAAAATGACATTCAAATTTTTCAAACTCATTGTATGATGAGGCAATAGAAGAACACCATACACCATTTTGCCAAAATATATATGAATGTGGTCATTTTAAATTTTCAAATCCAATATATGAAGAGGAAGGGGCATTTTTGGATGGTACGAGCATTGCACTGGATTATGAAGATAACCTATATTATTTTGAGACAAAATCATATACAACATATGAACATATGATACCACCGTCAAAAGGAATATCCTAAGAAATGAGCAATATTTCAAATCTTGATATCATGGAGATTTCAGACAACAATAGAGATGTAGTTGATTCTAAAGAGAATAATAAAAATGACAATCAATATCTTTTGGTTGATGTGGAGCATACTGTTAATATTATTTTGGGATTGCTCATAGGCAACATTTTCATCAAGTGACAGTAATTTATTTTGATTTTCGGCCATTTTCCTGTTCCTCAACATGCGCAACATGTGGCATCTCGGTGTTGCGTCGAGTCGCTTGATTTTATCGCTCAAAGTTGAGAGAATGCGAAGCTTCCACGTGGCTCAGGTTTTTATATCAGTG
This sequence comes from Cryptomeria japonica, assembly GCF_030272615.1. Taxonomy (NCBI): domain Eukaryota; kingdom Viridiplantae; phylum Streptophyta; class Pinopsida; order Cupressales; family Cupressaceae; genus Cryptomeria; species Cryptomeria japonica. The sequence continues at coordinate 45,439,782 of NC_081410.1, forward strand.
TATGCTCCTTGGCCCCACCATCCATCGTGTAAAGATGGAGACACTTGGTGTCTCCGCATTGCACGATCTAGTTCTCTTTACGTGCTCGACTTTAGATATCCCTCAAGCCACCGTATGTCTTCCATGGTCGTTCATGAACCAGGATGTGGTTTGCCTCACAGTTTCTTGTTGGGAAGGTGTAGGGATCGCCATGATGTAGTTGAGATAAAAATTTTGAAGGTTGTTTTGCTGGGTAGCATCTCACGGTGTGCCACACCAGGTTTTCCTATCAAGAGCGGTTGCTAGGATGTTGTTGATGCTGCAAGCTGTTAGTTAGGAGTCGAGGGCTATATGCTTTCTTTTTCTTGCTTTGAAGGGTTCAAACTTTTAGAGATATTTTTAGACTTTGGCTCATTAAAGAGGCCTTTATGTTGACTAAATTTGGTGAATGATAGACATGTCAGATTGTGCCTATGACCTTTGTGATTATTTTATTTGAAGCTTAATATATCGACTTCTATGTTGTTTTTGAGTTCAATAACTTCTATGGTATTTGTTGTGAGACTCCGCAGATTAAACTATGTTCAGAGACTTGTTATTTGTTGGATGAATGGTTAATGTCATTTAATGTTGAATGAGTTTTGTTGATTTACTCTCTCAAATGGTTCTAAGCATGTACATTGTTGAATGAGCTTTAAAGCCGCATGTCTCTAGGTTTTATATGTTGTTAATGCTTTTCCAAAATATTTTGGTGTATCGCCTAAGTAGTGTAGATCATTTGTTTTTAGTTTCTTCCTTCCCCTTTTCTCCCCTAATTGTATGAAGAGTTGGCTTCTCAAACCCGAAGGTTGTTAAGTGAGTTTCGTGCAAAAGGTCCCCCATCACTGAATTTCCCATAAGGCTATTAACGTTTAAGGTAAAATTAAGAGTCAATAGTTCTTTTTCTGGCATGCCCAGTGGGACTGTAATTTTGAAAAAACCTAAGCTAGTTTATGAGCCACATACCCGTTACCAAGAGCTAGACAACTTTAAATCCTAGTTTGCTCCTTCCACCCCTGGGAAGCTTCCATTTGCCTGCAGCTACTTCTTCCCAGAACCCACATATCTTCCCTATGGTTGTTCCCATAATAATTGCTCAGTTTCCCCATAGAAACTTCATGACGTGGAACAATGGAAGCTCTCTCATTACTCTTGTTCCACCTGCAATATGGGGGGTGATTCCCTCTTCTGTGCTAAAAGTTGTCCCTAAATTGACCGAAAAATATCCCAAGATCCTCGGGGAACACCTACAAGATGTGGTCGATGTCTACACCATCGATAAGATCATAGAGAAAAATATATCTTTGAGACTGCTCGTGGCTTCATTCAAAGGGAAAGCTCTAGATTGGTACAGATCCCTTGGTCAAATTCTATAGCCGATTGGGATTAGCTGGGCGACCGCTTCTTTCAGAGATTCTCCGACAAGGTTGATAGGTCATCCTTGATGCATCAATTGATTACCATAAAGAGATCCCCTCAAGAAGCAGTGACAAAATTCAATTTGAGGTTTTAGAGGACCTATCAAAGAATACCATTGTTCGCCCCTCCACCTGCGCATATGGAATTTTTTTTTTATCTGAAATCCTTCAACTCTGATATATCCGTGATGATCCAATAGCTCGGAGGCAATACCCTCCCAGATGCATTTGATTTGGCAGTCCAAGCAAAAAATAATCTAATCAATGCAAGGAAGCAAATCCACCATGACCGCTCATGTCAGTCTTTCCTGAGCTATCAAATCAGGTCCCTGAACCAGTTGTGTCAAGCACATCTGCTCCCCAATCTATGTATGTGTACCCCGGACCCCAACAAGCAAATCTGCCTTCTTCCTCATCTCTAGTTGTGGAGGCTAGCGATATGAAAAAATTGTTGAGATCTTTCTCAAATGAAATTGTTAATCTGAAAAAGGTCCCAAATCCCACTTGCTAGACCTCCTTTCCAACAAAATTTCCAGGGGAATAGACCTGCATATCAACAAAACCAATATGCAAATAACTAAACTTCCCCAAATCATCTGAATTGCTAGATAGTTCTGGTACCCAATCCTTTGTAGACTATCTATCCTAATAGTGGTAAAGAGTTGATCGTGGGACAAAATAATCTAGCGGATGATACCAATTCTTGGTGTTTTCCATGTAACAATGACCACACCCCAATAAATTTCCCAAGAGGCAATTTACAACAAAAGATTGTAGATCAACAGAACCCAGGCGTGGCTTTGGATGATTCAGTTACGCATCCGCTGGCATGGACAATGCATCTCTTATTGCATAGATGCAAGCTATGTAAATTGAGTAGGAAACGAAGATAGCTCTAGACCATGCACTATTCTCTTGGATGGAGGACAAAGATGTCGTGCTCACAAATGTCATAGCCACATCAAGCTTGGGGGCTCCTCAAGTGCAATCAGATTACAACCTCTGATAAAAAAGGCGCTTCACAGGAGAGAATGTAGGCACACAGGGTAGATTCACCATAGATAAGGCTCCTGAACAACCCGCAGTTGCTATCACATACCCGAGAAAGGAATTTATCCCCTCTAAGATGAGAGAGGCAAAGACGTCGATGCTGTTGGTGTTAGATGTGGTGGAGCAACTAAAGAGAACCCCGACCAACATCTCCTTATGGGATCTCCTTAGTATCCTAGAGCAAAAGAATGAGTTGAAAGAAGCTCTGTCGGAGGTGGGGAAACCTGTAGGCAGAAATGTTGTTAATTCTTCGCAAGTCAACAAAGAAAGATTTTAGCCCCCCACAGAAAGATAATGCTCACAAATGGTATTGACAAATGAGGTCATGCCTCCTAAATCCCAAGTGTAAGGTAGCCTAAACCAAATCTACCGTCATGCCTAAGAAAATTGCTGAGATTTTGAATATCATTTATGATCCTTTAAATAGGGGTGTTATGCAACTAGACGGGAATAAGGTCTAGATCGTGGGTCTTATCAAAATCCTTCCACTGACGTTGTTCGCATGTCCTAGTGTCACCATGCCTCAAGAAGTAGTAGTTATTGACATTCCACCTATTTTTGGCCTCTTCCTTTCTTGAGACTTCACTGCCAAAATAGGAGGCTACCTATGATTAGACTGGTCTCACCTTATACTTCGAACCCAACGTGTTGCTAAACTCAAAATTATTTCAGAACCCCTTCACACTGAGCACATAGTGGATCAGAATATGCTCAACTTTGAGCCAACTCATACCTCCATCTCTAATGAAGAGAGAAAAATAGTAGATATTCTTGAATATGAAGAGGTGGTCGGGGATATTCCACCACAGTTGGAGGTTTTTCTCAATGAATTCATAAATTATGATCCATACTCCAACTATCATGCAATAGGTCTTGGTACTTACTGCATTTTTTATGAAGATCAAGTCATTCCAAAACTAACAAAAGATCCACTAACCAAAGAAGAGTTCTCCTCTGTGCTCTGGACCTTACACTTTGATGGTGCAAGATACAAAGTAGGTTCAGGGGTTGGGATTTGCCTTACTTAACCTTTGGGCGAACAGATTTTGAAGTCTTTTCACTTACAGTTTGCTTGCTCCAACAATGAAGCAGAATATGCAGGGATGATCCAAGACTTAAGCTTGGCAGAAAGGATGGGTATAAAGTATTTGAAAGTTTTGGGCGACTTTGAGCTAACCGTACACCAGGTCTAAGGAATCTCTAGTGCCAAACACATCCGTATGAGATCCTACCACCATAGGACATGGGATTTGATTGAAAGCTTTGATGCTTTCAACATCTAGAGGATTCCTCGAAAGACAAATGCATCCGTTGATCGGATGGCTACTATTGGATCGCAATTCGACCCTGTTGTGGACTTGCTTGCCAATCCCCAAGTGGTCTGTCTGATCGTTCGACCAGCTATTCCTGAAAATGGCACCCACTGGAAAGTTTTCGAGAGCGTCGAGCAAATCGCTTTGTTCATTCAAAACTCAGGAGAGTTTACCGACCAATTGTAAACTAAAGTAAAGGAAGCTTACGGGGATCATATCATTCAACTGAAGTCCAACGAGCTCCCAAATAGATTGATCACCCTAGAAAAATTTTTTGACCATGATGATACCAAAAATGACAAACGAAAAATTACGGCTGATAAGGGTGACTACGCCAAAATGTTAGTAGGTAACAAGAGAATAATCAAGGTTGGAAAGGAAGTTCCCTCAGAAGACCGAGAGAGATTGGCTCAATATTGTGATGAATATGTGGTCGTGATAGCATGGTCATATGAAGATTTGAAATGATACAATTCTAGCATCATTTAGCACACCATTGGTCTTGCTGATGGAGCCAAGTCAGTCTAGCAAAAGTAGAGACCTCTCAATTCGAAGATTGAGTTCCTTATGGCTCAAGAATTGAAGAAGCTGATAGAACCAAATATCATCTATCCCATCAAGCATAGTACACGGGTATCCAATTTGGTGCCAGTCAGGAAGAAGAATGGAGATATTTGTCTTTGTGTAGAAATTCGAGACCTAAACCAAGCATCTCTAAAAGACCATTATCCTTTGCCACCAATGGAACAACTATTAAGCAAGGTAGTGGGGTCAGAGATGTTCACGATGTTGGATGGTTTCTCAGGTTATAACCAGGTATTGGTAAAGACAAAAGATCAACATAAGACAACCTTTACAACCAAATGGGGAAAATTTGCTTATCAGAAAATATTGTTTGGGTTGTCAAATGTCGGTACAACTTTTCAGAGAGCTATGGATCTAGCTTTCAAGGAGCTCATTAACAAAATCATCCTCATATATTTGGATGACTTGATCATATTTTCAAAGAACAAAGAAGATCACTTCGATCATCTTGAGCTAGTGTTCTAGAAGTGCTTGGAGTTTGGCATCTCTTTAAACCCAAAGAAATGCATTTTTGGGGTCCCGCAAGAAAAATTACTAGGGCACATAGTGTCAAAAGAAGGAGTATCCATCGATCAAGATCAAGTGAAGGCAATAAAGGAGCTTCCTCTTCCTATCAACATAAAGGGCGTTCAATCCTTCCTAGGTAAAGTTAACTTTGTTAGCCATTTTATCTCAAAGTTTGTTGGGATGGTGAGGCCCATCACTCTAATGCTTAAAAAGGAAACACATTTTAAATGGACTCCTGAGGCTAAAGAGGCTTTCGAAAAGATCAAAGATACCATCTCTTCAGCTCCCATGCTCTCCAACCCTGATATGTCTAATTTTTTTATAATGTATGTTTTCTATAGAAATTATAGCATCGTTGTGGTTCTAACCCAGAAAGATGCAAACAAAAGAAGTGATCACCCCATAGCTTTCCATTCCAAAACTCTAAAAGAATGTGAGGCTAAATACAATTTTCTTGAAAACCAAGCTTTGGCCATCGTCAAAGACCTAAAAAAGTTTAGGCATTTTATCATGGGTAATAAGACTATTGTGTATGTTTCCCACCCTTTAGTCAAGGAATATATAATGGAAGGCAACATTACAGAGAAGAGAGCAAACTGGATTACCAAAATCCTAGAATAGGACATTGATGTCAAACCCACCAAGGTAATCCACAGAAAAGGTTTGTGTGAATATATAGCCCAAGAGTTTGAACCCCAAGAAGTTGAGGTTACTATAGAGGAAGTTGTAATGGTCACCTCCAAATCAATAGAATCATGTTGGATGGAGACTCAGAAACATTTTATGAAGATTGGGATTTTTCCTGCAGGCCTCCCTCTCGAAAAGAGGAGATTCTATAGGATACAGAACAGCGGCTTCCGCCTAGTGGAAGGAGTGCTTTTTAAGAGAAATTTTGATAGAATCTTGCTCTGCTGCGTGGACCAAGGCCAAGCTAGTAAGATTCTACATGAATTTCATTATGGTTTATCAGGAGGCCACTTTTTAGTGCAAACCACCATCATTAAGATCACCCGTGCTGGGTACTTCTAGCTCTCTATGTTTAAAGATGTGCACACTCTGGTGAGAGAATTAAAATAACGTCAGTACTACATTGGTAGGTGCAAAAAGGAGGCAATGTCGCTCAGGCCCATAATGGTGGAAGAACCCTTTTCTCAGTGGGATCTCGATTTCATAGGGATGATCAACCCCCCAAGCTCAGTCGGACACAAGTGGATCTTAACTGCTATTGACTACTTCACCAGATGGTTTGAGGTTGTCCCCTAAGGAATTCATCAGAGGTCGAAATATTAGCATTTGTGGAAGATTTAGTGTGTCGATATGGTCCACCAAAGACCATAATATCGGACAATGTGCGAGCATTCATAGGCTCACGAGTCACCCAATTCTCTCTTTGTAGAGGTATCTACCTAAAGACCTCCTCAAACTACTATCCATAGGGAAATGGCCTAGCTGAGTCCACTAACAAGAATCTCATTAGACTCATTAAAAGGATTGGCTCTGAACATACAAGGGAGTGGCATAACCACTTGAGAAGTGCATTATGAGCATACCGAATAACTCCCAAATAGATTCTAAAGAACTACCCATACAAGCTAGTCTATGACAAGGACACATTATTCCCCGTGTCTTTGGATATTCCCGCCTTACAATTACGTAAATTTATTGAGGTGGCAGAAAATGGTCCCATGGAGGTGAGATTGGAAGAGATTATGGAACTAGAGGAAGTAAAGGAAGTGAAATTTTCATCCCTTCAAAACCTCTAGCAAACCGTCAAGAGGTGATTTGATAATAAGAAAATTTCTGACCCGAGATTCAAGTAAGGTGACCTTGTTTTGAAATACAATGAGAGGGCAACCAAGCCCGGTCAACATGCTAAATTTGATGGTTTATGGGAGGGACCCTTCTGCATTATAAATTACAAGGGTTTCAACGATTTTGATCTTGACGATAAGTAGGGAGATTCTCTCGGAATCCCAGTCAATTGGTTCCATCTTAAACCCTTTCACTAGCAGCAAATTTACTAATGTACAATAATGTAAATAGTTTTTTTCAGTGTGCCTTATTTATCTAATTATATTTCTTCATGCATTTCCAAAGTGAAAAGTGAATCACAAGATACACCTTGATCAAACAAAAGGAAATCATTATATTATAGGTATCTTGGTACAATATATACAGAAGTCCTGTGGCCTAGATTTGAGAAGTAAAATGACAAAACTTTCTGAAGATAGGATGGCATTATCTCAATGATCTTCTTCATCATCATCCTCATCCATATGGAATTCAGAGTCATCATCCTCATCTTTGACATCATCTCCCTCTGACCACTCATGGCTAGAGTCATCGCCAAGCTCCTGAGATATTGACACAAGAACCAGGTTAGGTAGAACATGTGGAGTCGAGATCCACGTGAATATGTAGGCCCTGAACTCACTATACCACTCATTGCCAGTCAGAACAGACACTATTAGATGGACCTGGAGGAGGAACTCCACAGCAAGCTCTGCTCAGAAGTAATGACATGACAGTGACACGGTCTTCAGATTGCCTATAAGTAGATGCCAGGTCACTTCCTCACCAAAGGTGATGAAACACTGCAAATCTGAGGCCAGAGGTAAGCCTCTGAAAGGGACGTAGTAGACCATAACATCTTCTAGACCACCTAGATACTCCAGAGAGAAGAGCGCTTTAGCTAGCTCTGAGGTCAGATAACTAGTCATCTCGATATCCAGTAATGAAGCCACAAAACGTGAGTAGATATCCGTGTTTACACGGTATTTGTCCATGTCATCAATGAAATCATCTCCAAGCACCCATTTGATGGCAGCAACGATTAGAGGATTTTTGCATCGTGTCATCCCCTATAACCTCTGGTCTGAAACATTGCCTAAGAAAGAGACTTGAGCCTTACTACTGGTGAGCCTAATGGGACTATCCATTTCTTCAAGAAACTCCGTTGTTGAGCTAGATACTGTACAAAATAATGTCTAAAAAGACATATTTATAGTGGATTTTCAGCTCCATATGATGAATGAAGTAAAAAGCCAGTGCTCCTAATTTTTGACGCAGTTGTCTTCCCTCATCAACTCGCACAAGTAGACGGAGTCTGGTTTGAAGGTTGCGCACGTCCTGTCTTGTACCTTGAAAAGAGAAGTGGTGTCCTCATACACCACGCATATATATAGGTACATCGTGTTTAAGCCATAACACCCGTAGGTTTGTTATAACTCTTGTGAGTCATGCTAGTTGTTGATACTCTCCTTAATAGGGATATTTTTCTAAACAAATAGGTTATCCCAAGTGGCTCTAAGTAATGGCGGACTTAATAGGCATTTTCTTGGGAATGGCAGCGCTCATCCTTTTTTTAGAATTAATTGAAACTAAAAAAATGAATTGGAATACGTGCGGACAAGTGCTCATCATTAAATGCCTTCTTTCACAAAAATCTAGGCATGCGAAGCATTTAAGGAAGAAGGTCTCCAAAAGTGCCCATCATATTGTTCATTCTATAACCCCAAGCATCGAAAAACTTTAGAAGTGTTAGAAAGATAAGCTCTATTGCAGGAGATGGAGATGGAAGAAACTCCCTCGAGTCCTTTCTAAGGAAGAATGTGGGTAGATGTATTCAGGGATCTCTCATATTCCTCTGACGCCATTCCCCCAACGCCAAAATATCAAATAACCAAAACTAAATTAAAGACGGTCACTCGCAACCTGATGGCGGTGGTAGATTCTCTAGAGAATGTCATTGAGCCTGAACTTCACAAGTAGCCTAAGAACCCCAAAGAGGCCACTTGCGGTAGGATGGTAAATCAAAAAAATGAGCTGCAATCTACAACAGTCAATTTTTGGAATAGTGGTGCTCCTCAGTTTGTGGTCCCCATGCTTCCACATTGTCCAGACTTTGTGGTTGCATGCACCAATAGGTTTGGTCCTGTTTCTTTTCAATTCAGGGCTCTTTTCTGAGAGTAGTTATAGCCCCAGAGGTTGTGAGAGATATGATGTGTTGTCCCATTTTTTATGAAATGGAGGTGTTTACTAAGAGTTCCATGGAGGAAAATTGGAGCACTAGAAGAGATATTGTCTCTTTCTGTCATGGCGCGCTGAATCAGAGTCCATTGGCTGGACCTCCAAGAATCCCTTTGTCCTACAACAACTTGAGGTATGATTACCTCAAGGACATTTCCTCAACCCTTTCATGGCTATGTGGTCGCAATAATGGCTGAGAGATCACTGCTCCTATGATGGGCTTCTTGTTCAAATGCCGGAAGTAGAAAGGGCCATTTTATTTTTACTTCTCTATTTTTATAACTAGAGAGATGGTAAAGCAACTAGCTGAATTCCAGCATTTTTGGCGGTTCAAGTTCGCCTCATTCCTAGTTCACCTTTTCTTGCACTAGAATGATTTTTTTTTCATCCAGTTCATGCGACTGGCTGCCCATGATGAGTCAGGAAACAAGATGCCTATGTCGCCCTGGACACCCATCCTGCTAGCTTCTTATGATGCCTACTAGTTTTCAGACTGTTTCCTAACTCCCTTCCTCCGATATCTCTATTTGATCCCTGAGGAGCCTCTTGCCCGCTTTTCCCAAATACAAATGAATTGGATGTACAATGAGCACCCCCCTTGTGACTGGTTTCTAGGTAGTGACTTTTCCTTTATCCAGGTGCATGGTTTCTCTGAAGAGCCTTTCCGCCTACCTATCACAGAAAGAACCCTCGCCCTTGGAATTTCATGGCATTTGGTGAAGATCGACAGAGCTATAGGGGCAAGAAAACATGATACCTCCATAACAAAGGACCACAAAGCTATTGGCCCCATTACTCTCGTTCGGAGAAGCATTGTTGAAAGTGTCCCGACATCCAAGCTGGTGCAACTTGGCTTAGTAGTAATTGATGATATGTGGAGTTATGACCCATATGGGTGCCTGTCTAAGAGAAAAAATGTAGTTAAGCATGAATCATGGAGTTCATGGGAAGGACGCACTAACCCGCTAGTGAATGACCCAAATCTCTATGTGGGTCTCAATGATTTTCCCATTTTAAGACAACCCTCATGGTTGAATTTTTACTCTATTTTGAAAAAGTAGAATCCAAAGAAGCCCATTCCCTGGAGTATGCTAGAAGCCATGAGGTTGGGTTTGTGGCCTAAGAAAAAGAGGGAGGATTTATAGATCTACCATCAGGAAGTGAATCATCCTAGGGATAATATCGAGAACACTCCTTTTGATGAGCATTTTGAAATTGAATGGCACAACACAACAAGTCAGATGAAGAGACAAGCGATGAGTCCCCACATGGTGACTCATCCTTGGAGGCGGCCCAACATCAGGATGTAGAAGTTATAAGTATATAAGAGCAAGAGACCGAGCCTAATATTCCTCTTCCTCTCGCTGATTTAATTCGAAGACCCCATTCCCAAACCGCCAAGAGATCGACTAAGAAGCAGGCGCCTGATTCCCCTTCCAGTAAAAAGCAATATCTGGGTTCTACAAAGAAAGGTTCATCTTCTCAGGTCCCATTGGTTCCCTCAGTCTCTCAATGATCGGTGACTTCTACGGTTCAGGCATGCCCTTATTTTCCCTTTCTCCTATCTCAATCTCTATCTTTCGTAGCTCCCCATCTCGCATCTATGCCTACCCAAATCCCCATTGCTCTCAAATTAGTGCCCACCAGGGCTCCGATCGACCCTCAAGTTGCATCATCACAGGTCTCCATTGTTAGGAACTGGAAGGCAATTGAGAGGGGGGGTGAATCAATTGTCAATGAATTTCAACCCAATTATAACTTAATCAAACTTGATACTTAATACCGGTAAACCAAACTTAATGTCGATTAATAGATTAAAAGTTAATATCAATACTAGTGAAACTTTATGCATGAAACAAAAAGAGAAACAACATCCACAACACATAACACAAAGATTTTAACATGGAAAGCCTGTAAGGGGAAAAACCATGGTGGTAAACCTTACCCACAATCAGATGATACTACTGCAAATAGTATGTGTATACAAATGGGGTCTGCACATGTAGAAATGCCAACTGCCTAGAGCACACTGCTCAAATGGGACTCACAATGACTATAATAGGATGGTTAAATCCTATAATAATGTACTACTCAAAATAGCATCTCCAATGTTGGATTCAGTATCGGTTAAGCTCTAATAATCACCTTCAAACCTTCCTTTAACCTTCTTTATGGTCTGCTCATATGATCTTCAATATTCACACATACCATGTTACAATACCATACCATATCCCATGTCTCATCACACAAATGAGATCTTACATATATACAAAACCTAAGACCAAATGTGTAGGTCAGCTCACTAAGAATATTACAATAAAATCAACTATAAATAAGTATGGATGCAATGCATCATGTTGGCTCAATATATTTACAATAATATCCAATTAATAAATCATCTCTATAACATGTTGTGCTGATCTAGAGTAGATAACGCATACCGATCCATAACCTAGACCAATCTGCTGGTAACAACAAATATGTCAACTCGATTAGACCAATAATCAAAACACCAAAACCAAGTATCCAAACCATGTCTTTAACATAGTCAAGTGATTTCCAAATGATAACAAGTCATCATCAATATCGATGAACCATATATCTTGTCAGTGAACAATATACTGATGACTGTGCATAAGTCACTAAACTTGTCAGTGAACACATTGTGTCGGTTCAACAGTAAACCAATATAACCATAGTGCCAAAACAACAATGTAGATCTGCGGAAGGATAAGTGTTGACATCAATGAAAAAACTAATGCAACACATCCATAATACCAACAATCTCCCCCTTTGGAATTGATGGCAAAACTAGATGGAAAAACATCTAAGTGCTAGAACAGAATGCCAAAAACCAAAAACCAACAATCTCTAGAAGAGATCAATACCAAAAATCAAAACCAAAATACAAAGAGTAAATAATTCTCCCCCAATGAATAATGTCTCCCAAATACAAAGTTTTTCCATAGATATTTGTCCCCTTTGACATCAAATGCCAGAGCAAGAAATACCAGAACACACAACCAACTAATTCAACCAACTACTCCCTCTGAGAAGTAGCTCTCCTCCATCAAAGCCGAAAAAAAAGATTTCTCTCTTAGTTTATGCTGGTTTGATTCCAATCTTCAACTGTCTAGGTCTCTACGAGTGAGGGTATTACCCCAAGCTTCTCTCTAAGATATTCAAAAGTTTCCTTAGGCAAAGGCTTAGTAAAGATATCTGCAATCTGCTCTTTAGTATTCACATAAACCAATCTTACTTATTTTGCTTCAACATTCTCTTTTAGAAAGTTATATTTGATAGAAACATGCTTATTCTTAGAGTGAAATACCGGATTCTTTGATATATCAATTGCTATTGAATTATCACAATACATGATTATAGGTTCTTTGCATTTTACCTTTATGTCCTTCAATATTTGCTTAATCCATAATACCTGAGTGTAATTAGTTGTTCCTGCAACATATTCTGATTTTGTTGTTGATAATGATGTACAACTTTGCTTCTTGCTCAACCATGAAATCAATTTGATACCAAGAAACAATGCACTGCCAGTGGTACTCTTTCTGTCATCTACATCTCTTGCCCAATAAACCAAGATTTGTTGTGCTTTGTAGATACCGAAAAATCCTTTTTACTGTTGATTCATGATTTTCTTTAGGATTACTCTAAAATCTTGAAACAATACATACTGCATTCATTATATCAGGTCTTATTTGTGTCAAATACAGTAAACCTCCAATCATAGATTTGTATCTTGTCAGATTAACAGAAATTGAATCATCCTTCAATGTCAATTTATCAGTTGTAGTCATATGAGTACTTACCGGTTTAGAGTTTTCCATACCAAATTTCTTCAGTAGTTCCTTCAAGTATTTTGATTGACATATGAATATACCTTTATCAGTTTGTGAAATCTGCAATCCTACAAATAATTTTATCTCCCCAATCATAGACATTTCAAATTCTTCCTGCATTTTGTTAGCAAAGTCCTTACACAATCCATCTTCTCCTCTAAAAATGATATCATCAAAAAAAACTTCAATAACCAAGATGTCATCATTAGTCACTTTGAAATATAAGTTTCTATCAGCATTACCTTTAGTGTAACCAAGCTTCAAAATATATTTGTCCAATCTAGCATACCAAGCTCTAGGAGCTTGCTTCAATCCATACAAAGCTTTCCTTAATCTACAAACCATATCTTTAACATTTGTCAATGAAAATCCACTAGGTTGTTCAATGTAAACTTCCTCTTCAAGATCACCATTCAGAAATGCCCATTTTACATCCATCTGATATACTTTATAGTCCTTATGAGCTACAAATGCAAGAAATAATCTAACTACCTCAATTATAGCTACCGGTGCAAAGGTTTCATTATAATCAATTCCCTCTTTTTGTGAATATCCTTTACACATTAATCTTTCTTTGTTCCTGATTACCTTACCATCTTCATTAAGTTTATTTCTGAATACCCATTTAGTTCCAATTATATTTTTGTCTTTAGGCTGGGGAACTAATATCCATGTATTGTTCTTTTCAATTTGTTCTAGTTCATCTTCCATTTCTTTAATCCAATGTTCATCTTGACAAGCTTCAATAATAGATGCTGGTTCAATTTGAGAAATTATGCATACCTCTTCATTTTCCAGTCTTCCTCTTGTCATAACACCTTGATACTTATTCCCAATTATCTGATTTTCTGAGTGATTCAATCTTACATACCTAGGTTTATTCACATGTTGTTGTTCTTCAGTTACTGTGGAATTCTCTGATGATGTTGGTGTGACTGGATCCAGATTCTGTATCGATGCACTCTATATAGGTTCATTTATGATCATCTCAACTGTCGGTTCAGAATCTACAGACCTTGAATTTCCTCTAAAGTGTTAACCTATCTTCACATTAGCACTCTCAATGATCTTCTACAATCTTTTATGAAAACATCTATATGTCTTTCTCTTAGATGAATAACCAAGAAATATTCCTTCATCACTTCTAGGATCAAATTTACCAATATACTCATCTCTCCTAATATAGTATTTGCTTCCAAAAATTATGAAGTATTAAGAGTAGGAGTATTACCAAACCATAGTTCATAAGGGGTCTTACCGGTTTCACCTTTGATGTGAACTCTTTTGAAAGTGTAAATCGTTGTATTTACTACTTCCCTCCAGTACACATGAGGTAGATTTTCTTCCAATATCATGCTTCTAGCTGCTTCCAGATTAGTTTTGTTCTTCCTTTCCACAATTCCATTTTGTTGAGGTGTCTGGGGTATTGATAGTTGTCTTTTGATTCCATTCACTTCACAAAATGTATTAAATTCCTTAGAAATAAATTCACCTCCTTGATCAGATCTTAAACATTTGATTTTCTTCCCGATTTCATTCTCTACCATTGCCTTGAATAGTTTGAATTTTCCAAAATATTTTGATTTCTCCCCGAGAAAAGTAACCCAACACATTCTAGAGTAATCATCAATAATTAGCATAAAGTATCTATCTCCTTGTAGACTTCTTGTTCTTGTTGGACCACACAAGTCAGTATGAATTAAATCAAGAACATTATTGGATTTCTCAGAAATACTCTTAAAGGTTGTTCTAACTTGCTTTCCCATTTGACATTCCTTACATACCGGATTATGAGGTTTCACAATCTTAAGTAAATCCCTTACTACCTTAGTTGAACTGATCTTTACAATGGAATCAAAATTCACATGACAAAGTCTCTTATGCCATAACCAACTTTCATCAATATGTGCAATCAAGCATGTCTTATCAATGTTATTCAAATGAAAGATATTACCTTTAGTCTAATTACCGGTTGCAATCTCTAATTTAGTTCTGTTCATGATTTTGCATTTACCATTCTTGAATTGTAATTGAAATCCCTTTTCAACTAATTGACCAATACTCAAAAGATTATGCTTCAAACCTTCAACATAATAAACATTGTCAATATTGTGATTACCATCCAAAGATATAGTGCCTTTTCCTTTGATTAAACAAGCTTTATCATCCCCAAATCTTACTAGACCTCCACTATATTCTTGAAAAGATAAGAATTTACTTTTATCACCAGTCATATGATGTGAACATCCAAAATCTATGATCCATTCATCTTTTTCTTCAATTTTAGCTGCCAGGGCTTGCTCTACCAGTGGAACAGTAGGTGTCTGTTGATCTTCTTTTATTGCAACAAATCCCATCCATTATCTGTTGGTTCTTCATCAGAATCATCAGTAACTCCTTCATCAACATAGTAACAAGATTTATCTCTATTCTTCTTAAATTTCTATCTCTGATATTCAGGGTTAGGCTTATATGTTCTTTTAGCTTCCTCTCTCAATATTGCATTTCTATCAGGACATCTAGATGCTATATGAACAACTTTATTGCAATTAAAACATTTAAACGGTGATTTACCTTCATACTTATTTCCAACTGGACCTTTAGGCATTTTCCTTGCAAATAGTGCTTCAAGTTCTTCCATTTCTTCATTTTTCCTTCTAATATCTTCAAGTTCTTTTGCATACAATTCTTTCCAATCAGATTTGTCAGATGATGATGATGATGTTGCAAATAATGATTCTTTGAAGGCTAAATTTGTCTTAATTGTAGCAACAGGACCAAATTCCTCAAGCTCAAATGTTAAAAGTTTTCCAACCAAGGTATCTCTAGATACTAATGTATTAGGCATTGTTCTCAACTCATTAATAGTAGTTAATTTCATTTTGTATGCCGGTGGAAATGCTCTTAAAACTTTAGAAACAATTTCATCTTCACTTAAGGATCCTCCACAATATTGTATTCCTAAAACAATTTCATTAACTCTTTCCATAAAAGCAGAAATTCTTTCATCTTTTTCCATTTTCAAATTTTCATACCTGACCCTATAACATTCCAATTTTGCAATTTTGATAGTGGTATCTCCTTCATTCAATGTCTCCAATTTATCCCAAATAGCTTTAGCAGTAGATCGGTTTGATAATCCCATGATTTGCTGATCTAATAATGCACTCAAAAGTGCTTCTCTTGCTTTGCAATCATTTTCTTGATCTTTACCCAATGTTGGTGGATTAAGTTGATTCGGTGTAGGACCAACATAGCCATTCTTTGTAACTTCCCATATGTCTCTTCCAATGCAATTCAGATGTGTCTCCATTATGATCTTCTTGTAGACACCTAAAATTTTCCTGTCTAATTAAATAAATATTTTTATTTATTTAATTATTTTAGCCTAATTCTTCTATTAATTAAATAAATATTTATTTATTTAATTAATTCATTTATCCTCTTCTAGCCTTATTTCTCATTTAAATAAATACTTTTATTTATTTAATTGATCCCACTTCTTCTATTAATTAATTAAATCTTTATTTATTTAATTAATTCATTAACCTTTTCTACCCACGACACATGTCATTCATCTCTTAATTCCTACAATACCTACCCTCTAATCCTAGCCGATCATTTATCTTTTACACCTCTTAATCTTATCCCTCCATTTATTATAGTTTCTTCTATATAAGGAGATGCTTCCTTCATTATAAACCCTAAGCTCCTGGACTAGCATTCAAACTTTCATATGTGATCACGCCTACTTACAACCATACTTCCATTCTTTCTTGAACTCTTGTGCACACATAAAATCTGAGAGCAAATATATCAAGCAAGATCAATGGAGATAGGAAGAAAGGAGATCCAAACCCTATTGGACATGTGATGGTATAATCTTTGTGATTTTGTTGATTCTAATTTGTCTTAGGTAATCTTCATATGTTATGGTGGATCTTTGTTGTTGTTAGGCTAGGATTTTGTGGTTGAATCTATTTAGTCTTTCAATATTGTTTCCACTTTCACCATAAACACTTCCATATACCATAGTTAGTTCCGTCAAGTTTAGGATTGTCCTTCTTGAAAATGTTAGTTGCCATAGGATCTCCTCAAGCTGTTAGGCTTCTGCAAAAAGAGGACTTTGCTCTGATACCAATTGTTAAGAACCAGAAGGCAACTAAGAGGGGGGGGGGGGGGGGTGAATCAGTTGTCAATGAATTTCAACCCAATTATAACTTAATATCGATAAACCAAACTTAATGTTGGTTAACATATTAGTAGTTAATATCAATACCGGTGAAACTCAAATGCATGAAACATAAAGAAAAACAACATCCACAACACATAACATAAAGATTTTAATGTGGAAACCCTATAAGGGGAAAAACCACAGTGGGAAACCTTACCCACAATCAGATGATACTATTGCAGATAGTATGTGTATACAAATGGGGTTTGCACATGCAGAAAGGCCAACTACCTAGAGCACACTACTCAAATGGGAGTCGCAATGACTACAGTAGGATGGTTAAATCCTAAAATAATGTACTGCTCAAAATAGCATCTCCATTGCTGGATTCAGTACCAGTTAAGCTCTGATAATCACCTTCAAACCTTCCTTGAACCTTATCTATGGTCTTCTCATATGATCTTCAATATTCACACATACCATGTTACAATACCATACCATACCATAACCTTACATACCATTTCCCATGTGTCATCACACAAATGATATCTTACATATATACAAAACCTAAGACCAAATGTGTAGGTCGTCTCACTAAGAATATTACAATAAAATCAATTACAAATAAGTCTGGATGCAATTTATCATGTCGCCTCAATATATTTACAACAATATCCAATTAATAAATCATCTCTATAACATGTCGTGCTGATCTGGAATAGATAATGCATACCGGTCCATAACCTAGACCAATTTGTCAGTAACAACAAATATGTCAACCTGATTAGACCAATAATCAAAACACAAAAATCAAGTATCCAAACAATGTCTTTGACATAGTCTAGTGATCTTCAGATGATAATAAGTCATCATCAGTATCGGTGAACCATATATCCTGTCGGTGAACAATATACCAATGACTGTGCAAAATTCACTGAACTTGGCGGTGAGCACAATATATCGGTTCAACAATAAACCAAAATAACCATAGTGCCAAAACAATAATGTAGATCTATAGAAGGATAAGTGTTGACATCAATGACAAAACTAATGCAACACATCCATAATACCAACATCCATTTTGCTCCCTGTCCCTGATTTTATCCCTACAATGTTTTCCCCACATATACCTGATGCAACCACTGTCTCGCGTAGGATTGGTTTTGGAGATTCCACTCCTCCACCAAATCTCAGGGCAACGTCCACTAATCCATTTTCTTTAGGAGCCTCTCTTTTCATCTTGTTGTTTTCTCCAACCACACTTGCACATCCCATTCAGACCTCTTTTGGTGGTCCTATTTCCCAATTCCCCTTTGCAATCCCTCTTGGTGCAGCATTTGTAGGCCAAGCTATTGCAATCCCTTTTGGTGCAGCATTTGTAGGCCAAGCTATTGCAAACCTGGATTCTTATCAACAATAGGCTACCTATTCCAAGACTGCACATATTGGCAGGACCGGTAAGAGAAAGGAGAAAGATGGTGCCAGGCCAGCCCGTCTGCACATACTTACACATTTCAGTGAGGAAAAGGATAGTCTTTTCTTTGCGACCATGTTCCCCAAGGTCGATAAGTCGGAGACCCAAATGAGACCCAAGGATTACACCTTGCATGCTATTGGGGTCAATCTCTTGAACTCTACGATATTTGACAAAGTTGAAATGATGGAAGAAACTTCGAAGGCTGTGTCTTTGGATTTCATCAAAAAGAGTCATCGCCTAGAGAAAATGCAAGCAGAGAATGCAAGTCTCTGAGAATCTTTGGACCAACAAAGAAAGGAAGACAGAGCTAGGAATGTTGAAATCAACCGCTTGCAGGGATTGTTGACACTTGCTAACTCTGAAAAAGGAAAGTTGCAGTCCGCCCTAAACAATGTGAGTTATCAGTTGAAAGGATAGTAGGCAATGAGGAATGTGGCCTTGAAATAATTGTTGGAGAGGGAGCAAGAAATACAACAACTCAAAGAATCTTCCAAAGATGCTACCCAAATTCATACACAACAGAGTGAGGAGATCCACCTAAAAGAAGAACATGCTCGACAGCTAAGTGATGCATAGGTCATGCTTTCGGAGGAAAGAGAAATGTTTGAAACAAATGTGCGTGAAAAAAGGAGTAGCATGGAGCAAGCTAAAAATAAATTCTTGGATATGGAAGGTTTGTTGCAGCAAGAGCAAGATCACATGTCACAACTTCAATAAGTTGTACAAGATGGAAATGCCAAAATCTTCGCTCTATAAAGTCAGGTGGTCCATGAACAAAACAAGTGCAAGGAGATGCAAGATGAGATAAGAGAAAAAGATGAGGAAGTCTCATGGGTATCAAACCTTCCTCCCCCCTGGAGGTTCCTCAAGATTTTTCTCCAATTTTTCTAGAATTGTACATTTCCCATTGGGAAATAATTAAGTAATATTGCCCTTCATTGCAATTCGTGCTAGATTTCTAGGAGAAGAGCAATCTCTCTATGCTAAAGTGGGCATTTTCATTAATAGTTCTATGCTTTTTATTGGTCCTAAGCTCCCTGCAGCCCAGAGCTTAATTCAGATGTTGTATGCTGCTCAAGATGAAGAGTTGAGAGAAAAAGGAATTACAGAACACAAGAAATTAATCAAGAAGACTAATGTCTTCATTAACCAGCATAGGGTAATCATGCATGTATCAGTAGCGCTTGAGCCTTTAAAGATTTCAGTTATAGATATCAAGCATTGTATATAGAGGTTTGTTTTCCCGGGTCTACCTTCTTTGCTAGGGATTGAATAAGTTTTGAACCAGATAGAGCAATTACAGCAAGATAGGACCTTCCTACATCATCTGAGCAATCCTATTTTGGTGGAGGAGGTCAAGTATCTCCTGCACCCCCTAGCCCAACTCTACATGCTCTTGAAAACGATCCATGATGAACTAGCAAACTTGCCATTCGATGAAGTAATTTGTTTAGATCAACACTACCAAAATCTGGAAGCACATGTGTTACCCTCTCAATACGAATGGTTTCTATTGTAGCAGGTCTTCGATCTTCTTTTCCCCATTCTAGCATGAAGTCTGGTCTTTGAACCAACAATTTTGGGTTCTAGCATTTCGCAGGTAGAATTCCCCATTTAGTCCCAAAGAAATGTTAATATTATTTTGGGATTGCTCGTAGGCAGCATTTTGATCAAGTGGCAATGATTTCTTTTGATTTTAAGCCATTTTCCCACTCCTCAGTGTGCGTGACACGTAGCGTCTCGGTGTTGCCTCGAGTCACTCGCTTTTCTCTCTCAAAGTTGAGAGAATGTGGAGCTTCTGCGTGGCTCGGGTTTTTATATCGGTGTATGCTTCTTGGCCCCACCATCCATCATGTAAAGATGGAGACACTTGGTGTCCCCGCATTGCATGATCTAGTTGTCTTTCTTTGCTTGACTTCAGATATCCCCCTAAGTTGCCATGTGTCTTCCATGGTAGTTCGTGAATGAGGATGCGGTTTGCATCACAATTTTCTTGTTCGGCAGGTACAAGGATCACCATGACGTGATTGAGATAACAACTTCTAAGGGTGTTTTGCTAGGTAGCATCTCGCAGTGTGTCACGATAGGTTTTCTTGTCAGGAGCGGTTGCTAGGATGTTGTTGATGTTGTGAGCTGTTAGTTTGGAACCAAGGGCTCTATTTATGCTTTCTTTTTCTTGCTTTAAAGGGTTTAGACTTTTAGAGAGGTTTTCAGACTTTGGCTCATTAAATAGGCCTTTATGTTGATTAAATTTGGTGAATGATAGACATGTCAGATTGTGCCTATGGCCTTTGTGATTGTTTTATTTGAAGCTTAATATATTGACTTATGTGTTGTTTTTGAGTTCAATAACTTCTATGGTATTTGTTGTGAGACTCCATAGATTAAACTATGTTCTGAGACTTGTTATCTGTTGGATGAATGGTTAATGTCATTTTATGTTGAATGAGTTTTGTTGTTACTCTCTCGAATGGTTTTGAGCATGTACATTGTTGAATGAGCTTTAAAGCTGCATGTCTCTGGGTTTTATATGTTGTTAATGCTTTTCCAAAATATTTTGGCGTATCGCCAAAGTAGTATAGATCATTTGTTTTAAGTTTCTTCCTTCCCCTTTTCTCCCTCAATTGTATGAAGAGCCAACTTTTCAAACCTGAAGGTCATTTAGTGAGTTTTGTGCAAAAGGTCCCTCATCATTGAATTTCCCATAAGGGTGTTGACGTTTAAGGTAAAATTAAGAGTCAACACATACTAATAAGATGAAGGTGAGTGATGATAAATTTATAGATAAGGAACCATTGCAAAAGGAGGACCTTTGTCAATATCAAAATATTACGGTTTATAAAATTCCAAAGTCTCTTATGGTGAAGGCAAAAATCTAAAGCAATTGTGAAGTTCATTATAGTGGTAACTATATTCCAGGAGATATTTACCTCAAATTGGAATGTGAAGCTAATAATAAGAGAAGTGAAAAAATCACGTTAGGTGAATATGGGAAACATGTCTCACTTCAAGATAAATATTTTCAGCATATACCTGACCTGGAAATGTGGAGTGGTGAAATGAAAATGACCAATGGTAATCAGTTCAAAACTAATTTGACGTTATGGGGTAAAAGAAAACATGTTGAGTAGAACACAATGATTGGTAGTGATATTTCCATATTGGGTTGGATGCAATCAAATGAGAACAAAGTGTACAATAGAGGAAAATATAAGTTCTTCATTTTTGGTGGCTCAGGGCCACCAAATAAAGTTATAATTCAATTTACAGAACCATAATATGCAGCAATTTGAGGGGCACAATGACTTGACACTTGGTCTCCTTCCACTAGAGATGCTAGATTCTTGCTATGGCCACA
Organism: Cryptomeria japonica; assembly: GCF_030272615.1. Classification (NCBI taxonomy): domain Eukaryota; kingdom Viridiplantae; phylum Streptophyta; class Pinopsida; order Cupressales; family Cupressaceae; genus Cryptomeria; species Cryptomeria japonica. The sequence continues at coordinate 45,461,568 of NC_081410.1, forward strand.
AGCGGCATACATCCCCAGGAAAAGCCACTGTTGGAACCTTAAATATTGCAAAATTTAAGGTTTCCTAAAGGTGAAAAGGATGGTAAAACCCCTAAAACTGTATCCATTGTGAAGTCATGTTTGCATACAGAGATGAATACCATTATAAATTTGAATTCGAATGAAGCTTGGTATTTCAAATTTGCACACTATATGTGGGGTAAATGTGGCTCCCATAAGGGTAGAGCCCAACATATAGTTTTAAAAGGGGACTGAAATATGCCATAGAAGCAATGACGAGTATCATGGCATGCAAAGGCAAATATTGGTTTCAATTCTAGAGTTTTATTATTTAATTCATATGATGGATATTTTCCCAAAATTAAAGGAGGATAATATTTAGATGAAGTTGAAATTTATTTAAATCAATCCATAATGATTTAAAATTATATTGACAATATTTAAAAGAAGTTATAAAATATTGAAGTGGTTTACCATTATGCACAAATTGAATAAAATGGCGGGTCCATGACCATATAAGCAAAAGCCCCATTGAAGAGACAATCAACATTTACAAGACAATAAAAAATTCTCTTTGAAGTGCAAGTCTCTCTGATAATGATGCAACGACTAAAATTACTAAGTTGGCAGTGTGTATAAATTTATCAAGTACATTTTTATGGGGAACCTAAATATCTATATGATGCAACAAGTATTGTCATCGGCAAGACAAGAGCCAACTACAAGACAAGAAAATGGTCTTGTCGAAACTCTATTTCTCATCAAATTATGTTGTTGTTCTCATCGAATAGACCTAGTAAGTCTAAGGAACAATCAAAATGTCTCGTTGAAGTACCATGTCTCATCAAAAGGAAAGCAATCTACCCTAGAGGGCATATAAATTGTTGAATATGGAAGCTTTCAAACAGAGTATGGAAATTCATCATGACATGGTAGGTCAAAAGTTGATACCACAACCTTTGCTAATATCAAGAAACAGAGCATGGGCACCCATTAAAGCATTGGATGTCAAAAGGGTTTTTTTACAACACTCATGAAAATGTGTATTTCTATATAGATCCAATATATAAGAATTTTTTCAACATTCCCTGGCGACAATGGAGATAGAGTGTGGTGCAGGAGCACTCCTGAAGACAAGGTGGACTAGGGTCAGTGATAGGCCCTAATAGAGAATCAAAGGGCAATGAAGTATAAATTCCTTTAAGGTCTTAAAAAAATGTAATAATGGCCAATAGAGCCTAAATATGCAATGAAATGTAATGAAAAGATCAAAAGTGTAAAATTGTCAAATGTTGGCAATTAGGCCTAAAAAGGGCTAATTTTGGGTTTTAAGGGTAGGTTTGAGTTTTTAGTCAATAAAACATGTTATAAATGTTTATAAGGTCATTTGAAGACCTTCTTGATAGCTTAGGAGGGTTGAAGTTCAAGTTTGATCATATTGACAATTTCATGTGTCAACATGACAACTTTTTGTGCAACTTTTATTGTCAAAATTGTAAAAAATATCAAAAAGGGTAGTTATCGGTGGTTATTAGTTACATTTCAGCCTTAGAAGGATTGGAGAACTATAAAATGATGTAATTAATCCATTTTGAGAGAGATATTGGATGTGGAGGTCGAGATTTGAGAAGTGGAGCAATAAAATTGTATTTTTCCTTGTATTTTATGAGTTTTCAACGTATGATAGACTGAAATTTGTTCATTTGAAAATTGATATGCATTTGTTTGATTAATTTATCTTACTGGGATGAAAGTGAAATGAACTGAGATTACTTTGGTTTTTATTTGGTGCAATTTCCTTATCATTTGTGGAGGATATTGACATTTGTTTCAAAACTGTCAAAACCCTTACTAGGGCATCCAGTGGCCTCATAAATGTAATAAATTTTGTTTAGATGGTTTTCCAAACCCCATTTTGGGCAGGGATGAGGGTAAGGATGTATTTTACCTATCCATAGTGTGTGCAGGGTTCCATGATGGATTTGGCACATGCTTCATGAAGGTTTCAAACTGAAAAATGGTCAGATTTGGGGTGTGACTGCAACAGTCCTGATGCGAGGACAATATCTTATCACTGAACTGTTGGATCTTATTTAATTTGGGATATGCTATGTAGTATCAAGTTTTTAAGAATCTCACTGGAGGGATTGAGGATATAATACTTTGTTCAAAAGTTATACATCTCTGTGTGCATCCCTATCCAAAAGAGCAGCAAACTGTCATTATGGACAGATTTTGGGTAAGATGTTTTGGTTTTGTGTTTTGAATCTTATTTGTGGGACTTGGTGATTGAGATGATGTGGAAAGAGCCTATGGGATATTTAAATGATACATTATTTCTTGGAGGGTGGTTGAAACTAGAGTAATGAGAGTTAGGGGTTGAGTTCAACCAATATTGTCTTTTATGCTTTGACTGTCTTAGAACAATAAGACAATGTGTTAGGGGTTTGTAGCAGATCCAAGGGAGTTGGGTATATATTTTTAAACCATTAATGATATGTTGGTAAGGGTGTTTCCTTGTTGATAAGGTATTGTTAAGCCAAGTTTTGGGTTAGGTGTTGAACCTAGTGAGACCTAGTTGTGTAGGTTGGTGGTGAAACTTTGTTATTGCAGTCAAGTACCAAGTTAATACAATGATCAAGAATGATCAGTGAGTATGTGTTGGGGGTGTTATTCTAGTATGTGGAGAGTAGGGGATCAAAGGTGATGTGTTTGACCAATGAGAGGTCTTGAGGAGTGAGTTGTGTGGGTGTGGGTAAGAGTCCTTAGGTGTTTGAGTAAGATCCTCCTACCTTCTGCATTAAATTTGTATCAGAGCAAGCGAAAGGTCTGGGATATAGGGGTGAAGATGGAGTTAACAAAATCTAAGAAAGAGATAGTAGGTGCTTACAAGAAGTGGAAAGAACTAATGTTTGGTGGAAATAAGAAAAGAGAGGAAGAAGAGTTGAGGAAACAAGAAGTAGAAAGAACGAAGAGAGAAGAAGAAAAAAAGAAACGAGATGAGTTGAGAAGTTTAAGAAGGTCTTTAGACGCAAATGAAGAAAGATTGAGGGAGCTTAAAGAGGAACTACAGAAAAAGAGAAAGGAAGATGAACTTAGGGAAGCACAAATGAAGTTGAAATTGGAAAACCTAGAGGGTACAACAAAGAGTTGGCACTTGAGGGTGCACAAGAAGGTAGTTTGGCCTGTGAAGAGGCTAGTTGCAACACAGAAGAAGGCTCATGATGAAGCCTTGATGATGGGTGAGGTTATGGTGACATGTCAAGGAGAATGGAATTTTAAATATTAAGAGATTTCAATGGGTTTTCTGGAACAAGATGATATTGTAATCAATGAAGAAGATGTTTTTGTTTATCCTAATGTTTTGTATGCAGGTTTGCTGAGTGTTTACATGGATGATCCTATTGGAGGTGCTTATATTGAGTACCATTTTCTTGAGAGGAGGTTCCATGAGTTACCAAAGCATGGAAAAAAAAATTTAGGATACAAGGAGAAAGTACCAATGAATTGGAAGACTAGAAAGAGGAGGTAGCCATTCAAGGGGACCTTGAATTTTTTTTGTCCCTGGGAGTATATGGTGCAGGAGCACTCTTGAAGACAAGGTGGACTAGGGTCACTGATAGGCCCTAATAGAGAATCAAAGGACAATGAAGTATAAAAGGCCTTTAAGGTCTTAAAAAAATGTAATAATGGCCAATAGAGCCTAAATATGCAATGAAATGTAATGAAAAGATCAAAAAGTGTAAAATTGTCAAATGTTGGCAATTAGGCCTAAAAAGGGCTAATTTTGGGTTTTAAGGGTAGGTTTGAATTTTTAGTAAATAAAACATGTTATAAATGTTTATAAGGTCATTTGAAGACCTTTTTGATATCTTAGGAGGGTTGGAGTTCAAGTTTGATCATATTGACAACTTCATGTGTCAACATGACAACTTTTTGTGCAGCTTTTATTGTCAAAATTGCAAAAAATGTCAAAAAGGGTAGTTATAGGTGGTTATTAGTTACATTTCAGCATTAGAAGGCTTGGATAAATATAAAATGATGTAATTAATCCATTTTGAGAGAGATATTGGATGTGGAGGTCAAGATTTGAGAAGTGGAGCAATAAAATTGTATTTTTCCTTGTATTTTTTGAGTTTTCAACGTATGACAGACTGAAATTTGTTCATTTGCAAATTGATATGCATTTGTTTGATTAATTTATCTTACTAGGATGAAATTGAAATGAACTAATAGTACTTTGGTTTTTATTTGGTGCAATTTCCTTATCATTTGTGGAAGATATTGACATTTGTTTCAAAACTGTCAAAACCCTTACTAGGGCATCCAGTGGCCTCATAAATGTAATAAATTTTGTTTAGATGTTTTTGCAAACCCCATTTTGGGCAGGGATGAGGGTAAGGATATATTTTACCTATCCATGGTGTGTTTAGGGTTCCATGATGGATTTGGTACGTACTTCATGAAGGTTTCAGACTGAAAAATGGTCAAATTTGGGGTGTGACTGCAACAGTCCTGATGCAAGGGAAATATCTCATCACTGAACTGTTGGATCTTATTTAATTTTGGATATGTTGTGTAGGATCAAGTTTTTAAGAATCTCAATGGAGGGATTTGGTTCAAAATTTATACATCTGTGTGTGCGGCTCTATCCAAAAGAGCAGCAAACTGTCATTATGGACAGATTTTGGGTAAGATGTTTTGGTTTTGTGTTTTGAATCTTATTTGTGGGACTTGGTGATTGAGATGATGTGGAAAGGGCCTATGGGATATTTAAATGATACATTATTTCTTGGAGGGTGGTTGAAACCAGAGTAATGAGAGTTAGGGGTTGAGTTCAACCAATATTGTCTTTTATGCTTTGACTGTCTTAGAACAATAAGACAATGTGTTAGGGGTTTGTAGCAGATCCAAGGGAGTTGAGTATATGTTTTTAAACCATTAATGATATGTTGGTAAGGGTGCTGCCTTATTGATAAGGTATTGTGAAGCCAAGTTTTGGGTTAGGTGTTGAACCTAGTGAGACCTAGTTGTGTAGGTTGGTGGTGAAACTTTGTTATTGCAGTCAAGTACCAAGTGAATACAATGATCAAGAATGATCAGTGAGTATGTGTTGGGGGTGTTATTCTAGTATGTGGAGAGTAGGGGATCAGAGGTGATGTGTTTGACCAATGAGAGGTCTTGAGGAGTGAGTTGTGTGGGTGTGGGTAAGAGTCCTTAGGTGTTTGAGTAAGATCCTCCTACCTTCTGCATCAGAGTGCAATTCATGGAATACATTCAAAAGAATGTTCATCTTTATCAATTTCACAGAAGCATTCCACTCACCATGGCAATTTGAAATTTTAGCAAAACAAGGAGTTATACTAAAAAAGGGATTATTGAAGAGACACCTCCCATGTCTCACTGAAATATGAATGTCGGTGTGACACCAAAGGTCTGCCAAAGCCGAAAGAGATCCTGCCAAAAAGTGAAGTCTTACCGAAAACTAATTTGTCAAAAAGACATGTTTTTTGTCTTACCAAAATATCAATTTCAATATGACAATGAAATTCTAACAAGAATGGATGGAGTCTTGCTGAAGGATGATTTCACATTGAAAGTGATGGTATTGGAGAGATATTTCAGGACCACACCGAAATGTTGGAGTTTGGTATAACAGTAAGTGTCGAACAAAAAGAAGAAGGGTCTTACCAAAAAGGTATCTCACATGGAAAACATAGATGTCGATAAGAGGAGCTCATGGATAAAGAAGACATAGAAAGTCTTCTCTCTATCCTCCATGGTGATGATGGTTCACTCATTCCTCATGAACAATGGAAGGAGATATTAGCGAAGGAGTTTCCCAAAGCATTTGAAGACATCAATGATGAAGAACATGTGATGGACAACATAAATATCATTATGAACTGATCATACTAGAAAGACTATACCATGAGACACCACACTACGAATTTTTAAACTTATAAGAAGCAAAGACATATCCATTGATGTATTTGACCAAGGACCTTAAGGAGGAGTATTTTCATATAGCTTGATATGCAAGAGTTTTATTGTAAATCAATTATAATTGTAAATGTCTTTTGGTTTCTAGGGGTGTTTAATTAGTTTATCGGGGATAACTAATTAGTTTCTAGATGAACAGTCATACTGTTTCATAGCCAAAAGTTGTAACCAATCTAAAAAGACCCCTTGTGTTTATAAAAGGGGAAACAAGATTGGATAGAGGGGAAATTTTTAGAATTAGATCTTGAAGATCAATTAGAGGGAATAAATTGTAACATACCATTTTTCAATAAAGATTTAAGTGTAAAACTTCTTGATATTGTGCAAAGAATACAATTCAATGTTCTCTAATTTTCACCTGTTATATTGGCTAAAGTAGCCAAGGTTGTTTGAGAACTCCTATATGTCATGTTTTTGCTATTAGATTAATTTTGTAAGGAAAACACAATGTGGAAAAATGCTTCCCTAATGTCAATTTGCAGGGGAAACAAGACTAGTGTGTTTTATAACTTTACAAAATACTAAGATTAGCATATACAAAACATAGATAATGTCAAAATTCAAACATACATAGAGATAAACACCATGAATTTATGTGGGAAACCCTTTCAGGAAAACACCCACCACTGACAACAAGATCACTTTATTCTCAGCAAAGAAACTTTACAATAAAGTATGTTATCATAGCACAGATGTTCACTTTGATCACTTCGGTTACACACCATAGTATATGGCTTATCATCAGAACAACAACCATGTTGGAGTCTCCTCTTGGCTTCATATACATTTTCATGTCAATCGTTCAACTGTCAGTTTGCACCAATCAGTTAGACAGCTAACTGTCTGTGTCGATTTGCATTCGTGAGAAAACAATTATTCCACATGCATCCAAGAATCGAACCGGTTCATATTCAAAAACCTCGGCTTTGATAAGTCAACTCCATCAGGTATTGGGAAGACAAACAATCATCTATCCTAAACATCTGATCTTTCTCTTTGCACTTCGCCATGTGGCACCCCCTGATTGGTTCTGGGTCCCTACTTTGGCATCTTCGCACAACCTCACTATCCACCCAAAATTCTTCTTTGTCGTTGGGTTGCGATGGAAAGTCTCACTAATAATTTCCCATTGCAACCTAGCGACCACCGTCAGATCTTCTGCTATCGTCATTCGATCATTTCGATCTGCTCGACCTTTAATTCGCCTTAGCCACTCTCCTGTCGGGTCCCACCACTTGGTCGCCATGTCGCGAGGAATATACTAATGAGTAGTTTCCCATCATGACATAACGACCACCATTGGATCAACCTTGATTGCCATTCAATCATCTCCGATCTGCATGACCCTTATCTCACCTAGACCGCTCACTTATGCTGAGCCCCACCATCATCACCAAGTTGCAAGAAATAACATACATGCATCTTTCCATAGCAGTAAAGAGATGACTATTGGATCAGGATCTAAACAACAAGTCTTTTATCCTTTTGTCCATCCAATAACCGATGCTACCCTGATGACCGAAGATGACTTCGTCAGGTCATCGGGATGACTTCAAACTTTCTACTCTGAGCTTTGATATGTCGAGTTCATTGGCAAAGGATATACCGATAGAGTTCACAGATTTTCTTCACACTGTTTCATCGGCTAGAGTTAGCTTGATCAGTATGAACAAAGGTCAAGTGAATTAGAGGCATAATTCCAACAAACTCCCACTTGACAAGGAATTCACTGGACTACTTGGGCACTTTCCAAACATTATAGAGAGGGATGGGTACTGAGACCCATCGAGTTAGAACACCACCTGAACTTGTGAGTGCTCACCAGTTTTGTTAATGCATCCACAACATTTTCCTAAGTGTTTACCTTGTTCAGATTAACCTTTCCACCTTCTACCATGTCACACACAAAATGTAATTGCACATCTATATGTTTAGACCTGGCATGGTATGTAGGATTATTCGCTAAACATATAGCACTCTGACTATCACTTCGCACTTCAACCTGTCCTGCATCAAAACCAATATCTATACTCAAATGCCTGAGCCAAACAACTTCTTTACAAGCATGTGTGCCTTCCATGTACTCTGCCTCTGTAGTGGACAAAGTGACTATAGACTGTCGCTTGCTCATCCAAATTATTGCTCCACCATTCAGAACAAAAACGTATCCACTTGTGGATCTTCTGCTGTCAATGTCCCCTACCCAATCAGAATCTGCATAACCACAAATGCTGAGAGTTCTCTTTGAATCATTCAGATTACCATGATAACATAATGCAAAGTCTGAAGTACCCTTCAGATATCTGAAAAAATCTCTTTACAGCATCCCAATGCGATCTTCCTGGGTTTGACATAAATCTGCTTAATACTCCCACTGGTTGGGCAATGTCTGGCCTTGTACAAACCATTGCATACATCAAGTTGCCAATAGAACTTGCATAAGGTATACTCTTCATGTCATCTATCTCCTCTGGAGATTTCAGACTGTCATGCACAGACAGTTTGGTTCCCTGCAAAATAGGAACAACCTGTTGTTTACAGTCAGACATATTAAACTTATCAAGAACACTAGTGATGTACTTTCTCTGGCTAAGCCAGAGTTTTCTCTTAGATCTGTCCCTCTTGATTTCCATTCCTAGAATGTAGTTTTCTGACCTCAAATCTTTCATTTCGAACTTCAAGGATAATTCGGACTTCAAGTCTGAGATCATACCTCTGTTATTTCCAAGGAACAACATGTCATCAACATACAAAGCAATAATAAGGATCTTATCATCTTCAACCTTGTAGTACACACAATGATCGACTTTTGATCTCAAAAATCCCAAGGACAACACAAATGTATCATATGTTTGATATCACATTCTGGGAGACTATTTCAAACCATAAAGAGACTTCTTTAGTTTACATACCAAATGTTCTTTACCATTTTTCACAAAGTGCTCAGGCTGGGACATATAGATTTCTTCTTCAAGGTCCCCATGAAGAAATGTTGTTTTCACATCCATTTGCTCGACTTCCCAATCATATGCAGTTGCAAGTGACAAAAGAAATCTAATAGATGTTATCTTAGCTAGAGGAGAGAAAATTTCTCCATAGTCACCCCTTCGCGACCAATCTCACCTTGTACTTGTCAATGTTGCCATTTGGACCATACTTCCTTTTGAAAACCCATCTACAGCCCACCGGCTTTCTGCCTTTAGGCAGGGATACCAGATTCCATGTTCCATTCTTGTCCAAAGATTTCATTTCATCATTCATGGCTTCCAACCAAAAATATGAATCTGACATATCCATGGCTTCTTTTATAGTCCTAGGCTCATCAATATCAGCAAGTAAAGCATAGGCACAATTTAAATTCAACATTGAAAAATTATACCTATCTAGGGTAAACCTATCAGGTTGTCGCCTCTCTCGTGTGGATCTTCTTAACACTTGTGGTGAGGCTTCATTTTGTTCCTCTTTTGAACTTTCAGAGCTACTTGAAATCTCTTCATTCTCATCTTCAGGTACATCTGGAGTTGTCACTTCTTTTTCTAGTGGAAATTCAACCTCATCCTTCTCTTTTTTCTTCTCTGTTGATTTATCTATGGACATAGGTTTCAGCTCTCAGAAGATAACAAATCTATTGTACACAACCTTTCTAGTCTCAGGATTCCAAAGCTTGTATCCTTTAACTCCAACTCCATATCCAATGAAAATACATTTGACTACTTTGTTATCCAATTTAGATACATGAATGTGTCTTAGAGAAGGTTTCTTACCAGACCATGCTTCCATAGGTGTCTTGTCTACTAATGTTGTTGTAGGTTACCGGTTCAATAGGTAACATGTTGTAGCAACTTCTTCCACCCAAAACTTATGTTCTAGTCCAGCACTACTCAACATGCTTCTTGCTTTCTCCATCAGAGATCAATTCAACCTTTTAGCAACTCCAATTTTTGTGGAGTATAAGGCGTAGTTCTATGTCTTTTAATTCCATGGTCTACACAATACTTGTCAAAATCTGTATTGCAATACTCACCACCGTTATTAGTTCTTAAACATTTTATTCTCCTTCCAGTCTGATTTTCAACCAAGTTTTTAAATTCCTTAAACCGATTGAACACTTCTAACTTACTGTTCATAAAATAAATAAATGTCCTTCTCGAATAATCATCAACAAAGGATACATAGTACTTTGATTTAGACAAAGAAGGTACATCCACTGGACCAAACACATCAGAATGCACATAGTCCAGAATGTCAGAAGATTTATGAGGACTTGAATAAAATTGAACATGGTTTTGTTTTCCGTATATACAATGTTCACAGAAATCAAACTCAAGGTTACAATCAGTAAGTCCTTCTACCAGATTTTTACTCTTTAAAATTTTCAAACCTTTTTCACCAATGTGACCAAGCCTATAATGCCAGAGCATTGTCTTTTCTGCATGAAGTTTATCTTCCTCATAATTTACATCATATGTCAACTTGGTAGTTCTATTAGATTTCTTAGTGACTATATTACAACACACGGGTTCAACATTTAACTTGTACAATGTACCAACACATTTACCCTTAACCAAACTAATAGACCCTCTAGTAATCTTACAACCACCAGACACAAATGTTACTTGGACTCTAGCATCATTCGGCTTGCTTACAGAAAGTAGGTTTCTTGCCAAACCTGGTATGTGTAGAACTCCATTGATTCCCTTTATTCTCCCATTAGGAAATTGGATTTTAATTATTCCTCTCCCAACAATCTTCAGTGTTGAGTCACTTGCTAAGTACACCTTCCCACCAGCATACAGTTCATACTTTGAGAACCACTCCTTGTGAGATGTCATATGGAAAGATGCCCCTGAGTCAATCAACCACACATTGTCAGAAGAAGACACTGCCCAAGCTGCTACAAAGGTGTATGCATCACTGTGAGAAGATTCATTATCAGAAGAGTTCTTTCTCTTCTTCTCCTCTTTGCAGTCTTTTCAAATATGACCCTTTTGTCCACAGTTCTAGCATTTCACTTTAGACTTCTTTCCAAGAGACTTGGACTTGGACTTCTTCCATTTCTTCTTGTCTTTGTCCTTTGGTCTACCTCGAACAGAGAGTGCATCTTTTGTCATCTCAAAAGACTTCTTTCTCATTTCTTTTGACAAAAGAGTATTGACCACAATATCCATCTTGAACTGGGTCATAGTACTACCAATGGCCATCACCAAATGTTCCCAAGAATCTGGCAATGAGTATAGCAGCAACATGCAACCTTCTTCTTATTGAATAGCCACACTGAATGATATCAATTGAGCGAGAACCATGTTAAATGCATTCAAATGATCTACCAAGGGTGTTCTTGCATCCATTTTCAGAGAATATAACTTCTTCCTAAGGAAGAGTTTATTCACCAAGGTTTTTCCCTGATAGATGTCTCCTAACTTCTTCCACAAATCACTTGTAGTCCTCTCCTCATGTACGTTCAACATAACTGAGTCTGCAAGGCTTAGTCTTATGAGTCCTATGCCTTTCCGGTCTGCTAAATCCCAATCTTCTTGCCTCATGCCTGAAGGTTTCTATCCACTCACTGCAATCCAAAAATCTCGGTCAACCAGCAGGTCCTCAATTTTAAGTTTCCATAACTCAAAATTGGAGCCATTGAACTTCTCAATATCCATTCTTCTATAAGTGCTTTCCATCTTAATCTATAAACAAGTAGACACACTAACAAAATCCCACTGAAACAAATTAACACAAAAAACCAACCCTACCCACAAGGATAACACAACTGGCCAAGCTATGATACCACTTGGAAGGAAAGCACAGTGCAGAAAAACGCTTCCCTAATGTCAATTTGCAGGGGAAACACGACTAGTGTGTTTTATAACTTTACAAAATACTAAGATTAGCATATACGAAATAGAGACAATGTCAGAATTCAAACATACACATTGATAAACACCATGAATTTACGTGGGAAACCCTTTCGGGAAAACCAACAACAAGATCACTTTATTCTCAACAAAGAAACTTTACAATAAAGTCTGTTATCATAGCATAGATGTTCACTCTAATCACTTTGGTTACACACCACAGTATATGGCTTATCATCAAAACAACAACCATGTTCGAGTCTCCTCTTGGCTTCATATACATTTTCATGTTGACTGTTCAACTGTCAGTTTGCACCAATCGGTTAGACATCTAACTGTCTGTGTCAGTCTACATTTGTGAGAAAATAATTATCCCACATGCATCCAGGAATCGAACCAGTTCATATTCAAAAACCTTGGCTCAAACAAGTTGACTCCATCGGGTATCAGGAAGACAAACAATCAGCTATCCTGAATGTTCGATCTTTTTCTCTATGCTTTGCCACGTGGCACCCGCTGATTGGTTCTGGGTCCCTTCTCTAACATCTTATCACACCCTCACTATCCACTTGGAATTATTCTTTGTCGTTGGGTCATGATGGAAAGTCTCACGAGCAATTTCCCATCGCGACCTAGCGACTATCACCGAATCTTCTGCGATCACCGTCTGATCAATTCAATCTTCTCGGCCTTTAATTCACCTTAGTCGCTCTCCTACCTAGTCCCACCACTTGGTCGCCATGTCGCGAGGAATATACTAATGAGAAGTTTCCCATCGTGACATAATGAACACCGTTGGATCAACCTTGATCGTCGTTCGATCATCTCCGATCTGCACGACCCTTATCTCACTTGGACCGCTCACTTATGGCGAGCCCCACCATGGTCACCAAGTCGTAGGAAATAACATACATGCATCTTTCCATAGCGGTAAAGCAATGACCGTTGGATCAAGATCTAAACTGCAAGTCTTTTATCCTTTTGTCCATCCGATAACCGATGCTACCCCGATGACCGAAGACGACTTCGTCAGGTCATCAGGATGACTTCAAACCTGCTACTCCGAGCTCCGATATGTCGAGTTCATCGGCAAAGGATATACCGATAGAGTTCATAGATTTTCTTCACACTGTTTCATCGATCAGAGTTAACTTGATCAGTATGAACAAAGGTCAAGTGAATTAGAGGCGTAATTCCAACAAATTTGAGTATCAAGGGTATTTCAAAATGATCAAAGAGATTTTAGTATCTCTATATGATTTGTTGGCTTGGTTCTCTCAAGGAGAGATTAAATTCATGTTGACAAGATGTAGTAATAAGGATAAAATCATTGGATGTATAAGGATTCAAACAATTAACAGATTCATGCAAGGTGAGGATGTAAAAATTGTCTAACAAAGTGGTGCAAAACCAATGAAGGAGCATAAGATTGACTTTGTTTCCCAATGGACATAAATCACTGATCACATCTCATATCAAAAAAATTGAACTACTTTTAGTTTTCAGTTTCATGTTGTACGAGTAGGGGTAGAAGTAAAGTTTAGATTAGAACTGGTTATCTCGAACCTTCATGCCAGTTTAAGATAAATAAAAGAAGTAATTTAAGATATTGCAATTGTATAATTTACTCAATCATAGAGAAGGTACACCTGCCTTGGTTTAGTAGAGCCATAAGTGTAGGGAATAGTAACCATATTGGTTCATTCCATTCGTTGGCCAAAATTAATTTTTGAACCTGAACATAAGGCTTGGCATACCTTTAGGGTTTGACAACTTGCAATTTTGAGCTCCAACAACCCTATTTTCCTTATTGTTGTCAATTGAGAATTCTTAATTTCTCTTTGATATTTCTATTGTTGCTCAAGACCCTTCTTATTTGATTGTTGCTCTATGATCATGGAGATTCATTGTTGATTGTTTTTCTTAACTTGATGTTGCATTGTAGTTATTTCTTTGGTTGAGGTGCTCATGTTGAATGTATGCTCTGTGTTGAGTGTTGCATTTTTGTAAGCTTATTACTCCCTCTTGTATGTTTTGTGTGTTTGCTTGAACCATGTGATAATCTCCAACAACATGGTAGGGTGGACCTAATGGTACCACATGGTCAGGTGGCGTTACAAACCGCCATTGGGGATTAGTGGACTCAGATCGAAATTGGCTTGGAGAGTTCTTCCACCTTCCTCAACACTTGTTCCTTCTCATTATCTCTTATTGTAACATTGCAAATAGTTGTATATTGAATCAAGAATTGCAAACGTTGATTATGTATGTAATGAAGACTCCAAGAGGAGTTGGATGTAAATTGTATTATATTGATATGGACTAACTGTAACTTTATGTGTCTTGATGTTGGAATCAAGCATGATCTATGACCTTGCAAGATCATTGATTTTTTTTTGCATTATGGATATGATTGTTGGAACACTTTATTGGTTCGCTAAAATGAATGTAGATGTTATCTAAGTATTTTTGGAGGTTGATTTAGACATCTCCTATTGTGATCACGAGTCGTTGATCAGTTTACTATCGTTTTTAGTGGATCAGATTCATTTCGAGCTCTATCAAGGCAACTTGAAGGGTCTCCCAAAGTGAATCAACTTGGGTTGTTGTTGGCTGAGACATCCCTAATTGTCATGGTGTTATTTTTGGGAATTTTTGGGTGGAGTGAGTATGTTTTGAGTTCACTCGATTCCTGACTTATCCTGTAGGTGTCACTGAGTGACTCAATGACATGATTCTTATTTTTCTTTCTCACCTTTTTGCTTAATTATATCATTGCAAGTGTTGTGGGGATATTTTGACTTAACCAGGGTTTTGAAGGTGTTCGAAAGACCAAACTATCCTACTGGGAAGCTCACTAGTCAAGACAAATACGCATCTCTAAGGATGACAACGCAAGTTCACTTGTCTAAAGGACTCCAGCATGTGTCAAGGATCAATGTGCGAGTCAACGAAATTAATGCACCATGCATGTGTTGTAAAAATATGCATGTGTCCTTTTGGGTTGCTTGTATCTAGTGTAGGAGCCGGTGTTTGGCCATTCTATCCAAAGAGGTTTTTAGGAGCTAGGGGTGTTAATTGACCCACTTTTGGATGCATTGTGAAGGTAGCGATGTCAAGAAACCATCAAATGTGTCTATTGATAATTTGGGTTTTGCTAGAGGTGCATTGAGTAGGTTTTGAGTGGGTTTGTATGGTTTCAAATGTGTCTATTGATAATTTGGGTTTTGCTAGAGGTCATTGTTGACACCTAGGACCTAGTAGTTGGTCCTCTTTGTTGATTCAAATTTTGCAACTTCAAGAATGGTCTTGAGTAACCCTAATCAACCCAGTGTCATTTTCTTGAGGTTAGGGAGACCTTTCCCCTTGTTCAGTTGAATTTTTGGGTGTTTATACTTTCACATGTGCATTGTTAATTCACAATAGTTGACCTAATCTTGAGGTTTTAGCTTAATGCTTATTCAAGATTTGTTCATTTACACTTGAGTACTTAAAAAAAAATCCATGTATTCTATATGTATTTTTCTCATATCTTCTAGGGTTCCTTGGTGGTGTGTTACAATCTCTATCTCTATCATTGGATCTTCCTAGTCTCAATACAATTGTAAAGCGGAAAATCGCGATCAAACCCTAGTTGCTCTCCCCTCTTCCAACTCCAAGGAGAGAGAAGGGAGATTCACTCTAGGGTTGATGGTTTTCACTTAGGGGAGAGAATTTACATTCAAAAGAGGGGTTGAAACCCACAAGATCCAATCCCACACAAGGCAAGATTGGATACTAAATGAGTTTCAAGGGTTAAGAAAGCAAGGCTACCCTCTTTTGTAAAGAATGTTGATAGAAGAATTAAGCTAGGCATGCATAGAAAGTGAGAAAGATTCTCTTATAAACTGAGTTAGGGATATAGGATGAAGCTGCGGACCTGGAATTAGCAGTAAAATGTCAATACGGCGTTGTCCTGCAAATTTGAGCAAAAGTTGTCGGGACGATGGCGCCCGGCGCCACGGTCCTCTGAAAAATCCGCGAAACGAAGGGGGATCTGTTCGTCTCTGCACAAGGATTCCAGATCTTCAATTTCAGCCGCGTACCTGCAACCTACACACAGAAAAGTAAAGATGATTGGGAGGTTAGGGATTAGGGGTTTGCCTTTAGGTCAAACCCCAGTTTTGGAATTAACCAAGAAATGAGAAATGCTGTAAATGTAAATGTATGTAATGTAAAACAAGTACTAATACCTTGTTGTAAGGATGTTTGTATCCTTATGTGCGAAGGTATAGATGTTGTTGTTTGTTGTATGTTGTATGTTGTAGCATGTAATGTGTTGTAAGTGATCTCCTCTTCAATGGTTGAATCCTTGTCTTGAATACAACACTTAGCCTTGAATGGAGACTTGAAATGATCAATTACTTGAAGGAATGCTTGAATGCTTGAATGTTTGAGTATAGTTTCCATGCCTTTTCCATCATATCGAATGAAAGAGGAAAATGCCATTTATATACTTGCCAATTAGGGTTAATAGACTGATTTTCCCGACCTTAGGCCGACCAGGAAAGTTAATTTTCCAATTTGCAAACATAAAGACCCGAAGTCCAAAAGAGACCGGGCCCAAAATAGGACCCAGGGACCAGGGCGTTGGACGCCATGGTCCTGGGGGACCAGGGCGCTGGGTGCCCTAGTCCTGAAGGACCCGGGCACTGGGCGCTCTGGTCCCACCTCCCGGGACAGTAGGGTGCAAAGGAGGTTCAGGCCAGGGTGCAAGAAAATGCAGTTTTTGGTGTCATAATCAGGTTTCGGGGTCTCCATTCAGGTTGCGTGTTGCGTCGCCATCGTGAAGACCAAAATGCAGTCGAAATTGCAAGTGTCACAATTTTAGGATGCTACATTTAGCCCCCACTTTAGCGGGAGTATAAGCATATGCCAATACTTCCGGTAAAGTACAAGGAAACAACATTGAAAGACTTTCACCACGTCAAGGAGGCAAGATACACCAAGCCCCCAGTGGACTAAGGATCTTACGAATTCGATTGACAAAGTAAAAGGGAAGATCATGAGGAAGAACCATGACTGTCAGTAGTAAGGTTCCCTCACTATGAGTCATGCAAGAAAGATATCAAAAATTTTCAAGTATCTTGAAAAGATATAGATGGGATGTATGCCCCCCTACGTTAAAGTGATCGCATACGCCTCACCGGGGGTGATTGCTTTAAGGTAGTGATACATATAAGAAATGAGAAAGGAGCACGTTATCACAAGGATTTAGCCCCCAAGTGTGAGATAAGCCCAAGGATAATAGACACAAAACACAAAGCACAAGGTGACTTTGCTTTACTCGGGGTCAGTATGCTGTATGATAATTCATGTATATCATATGTATGTATGCATAATTGTTCTTCATTCCACAATCAAGGAAGGTCACCTAGAAGAAGGGAACACATGTGTCTTTTGAGTCAACATGAGAGAGATCGAGAGATCTCAATGCTTTGCATCGTCCTCAAGTAGACAACACTAAGGACAACAAATAGAAGAATGAGAGTAACATATAGAAGAAGTAACAAAAGAGAGGGGGAGAGAATCTGCTATGCTAATGAAACTAGTCTAGCATGTCATCTACCCCCCGATCTTGCTGATCAATGTTTCGGGAAGGTAGGGAACATGGTAGAGGAGGAACATCCAACACAGCAGATGGAGCTATCACAAGATCCAAACAAGGGCTATGTTCATGTTCCAAGCCACGTTGTTCTTGTCTAGGAGCTAGGATAAGTGTTTTAGAAAATTCATTAGATAAATGGTTATCAATATCAACAAGTTCATATTCACTATCAGAAGCAAGAGAAGTAACATTTTCATCTATATCATCATCAAGATTTATAAAAATAGGATCTTTAACTCGCACAGGATCAAGACCATCATGCATCTTATGTTTAGGAGATTTCGGCTCAATCGTCGGCTGAGGAGAAAATGGAATAATGCTTGTTGAAGGTGTTTTTGGGGATTGCAAAGTTTGAGCTCTAAGACGACGCTTTCGCCGGCGTTCACGTGCAGAATGATTTCGTCTAGTCTTAGTAGGAAGATTAGAAGATTGAGGAGGAGGAATGTTCTCATCCTTAGCACTTGGGTGTTTAGGTTGTGGTCTCTTAGGTTGAATAATAGGAGAAGAAGAAGGTCTCTTCTCTCTATAAAAGGAAGGAGGAGGAACTGCTCCATATAAAGGAGGAATTTTTGGTTTAGGAAGGAGACCAAGTCCATCATGACGAGGAGGTATAGGTCTACTCTTAGGAAGTTTATTAGATATAAGCATAGTCACATCCATAGGGATGAGTTGGGAATCTTCTTGAGGAAAGACATTAGTTTGATCTTTCAAAGGAAGAACTTCCTTCTCAAGAACGATAGGAATGTCAAGTTTGGGTGTTTTAGGTTCACTTAGAGATAAGATCATATCTGTTTTCCATTTTTGATAAGATTTAAAAAGATGATCACTTCGCGGAGGAAGAGATTGGAATTGTTTAGGCCAAAAGTAATCTATAGGAACGCTAGAAGTTCTTTCAGCTGGTTTAAAGAGGCTATGATTGACAGTAACAACTTCACCATTATGGGGAAATTTCAAGCACTTGTGAACAGGAGAAGCAATAGCTTTCATGGAAGATAGCCAAGGATAGCCTAGCTTCACACGAAATTGTTCAGATGATGGAATAATAGAAAATCTTACATCAAGAGATTTGTTATGAACCTCAATAGGTAAAGTAATAGAACCAATTGCAGGAGAAGAAAATGCATCAAATAATTTCACAATCACATCTGTTTTGTCATAGATCACTTGATTCAATTGCAAAGTAAAAAGAAATTCTTCAGAAATGACATTAACCATACAAGAAGGATCAATAAGCACTCCACGACAAGGTGTATTCTTGACTTTTGCAACTATATATAAAGGACCATCAGGTGCCCTGATAGTTTCACTAGAATCAAAGGTGATGGAAGGTTCTTTAGGGATTTTCTGCTACTCTACAAAGTTAATCACATTCGGAGTCATAGACACAAGATCATCAGGTGAGACAGAGGAATCAGTAGTATCAATCACATTAGAGGTATGAGAAGGCAATGGATCAGTAAAAATCTGAAGATTTTGGTTAGGAAGAGCTACAGATTTGTTGCCTTTATCATTCACACCAGAAATAGAGATAGTATTATTATCAATCAAATCTTGAATTTTCCCCTTTAAAGCAAAACATTTTTCAGTATCATGCCCAGGTTGACGATGAAATTGACAAAAAGATTTGTTATCAAAATAGGGTGAATTAATCTTTGCAGGATCAATTTGCCTTATAGGAGGAAGAGTAAGCACATTTTGTTCCAATAACTTATTCATAATACTATGCAATGATTCATTCAAAGGAGTAAACTTTCTTTCTCTCTTGAAAAAATTAGAAATAGGAGACACACCTGATGCTGCATTCACATTGTTGTTGATGATGTTTTCATTGAATTTAACGGACTCTCTGTTCGGTTTAAACTTCCCAAATGGTTGTTGACTACTATCACCCTTATCACTCGGAGCCATAGGATGTGATTGTTCCATTTGACTCACAGTCAGTTGATAATTGTGAAGAGTTGCGCACAACTGTTGGAAAGAAGTAAACTCAAAAAACAGGAGTTTGTCTCGAATATCTTTTTGTAAATTAGAAATAAAGATTCTTTGAATATCATTGTCAGGCACTGGAAAAGAAATTTGAGCATACAAATGCTTATATCTACCAATGAAATCAGTCACTTTTTCTTTAACACCTTGTTTACAATGCATTAAATCAATCAAAGTAACTTTAGGACTTATATTGTTTTGAAATTGTTGAATGAAAGCATTTGCAAGTTGTTCAAAAGAAGTAATAGAATAGGAAGGCAACGAGAAATACCATTGTAGGGCTTTGTCTCTTAATGCTCTAGTAAACAATTTTGCAAGCAACCTTTGGTCATAAGCAAAATCAGCACATATTGTTTGAAATGTCTTAACATGCGTTAGAGGATCACCCTTACCATTATAAAGCTCCAAATGCGGAATTTCAACATGTTTAGGGGGGATAGCTCGAACAATGTCAAGAGAAAGTGGGCTCGCAACGTCAAATGTGGGCACACTAAACTTAGATTGATTCATAGAGGCAATTTGTTGTTGTAAAGAAGAGACAGTTTGTGCAAGATTGTTAATGGTCGCTTCAGTCGAAGAGTTCATATTAGATGTGTTAGATTGTGATGGAGGTGTTATGTTATTGAAAGAAGGTAGAGAGTAAGGTGGTGGGACTCTATGATAATTAGTCATAGGAGATGATTGAACAGGAGGAACACTACAAGGAGGAATAGAATGGTTGAATGAATTGCCCCCTTGCGTCATGTTCATTTGTGGAGATGTAATAGGAACACTCATTGAAGGAATGAATGAAGAAGTTGGATTAAATGAAGGAAGAGGGTTGATTGAAGAAGAGGGATTGCCCCCATGACTGGTGATCATAGGAGGAATGTCTTGTGTTGAAGTAGTCATTATGTTTGATGTAAAAGTAGGTATGCTAGCAATAGAAGTCGTCAAAGGAATAGAATGATTGTCTTGAGTAGGAGGTTGTGTATAACCTAAGGTTTCGGCACAACTCTTCATAGGCATCACATTTGAATCCACAATGTGTGCAATACCACGCAAAATATCAATTCCATTCTTATCACTTTGAAGCATACGTTTTAGACCCTCAATTAAAGGAAGAGCTTGACTATCAGGGTATTCTTGAGACATCCACTGTCGAAAATCGTCAAATTGGTTATCCAATTTTGAAAGTTGTTCTATAGAAACCTCATGGAGAGCTTCTTCATCATTAAGAGGATTAGAGGAATTACCCATGTCCTCGTTAAAAAGACCATTCAAATTAGGTTCCATCTCCTCAGTAATTAAACCTTGGAAGGACTTAATTCTAAGGCTTCGTCTAACGGGAATAGTGTAAGTAGGGCTTATTGTTGTAACACTCATGCACTAAAGAGATAGAGAAGATTTTGAATTTTAGAGGTAGCAAATTTCAATAAAATTAGCCAATCTCCTAGATTTAAGCTGTTAAATACAATCAGGACAATCTCCCGAAATTTCGGAAAAAATGTCTGGGACCGTGGCGCTCAGGGTGCACACGGTCCTCGCAACTTTTTTCGAAATTTACAGGGATGAAAGTTATGATGATTTTACAGCTAACCTGAAAAAATTGAGTGATTTTACGATCTGTAGATAGGCCAAATTAAAGTTGCAATCTCAAAATTGAACCCTACCAAGATTGTCGAAAAATGCAAAACTTGAATTTTGAAAAAGAGAGGGAAACTGAAATTTTGAATCTTATGATTTTAGAGGGAATACCAAAAGCAATGCAAGTGTTGGAATTTGAAAGTTGACTCAATTTCACACAAAATTCAATTTTGAAAGCGGAAATCAAAGTTGTTGTAATTAAGCACTTAATTTCAAAAGTCACAAATTGCAAAAATTTGGATAAATCACTGAAATTTCGAATGAATGATAACACACTTTTCAGATTTAGGACTGTAAGAAACACAATTTTGACACAAATTTCAATTTAAATAATTTTTGAATGATTAGAAGCCTCAATCCAAGCAATCGCTAGACCAACTTTGACTGTAATTTTGAAGGTGTTAAAATTGATAAAATCAGCCAAAATTCTGGATTTTAGCAGAAAAATACAGTAAGATCTCGCTCCCGAAATTTTGAAAAAAAATGTCGGGGACGATGGCACTCGGAGTGCACACGGTCCTCGCAACTTTTTTCCAAATTTTCAGGGATGAAAGATATTGTGATTTTATTGCGGAATCCAAAGTTATAGCTGATTTGGAAATGTTTTGATCAGTGAAATTGTCGGACAAAGGTTGAATCAAGAGGGTTTCAAAAATTAGGGTTTTGACACTTAACCACTTAATTTTCAAAATTAAAGCACAAATATGAATTGATAATTTGTAATAGAAGGGCAGATCTAAAACAAGCATCAACAATTAAACATTTCACAAGTTTAATTACTTAAAAAGAAAATTTAGGGTTTTTATGCAATTAACCTCTAAAATTTTGCAAAAGATCAAACATGGAAATGTAATCAAAGAATCCAATTTTCAGATCTAACTATGAATAATCAGAAAGGATGTTCACATCGGGTTCACCAAAATGTAAAGCGGAAAATCGCGATCGAACCCTAGTTGCTCTCCCCTCTTCCAACTCCAAGGAGAGAGAAGGGAGATTCACTCTAGGGTTGATGGTTTTCACTTAGGGGAGAGACTTTACATTCAAAAGAGGGGTTGAAACCCACAAGATCCAATCCCACACAAGGCAAGATTGGATGCTAAATGAGTTTCAAGGGTTAAGAAAGCAAGGCTACCCTCTTTTGTAAAGAATGTTGATAGAAGAATTAAGCTAGGCATGCATAGAAAGTGAGAAAGATTCGCTTATAAACTAAGTTAGGGATATAGGATGAAGCTGCAGACCTGGAATTAGCAGTAAAATGTCGATAGGGCGTTGTCCTACAAATTTGAGCAAAAGTTGTCGGGACGATGGCGCCCGGCGCCACGGTCCTCCGAAAAATCCGCGAAACGAAGGGGGATCTGTTCGTCTCTACACAAGGATTCCAGATCTTCAATTTCAGCCGCGTACCTGCAACCTACACACAGAAAAGCGAAGACGATTGGGGGGTTAGGGATTAGGGGTTTGCCTTTAGGTCAAACCCCAGTTTTGGAATTAACCAAGAAATGAGAAATGCTGTAAATGTAAATGTATGTAATGTAAAACAAGTACTAATACCTTGTTGTAAGGATGTTTGTATCCTTATGTGCGAAGGTATAGATGTTGTTGTTTGTTGTATGTTGTATGTTGTAGCATGTAATGTGTTGTAAGTGATCTCCTCTTCAATGGTTGAATCCTTGTCTTGAATGCAACACTTAGCCTTGAATGGAGACTTGAAATGATCAATTACTTGAAGGAATACTTGAATGCTTGAATGTTTGAGTATAGTTTCCACGCCTTTTCCATCATATCGAATGAAAGAGGAAAATGCCATTTATATACTTGCCAATTAGGGTTAATAGACTGATTTTCCCGACCTTAGGCCGACCAGGAAAGTTAATTTTCCAATTTGCAAACATAAAGACCCGAAGTCCAAAAGAGACCGGGCCCAAAATAGGACCCAGGGACCAGGGCGCTGGGCGCCCTGGTCCTGAAGGACCCAGGCACTGGGCGCTCTGGTCCCACCTCCCGGGACAGCAGGGTGCAAAGGAGGTTCAGGCCAGGGTGCAAGAAAATGCAGTTTTTGGTGTCATAATCAGGTTTCGGGGTCTCCATTCAGGTTGCGTGTTGCGTCGCCATCGTGAAGACCGAAATGCAGTTGAAATTGCAAGTGTCACAATTTTAGGACGCTACAACAATATAACAACATTATTATATCTTGTATGAAATTTTAGATTAGTGGCCTTAGGTCCCTAAACTAAAAATATCAACATTTATGGAGGTTTGAAACTTAAAATATTCTCTAACACATCCCATGCAAAAAGAGGATTACTAAATATTATTGATATAAGATCCTAATCTAGATCATTATTGATAAAATAATAATACGTTGCATAATAATAAGAAGAAACTTCATTTAAATGTGTATATTTATCAAAGTAATCTCCTCCAAATATCTTCATAACTTTTGATTAAGGTAGATTCTTTCCACTAGAACATTCATCGCTATTAGAAATTACCTTCAACTTTAAAGATTTTACATCTCATTAGACAAAGCTAATATCATCTCTATTGCTATTGCTCGCATTGCCTTATTATTTCTTTTATGACCTACAAATAAAGATCCTCCAATAGAAATCTACCATCTTCTGCGTGAAGAACCACTCCCACTCCCATTATTCCTAGCCCACTTTGAGAAACCCCATCAAAATTAAGTTTGATAAAATTTGAAAAAACATCTAAAAGCCTATGTTATTTCCATCCTATGTTTTGTTGTTATTCCTCCTTTTCTTGTGAAGAATCAGTCTTACACTTGAATTTTTCTCTCTTGTCAAATTCTCTAAAATATTTCTTTCATAAGAGATTAATTTAAATTTAGAATCCAATGCTTGAACTTTTACTAACTTGAATTTCAGAAATGTGCATGGCCATATTTGTAGATATCTGAAATAAGTTGCTCTTTATGCTGTGGTCTATTTTGAAGCAAATGAGGGGTTGTCCTTTAATCTGTTGCTCCCAAGTGAAAAGGGATAAATTCACAATCCACACGCTTATTCAAAGTTGAGGATATTTGGGAATTTGAGAAACTTATTCTAAATCTTACGTCCTTTTTCACGTTGGCCCACACTACGTATTCTTTTTCAAATATATCTGTTTGATCTCTCTCTCAATTTCTTAGCATAAGTAGCCATTTTTTAAAGTGCTTACAATGTTTCTCTCCAACCAAAATCCAATCTGAACACAGGAATGATATGCTGCCCACACTCAATTTTCAATTTAGTATGCCATGATTCTATTGTTTGGTTTTCACTTCATTTTTATCAACTTGTCTAAGTTTATAGATGAAGTTAAAATGAAATATATTGAATGTGAGGATTGTGAGAGTTTTAAAATTACAAGATTATATTTTGAATGATTTTGGTAGAATGATTATTCTTTAATTTTAATGTTGAATTATCAATTTATATCTGTTGGGAATGTGAAGTTCAACAGTCACATGAATTTTTTGTTTCTCTCAACTCTTCATTTCATAGTTGCATATGAATGTATAAATGGATGTGTACTGTCCATGTATTTCGGTATTGGGTATTGGTTAATACAAGATAGTTCCCTACTTTCCCATGGATGTAACCTTGAATAGTGAACCGAGTAATTCTCTTGTGTTGTCTTTCATAGTTGCATATAAATGTATAATGGATGTGTATTGTCCATGTATTTTGGTATTGGGTATTGGTTAATACAAGATAGTTCCCTACTTTCCCGTGGATGTAACCTTGAATAGTGAACCGAGTAATTCTCTTGTGTTGTCTTTCATAGCTGCATATGAATGTATAATGGATGTGTACTGTCCATGTATTTGGGTATTGGGTATTGGTTAATACAAGATAGTTCCCTACTTTCCCGTGGATATAACCTTGAATAGTGAATTGAGTAATTCTCTTGTGTTGTCTTTCATAGTTGCATATGAATGTATAATGGATTTGTACTATCCATGTATTTGGGTATTGGGTATTGGTTAATACAAGATAGTTCCCTACTTTCCCATGGATGTAACCTTGAATAGTGAACCGAGTAATTCTCTTATGTTGTCTTTCATAGCTGCATATGAATGTGTAGATGTATAAAATGACCATATTCCTAAATGAATATTTGATGTTCATTTTATTCTCATTCCTCTATTTAGTTAAATTTAATTTAATTAAATCATCCACATTCTTCTATTTAATTAAATAAATTATTTAATTAATTTATTTAAATTCACTTAAGTCCTTTATATCATTTAATTGAATAAATCATTTTATTTAATTAAATCCCTTCTTTCTACTTTTTAATTAAATTTACATTTAATTAAATAGTTTACCCCAATTAAATAAATCTAATTTATTTAAATCCCGAACTTGCAACCAAATTGAAATAAAGCAATTTATTTTAATTAAATCCTATTATCCCTCATCCACTTGCATTTTCCTACATCTCCCACTTGCCTCCTAAACCCTCTTCCTAAATTCTTCTAGAACCCATCTAATCCTAATCAATTAGCCTAAACCCTTCAATTATCCCCTTTCCCTAAATTTGAGGATGTCACTTCTCAAATTTGGAGTAAAGTCTTCCAAAGGCATTAAAGCCTTTAAGCCTAACTTGTTGAATACCCCCAAATTTGGAAGGACTCTTACAAATTTGTCCCCAAGTCTTCTAAACCATTAATGGTTAACTAACCCTTAGTGGCATGGTTAGAGACTTTTTGCCTAGCTCAACCCTCTTCTAACCCAGGGGTCTCATCAAGCATTCATTGCTTTGACCATGGTTACCCCTTTAACCTTTGCACAAGAGTTTACCCCTTGGGTAAAAACTTTATCCATTGGATAACCATAACCTAACCTTAACCCTTACCTCCCAAGGTAACCATCATGTCTTCTCAAACATTTAATGCTTCTTACCTCTCCTCTCAAGTAGTCTTATGTTGACAATTGTCACCATTTCATTGGTGGAAATTGTAAACATGGATTGATAACTTTCAATCTTGACCCTTGATTAGATCCTTCTATCCTGACCATCCGTTGCCCTATTTTCCCTATAAATAGAGCTCTCATTCCTCCATTTAAAGGATCCAAGTTTTTAGCATCACACTTATACTCAATTTTAGCATGCATCTAGCCTCTCTTTGTAATAGGAATTAATCTAATAAGCATTTTAGAGCATTTCTATTATCATTAGCTTAAATCATATAACTAGTATATCATGTTAGGATAGTATTGTTACTAATCTTATCATCTTATAATCTAGTTTAGCTCATTTGTAGAATCATGCATAAATAGGATGCATTCATGTTAAAATTAATCTAAAGCATCCCTCATTTTTGCATTCATCATCACTAAGTCACTTTGATCAGTGATCTAAGAGCAAAGGCATTGGCTTGAGGGACCTTGTAAGATAGAGAACCATGGAACCCACCTTGGGAAGTTGAGTCATTCCTCATGACTCCATAACTTGCACCAAGAGTCCCATGGGCGTGTGGACAAGTCCTTTGAATATTTTCACATATTGAGTTTCATTGAACTGCTTTTCCTGCATACATTTTTGGTGCCCACCATGGGGCTCAAACCCAATAAATCAAATCGATTTTTGAATCTAACCATATTTGCAGGTATGCAAGAAAGGAGAATCAGCGTATGGGGAACATCCCTCAGCGCATTTGGTTAACATTCTAGCACACCCAGTACACTGTTTGGCACGTGGGACTCACTTCCTAGCACGTAGAGACCATCAATTAGTGCATAGCAATTCTTAAAAAAAAATTTGTAGGTTTTAGCGTAGGAACTTAATAGTATAGCGCATTTGGAAAACAGCTCAGCGCGTCGGGTCTATCCGATAGCGCATTCAGGTTATTCTGTAGCCCTTACAGTGCATTCTGTAGCACATCACAGATAGAAAACAAAAAATTAATTTGTAATCAAAATCAAAATTTAGACTTGTGGAAGTCCATGAAACCATCCTCTTGCTAACTAATTAACTTGTTTTTTGCAGGTTACTAACAATTTGATTGCAGGTTTGAAGTCTATTCTATGTAGGCTAGAATTAAAGTAGTTTAAATTTTACTAACTTTTCTAAGTTAGTTAAGATTCAAATTCCTTTCATTTCTTGTTTAAATAAAATTGAACTCACACCTTATTTTGGGCAACTAAAAAGAACAACAAGGAAATCTTTCTTGCTTAGAAGAATTTTTTTTATTTTGGGCTCTAAAAAGAACCATCAAATTTCATTTCTGCAAGGGGCTTTTAAAAGGAAAATCACCATCCTTTAGTGTTTAAAAGGATCAACTTTTAAATTTTTGCAAGGTAAAAGAACTTCACTGGTCCAAATTCATTCAAAGTTAAAGAGGGAAGACCTTCCCCTTTAGTCGATTTCTTTTGTTGACCAAACATCGAAGTTTTGCTTTGTTGACCAGGTTCTTTTCCTAGATCAGATAATCATTGATTTGAAGAAATAAAAGGAACACCATGTTTTTGTGGAGCAACATCTCCATATAGATTTTACCAAATCATTGCAATAAAAGGTTAAAAAGAACACTTGTTTGCTTTGCTGCAAAAGTGGAAGGAATATGCTCTCTCCTTAACTGGGTGATCAAAAAGTCGAACCACTCTTATGCTTTCAGTGCTTATTGCATTAAATCCTTTAGCAGGCCTATCCTCCCGAGGAGTTGAACAACTCTTAAAGTCATTCTTTGACCAGTGTGAGGGGAATGACCTAAGTGGGGAACAACTTTGATGCCAAATGTTCCAACCCACTATAATCAAAAGTGGAAAGTGAGCAAAGTCCTTTTCAATAGTTGTGCGCAATGATCAGCCTTCCCCAATATCTTTACGATATGTAAAGCCTTTGTTCTAAAGGTTGGGAAGCCTCCTGAGGGATTTTATCACTGACGGCCGAACGGGAAGCCTAATTACAAACTTTAGCATTAGAAACTTTGAGCCGAGTCAGTATCCAAACATTTGTAATATCATAGTGTAAGGGTGGGGAAGAATCCGCCCCCAAGATTGCTCACCATATATCTCCCAAGATAACTACTCAATTGTGAAGCAATTCAACTTGGGTTAATTTCTAGCAAAAGGCAAAAAAAGGGCGCCCCCTAGGGGGTGACAAGGTTGTTTGAGTTGACGGAGTATCGAGACTAGTGGGCTATGGTATTACTTATGACCCTTGAATAAAGAGTTTGAGTGAATTGTATTTTGTTGTATCTGAAACTTGTTAAAACACTGGGGATTTGAACACATCCTTGCAGAACATACACTCATTGTTTATACTAAGCGAAATGGTTACCTCTTTTGTGTTGTGCTTTCATTTATTACTTCAGAAAATCATCCATCATCATTAAAAACAAAGTTCAAAAATTGCAGAAAAACCACCAAGTCAAACTACCAAGGCAGTTTAGCATGTAAGAACAACATCTCAACGCTTGGAAACATATTTTAGCGCTTCACAGCTTCAACTTAGCGCATAATCAATCCAAAATCAGCAGTTCAAAAACTTAGCACTTTCTGAAAATAGTCTAGCACATTGAAGCAACAGTTAGCGCTTTAGAAGCTCATATTAGCACATAAGCTTTTCAAAGAAAACAAACTCAAACAATTAGCTTAGCATGTCAAAAGGGTAGCTTAGCACATGGATTTTATTCTCTAGCGTGTTGCGAAAATTCAATAGTGCATTGGGTTTCTGGCTTAGCGCATAGCAAAAACTGAGAAAACAGGGGGCAAAACAGAAGCTATTTTTGAAAAATCTAAAAACAATTAAGGGAGCCTTCTTTCCTTAGCTTGAACTTCCTCAAACACAGAATCAAAATCGAAATATCAAAAATACTCCAAAAGCAAGTTTTCCGTAAAACAAAGTTGTCCAAATCCAAAAACTGGTCAAGAGATAAAGCACATCTCTCCTATCAAAATCGAGAAACATCATCACACGTATCAAAAGGTCCTTCAATCAAGCAGATTTTTATCCAAAAACATACTTGTTTTAAACTCCAAGTTGTCAAATTGAGTTTCCATATAGGGAAAGCTCTTATTCCATATCATTCGACACGCTTTGTCATGAGGGGGCATCTAAACCTTCATTTGATAAAGTAAAACTTAAGTTTCCAAACAAGCTAACTAAATCCAAAACAAAGCAAAGGAAACCATTGATCATTCGTGCATGACTAATCCTCATATTTTGAGAAGAAAGAGTATTTATCATAACACTAAGTTGAGGAAACAACAACCCAGTTCTCTAAAACTTGCCAAACGGAATAAATTTTTATACATCAATTGCCAACTCTTCAAATCTCATCGAACATTCCTTCGTCATATGCGCTTGTATCTTCAAGACAAAACAGACGAATTTGGCAAGGAACCATTGAGGAGTAGAGCATTATGTCAAAAATCAACATTCAGTCAATGCCTAAATCAAGGAGAAAAGATCAATTCATCTTTCTTCCTCGAAGTGTGCATCACTTATGATATACAGTGATTTGCACCACCAACCCTTGAGCAAAATATCGAAGAAGAGTTCGTTCCCTTTGTCACATAAAGTTTCTACTAGATGCCCGTTGTTACTTGCTCTCAATGAAACAAACAAAGAAAAACACAACCAGAGTCCAGCATGGATCAAAGATTATCAAACCCTTTTGAATGTCCAAATCTAGAAGACACCAAAATTTCTGAGGAACTCCTCCAAGAGTGTCAAGAAAGCACTTCATTTCAAAAGCTTGTGGAAAAACTCATGGAAAACGACAAAGAAAAATACCTACTCATGCTCACAAGCAAAGGAGTTAAAATCCCTGAAGACTTCGATACTGACATATTTAGAACAAGGTCTCGACATTATGATTATCAAGAATGACAAAGAGAGGAGGAAACACGTGACCCTGAACAAAACATACTTGAGCAAAATCTACCAAAATAGAATTTACCGGGGCAAAACATCCCTAAACAAAACATACCCCAACACACGCCATTCCAGATTAGAAACAATGTGAGGGAAGAACTCTTCCCTCAGAAAACAAATGCACCTTTGATTACTCTCACTCAACAAATGCAAATGTTGCAAAGACAAATGCAAGACATGCAACAAGGGACAACAGTACGGTATTCCTTGAATGAAATTTGTCCTTATCCTTTTGACAAACGGTTAAACATGGTACCTTTTCCCCCAAACTCAGATATTCCCAAATTTAACAAAATATGATGGGAAAAGTGATCCTCATGATCATGTTCAGGAATTTTGTACAATGAGTCTTGAATTTTCCCATGATGACACCTATTTGATGAGGTTATTCCCAAGAAGCTTGGGAGGACAAACAATGGAATGGCTATCCAAAATCACACCTCCTGTCAGATTATTTGATGAACTAGTCAACAAATTCATAAATCAATATTCCTACAACATTCAACATGCCATCACCATGCTAGATGTCTGTAATACCAAGCAGAAAACCAATGCAACATTCATGGTATTCCTTCAACGTTGGCGATGTATGGTTTCGAGATATCCTCGAGATCTACCCGAAAATGAAAAGATGGAAATTTTCATCGACAACTTGAATAGTGAGATGAGTTACATACTCAAACTTCAATGCATACCATCTTTTGCCAAATTTATTTAAAATGGCATCCAAGTAGAGGAGGCATGCATCAAGAAAGGAACATTGAAATTCTTCAAAGAAGGAACAAATTCGTCCAACTACAACAACCAAAATAACAACAACTTAGACAAATCCAGATTCTGAACCAGAAATAAAAACACTGGAAATGAAGGAGGAAATAGATCAAATGATGTATAATCCAAGCAACTTGTGTTGGCTTTATCAGGCAATCCTCAAACTACAAAGAATCCAAAAGGTGCTAACCAAGGTACTAACACTTATGCACCAACTACCAATCAAGATCATCTCAACACAAACAACACCAACAATACCCAAAGCAATAACACCAATCGAGGACCTAATACAAACTCATGAGGTAACACCAACAACTTTCCAAAACGTGTCTACACACCATTAGGGCAATCATTGGAGTCAGCATTCAGAGAACTCCTGGCAAACAAAATTATCTCCTTACCAACAATCAACAAGTTTGAACCACAAATCAAACCACCTTGGTGGAATGAATCACACTTTTGTGATTTTCATAGAAACAAAGGTCATCAAACAAATGATTGCATGAAACTGAAAAACATTGTTCAAGACATGATTGATAGAGGTGATTTAACAGTTGATGGTCTCAAGACAAATGGTGACCATGGAGCCTTTAAGAATCCTCTTCCAAACTACAAGAAGGATGGAGCTTCAACCTCAAATGATACACATAGATCTCGTATCAATCACATATACAATAACACCATCAATCATATATCAGCTGAGGACAATCGAGTAAACGTCATTATAATCAGAGACAAGTGTGAACATGAATTCGTCAATGTAACCACCAGAGCTCAAAAATATGTCTTGAAGGGGACATACGTCAACAACAAACACCATACCCAAAATTCAATATGATCTAGTCAGTCAACTGCATAAAACTCCTACTCAAATATCTATACTAGAGTTGCTAAAACTTTTGCCAAAACACAAAGATATCTTGGAACAAGCACTATTGGAAACAAATGTGCCTCAAGATCTGGATGCTGACAAATTCCAAGCCATGGTAGCTCACATGACAAGGCCTCATAACCTTACCTTTTCTAAGCATGATAATAACTCATTAATCCATCCTCACAATACTCCACTCCACATTAAAGTCTTGGTCTACAAGCATCGAGTCAAAAGAGTATT
The DNA here is from genome assembly GCF_030272615.1 of Cryptomeria japonica. Classification (NCBI taxonomy): domain Eukaryota; kingdom Viridiplantae; phylum Streptophyta; class Pinopsida; order Cupressales; family Cupressaceae; genus Cryptomeria; species Cryptomeria japonica. The sequence goes on from NC_081410.1 coordinate 45,493,456, forward strand.
AATAGATGGAGGAGCTGGACTCAATATCTGCACCTTAAAACTTATCCTTGCATTAGGCTTCTCTGAGAAATCTATTGATCCATGCAAAAATATCACTATCAAAGCATATGATGATGAAGAAAGATCATCCAAAGGAACAGTAATGTTGCCCATTCAAGTAGGACCAATACAAAAGGACACAATGTGCCAAGTCTTAGACATAGACCTCAGATATAATATCTTATTGGGTCAACCTTGGATACATGAAATGCAAGTAGTACCTTCTACTTATCACCAATGTGTTAAGTTCCCCTACAATGGACAAGAGATTTCTATATCAATAGATCATAACCCTTTTCAACATTGTAATGCTATGGGGGCAGCCCAAGACAGCTTGGTTCCACATATTAGAGAAAAACAAGGTTCTTCAGCACCAAATATTCAACAAGAAAAGTCTAAATCACTATCTATGGATTTCAAGCAGAAAATGAAAATGAAAGAGCAAGGCATGGGAGAATACTCTTTAGAACCCTTGTGTTTAGCCAACTTACCAGCATCGCCTAAATCTCATGGATTACCTACAACATCAACACATCAAGCAACGCAGCCCATCACCAAGTTTGATGGCAAATTTATCCAACTAGGCACTCTAGCACATGAATCAGAGGAAAAGGACATCCTTAGTTGGCTATACAAGGATGAGGAAGAAGACAAAGCAGCTACTATGGAAGTAGATATACCAACACACATGTATGGGAAAGGCTACTTGATCATGCAACAAATGGGATACAATGGCAAAGAACCTATTAGAAAATGTTAGGAAGGCGTCATAGAACCATTAGATCCTCCTTCACAATTCTGTAAAGACAAAACAGGATTGGGCTATGAACACACTCTACCACCAAGGAAGATACCAAGCAAATACCAAAAACCTCAGTGGAAGGCAAAGAAGAAATACAAGGAGGACTCATGAAACGAGGCACTATTTGAATCAGCAGAGACAATACACAAAGAACGCGAATATCAAGAAAGAAAGCAACATCCAGAGAAGCCCATCAAACAAAAGAAGGAAGCACCTACTGTAGAAGTATATCATGTTCAAGACCCAATGTCCAACAAAGAAGAATCATCTCCTGATAACATCATCTCGTGTGTGTGAAAAAGTGGTCTGTAGCTGCAAGCACAACACTTCAATTAAGTCATTACATGTATGGTTAGTAAATAAATAATCAATAAGTAATAAACCATAACAAAGAGACTAATTGTCTTCTAAAAGATGCGAGTATAGTATCGCTCTCAGATTTTTATAAGCAATACCAATGAATAGACTACACCAAGACGAAGGATTTAATCTATATGATATTAACTATATGGATGCAAAATGGATGAATAATTCAAGCAATATGGGTGAGTAAAACTAAATATGGATGCAAATAATCTAAAAAGCACAACGATCTTCAATGACTCTAGAGCGAAATTAGCGTGATAATAATCTCTAAGCGTGTTCTCAAAAATCTCTTGGGTGAATTGAAATGAGAGCTGAAGACTAAATTTATAGAGAATTACAAAAAAAGCTCAAATTAGGATTAATTGAAAATAATTGAGAAATCAAGTTTAGTTAACCTTGAGATAGATTCCAATTATAGTTTAATTGAAATGCATTCAAATTAGAATTCCAAGTTGCATTGGAAATAATAATAAATTAATTCCATTCATTTGTGATAAAAATAGATAATTCTTTTATTTATTCAAGAAACGTGTCTTTTCAATGCAATTGAACTTCTTTTTCTGAAAAGCTTTTAGTTCCAATTTTAGGGAATAATTCAATTATTTGCTTTTATAATTTCAAGTTCTAAATTTAGAAAAAGAAATAATATCTCAAGTTTGATTTCTCTCTCAATTCAATTCTTTTTGTTTATTTTCAATTCAACTCTTGCTTTGTGATTAATTCTTCTTTTGTAATAAATCAATTCCTTTTGCATGATTAAATGGCAAATTTATTAATTAATTAAATATGCAAAGATATTTAATAAATTAAAATAGGATAATTGATCAAAATTATATTCTTGGAAATGACTCAATTAATTAAATGAATATTTAATTAATATTGAGTAATTGATCTACCATGTGATATTTGATGATTAAAGAATTAATAATGTGCTCAAGGTTGATTTAATTGCCTCTGTTTAGGACCTTGGTGATGTTGTCAAGATTAGGGGCCCATTGTTTAGATGACCATTTTTAGGGTATTACATTTGCCCCTCTTTGAATTAATGTGCAAGCAACGCGTTGGTTCAAAGAATAGTTGATGTCTAGGAGATGCCACTTCTGAACTTGATTGATCATGAACTAGATGAAAAGCAAGGTGTTTAGCTTCATTCGAAGTGACAAAGCTGAATGAAGTTTGATTAAAGTGATACTATTCCCGAACTTGATTGAACTTAGGAATGACAGAAAACAAAGATATCGAACTTTAACTTGATTGGTCAAGAAGCAGATCTTACTGATCTAGAACTTGATTGATCTAGACACAGTGAGTGATGATAAAAATCGATCTTGAACTTGATTGATCAAGACACGATTAAGATAAACTGTCCAGCTTGATCAAGAAACGAATACTGAACACCTGCTTAGATTTAGTGTATGATCAAAGATAGTCTTTAAACTTTTGATTAATTTTAAATGAATAATCAGTTTGATGAAAAGCGATGAAATTGATTAACGTTAAGAGATTGATTCAAATGAAAGACAAATATCATCTTGATTTGAAGCAATGAAACTGATATGCCCCTAATGAAGCGATTGATTCGATTCAGATAATCGAGAGATCTCAACTTGATGTGAAACGATGAAGGTGAGATGCCCCTTAGCAATAAGAATTGATTTTCTTTAGTTGAAAAGATTTTACTCGACTTTTGATGAAGATTTGAAAAAATTTCTCGACTTTGAAAATGTGAAGTCATAAGGTCGTGAGTATGCCCCCTCGAGAGCGAAATCAAAAGATAATGAGGGTACATTATAGGCAATTGTTGGTGATAATAAGTTATTTGAGCATAAATTGATCTTGAGGAATATTTGAAAAATTTGGTGTTGATTGATAAGAAATTGAGCACAGAGTTGATCGTAAAATTGATGTGGAGAATTGAAATTGATATTCAATGTTGAAATTGAGTGCAATTTGAAGAAAGAATGAACATTTGATGAAAAAGCACTAAGTGTTCCAAATTGTGAAATTGACTAGAAAAATGATCTCTAATTTCAATTTCGATCCCGAAAATGGAATTAGAATGGGCGAATTAGCTAAGTGTACAATTTTCATGTCCATCGGAGCAAGTTGAAAAATTAGGTTTTTGGCTATATATGGGACAAAAGTGTCATTTTCAAATCATTTTAACCTCCAAGTTTGAAAATTCAAAAAGCCTTTTGCAAAGAAAATGGTGGTCCCTACTCTTACGCATCGATTCAAGTACCAGAGATGTCATAATTGACCCCAAAACTATGAGCCAATGGTAAGTAATAGATCTTAAGCCTCTTTAAGTTTTCAATTTTTAATTGTTTTGCTCTTTTTTTAAGTTTTTCACATGTTTGGGGTTGGGTTTTACGTTTTATCATATGAGACAGGATTATGTCTCGTATGAGTAACTGTTAAAATTTGTTTTATCGTTTAAGGCCGTTAGAATTATCATTCAGGCCCTACCCTTGTTTCGTACAACATGTCTGTAAAAAGACCATTTTGTCATGTGGGGTCTAATAAATTGTCATTTGAGGTTGTTTTGTCGTACGAAGGTCAGTCTTGACTTGTACAAGATGTTGTCCCTTTGTGTTTTGTCGTTCGGGAGACAGTGAGCATTTTTGAAGGTTTAAACTTGAAAATTTGATTTTGCAGTTGACTTAGTTGGATTTGTGTGATGTTTCACTTCTCTTGTTGGCTCATTTGGAATGTTTTCTGATGCTTTGTTGTTGGGTTTTTGCAGGTTCGATTACCTCCTGTGCTCTTTAGATGCATATATCCTCCCACTATGGCATTAGTATGACATTTATCTAAGGTTGAGCAGGCTCAGGTTGATTTATGTGGTTTGACTCATCTTCTTGGTTTACCAGATATCCGTGTGAATCATGGTATGCTCACAACATTGGTAGAGAGATTCCATTCAGAGCATAACACATTTCATCTGCCGGTGGGGGAGTTGACTATTACTCCCGAGGATGTATATAGGATCCTCTGTATCCCTTTTGCTAGGGATAAGGTGGACTACGATTCAGGACACCTTCCAGGATTACAGGCAGTGAAGCATGTCTTCAGGGATCCTGACATTTTGACCCATTCCATTAGTTGGGACATTATGATGAGTAGATATAGTGAGGAGTTTCATCTGGTGTGTGTTCTAGCAAGATTTATCAGCTATTTTCTGATACCAGATAGAGGGCAACAGGGTTTCCAGTGTGGTTGGGGCATGTTGCTGATGAGATTGATGGAGACCCCTTAGAGACTAGGCTAGGGTTCTTGCTTATTGGCTCACATGTATCGCGAGATGCATGAGATTGTATATAGAGATGGCAGGAGCATGGCCACAGGTTTATTCATTTTACAGGTTTGGGCTTGGGAGCATCTTCCCATTTGTTGGCCTATTGTAGATGACAGTAGAGAGCTTGGGCAGTTGATTATATATAGGTATGTCGGTTATGTCACATAGCCCCATCTGGGAAAGACAGATTTTTGGCGATGACAGTTAGACGATTTGATAGTCATAGTGTGGAGACCTTACAGAGGTTTGGAGCAATGGGATGACTGGCGGTTGGTTCGCAGGGACCTTTTTGTCACATGCCCACTTATTGGGAGTTCGCAAACTATTGTTGAGTGGTTTGTTGTATCATGGGTGATGAGGCAATATGGCCAGCCTCAGGGGATCTCACAAAAGTATACAACTTATGCACGTTATGTAGATGAGGAGAGACAAGGATGGTCTCCACAGTTGTCCTATGCCTTAGCTATGCAGGAGTTGACTAGTCTACAGCGCCTTAGATGGGACTATATGGACAATTTTGCAGATGCAGGGGTATTGCCCCAGTACAGAGAGTGGTTCCAACAGCATCCTTTTCCTAGGTTTACCGATCCAGGTGAGCAGGCACCTTGTATAGAGGATATTGAGGATGATGCTCCCGCACCAGGATAGGTACAAAGTCAGAGATAGGGCTAGAGACAGGGACAGGGATAGAGAGTCGAGGCTCCAAGGCGGATAGGTGGTGATCCTGGTCCTAGTAGAAGTAGGGTTCCAGCTGAGGTTGGACAACAAAGGGGTGAGGGTGGATCCCTTGGGAGAGAAAGAGTGAGATTGGGTGGAGCTAAGGAGGAGCGAGCAACTCTGAGACAGGTCCGTCAGCAATGAGAGGAGCAGAGTGGTTCTAGAGGTGGAGATGGGGGTGGAGAGTTGACGAGAGAGTAGGGGACTGACGCAGGGTTGTCAATGAGAGCACATCTTGCAGAGCTGCAGTCACAGTTGACAGTGGCTTAGACTCAGTTGGTGGAGTGAGATCATCAGCTTACGGAGTTGAGAGCAGAGCGCGATCATCAAGTCGTGGTGATGAGAGCGGAGCGAGACACCCTTCAGCAGGAGGTTTTGCATAAGAACAGTAGGGCAGCCTACTATGTTGTAACAAATAGTGTGTCAGTTCCAGTAGCCCAGCAAGTGATCCCCTATTCACAATATATGGCACGCTTAGAGGGAGCTCGAGAACCTCGACAAGATCCTGGTCACCAGGCTCCTCCTCCTCCACCAGGTGATGAGGGAGAGGCCCAGAGCTAGATATTCTTTTTGTTGGCTCAGATATTTTTTTGTAGACACACCCATTTTTTTGTAGCCTATACGATTATTGCTCCAATGGGAGTTTGTATATGTCATTCGACTTCATTTTATACTCTTAGACTTGACATGATATATATATATATATATATATATATACACGAGATCTAATTTGACTTCATCGTACTTGTGTTGATTCGTTTATGAGATGTCTTTTATATGCTTTATTCTATATGTATGCATTTCTTTTCAATATGAATGTATGTAATGCAAATGATTATGGATGTCTATTTTTGTTTCTTTTCATATGCAAATAGATGAGTATGTAATGACTAATATGAGTAATGCAATGTTTTCATTTTTCTATGCAATAAGATGAATGCAAATGAGTGAATAATGAAATGTATGAATCTATATTAAATGTTTATGTATGCAGCTAAACATTTCAAAACACAAATACTTGATTGAAGAAATGATGATAAATAGACCACTTAGCGTAAGAAATGATGATGCTTTCAGCTCTCATTCAGAAGATAAATAGATTATTACCATACCTAAATCACTCTAAATTCACAAAAATGCAGAATGATATGCAAAATGATATGTGAAATGCAACCTAAACCTAGTCACTGGATTTAAAATGCTTAAGATTCATCACCGAGCATAACGAACACAACCGGAAAGTTAGAGTTCCTTTCTCTTTCAATGTGCAATATGTATTATCTTGTCTGCAATGACTATTTTTCGTTCATATCCTTGGACAGATTTTGCAGGGACTCGAATTGCATCATAAAGAAATTCCCTCAAAACAAACAAACAAATGATATGGACCTCCATGTAGCATACAAATAAGTGGATTCGAGGTATGTGAGGCGATTTCACCTTGTTGTGAAGGCTCTTATCACATATACCTAGCTAATTTAGATGTTTCTAGATCATTGGGATCATTCCTAAAAGCAAAAAACAAATAAAATATTATGCCCCCAATCCTTGCTCCTCTTAGTCACAATAAACTTCCTCGAGTTACTCAGAGGGATAATAATCGAAAAACAATATAAAAGACAACACACAAAGAAAATTTTCATTCATAGCTCAAACTGTTTAGTGATTGTTTTCCATTATGTTGTTTTGCTTGTTTACTCAGTGATAAAAAATCTTTGGTAGTTAGGAGATAGGTGACTAACTCAAAGTGGACGACCAAGATTCATTGACGGAAAGATAACTTGGTTGACATTGCTTAGGATATGTAATGTGTTCTATTGATTAACCTAAGACTAGGATGTTGATTAGTTTCAAGTCATGAGGGTTCCAACGAACCAAGATGTCACAAAAGTGACTAAAAAAATATGTACAAGTGAAAGCAAGGATGCATGAAAGTGGAAATGCCAATGTTGCATTGATAGATGGAGCGCTTGAGTACAAGAGGTGCCTGTTTGCCAGGTTTTCACCTACTTGGCAGAAATTCTTTTTTTTTTTACCAAGGTGCTTGTTTACCAGGTTTTCACTAGGGCATTTTCTCTCTTTATATTTTTTGTTCTTTTTTTTTTTTTTTTTTTGTATTTTATGATCTTTTTGATTTTTTTCAAGACTTTTTCCAGTTGTACATGTTGATAGCACAGAGAATGCTAAGCGAAGAATTTCTTCAAGTGGATGGTGTTAATCAGTTCACAGAGCTGTTCTCCTTTTGAGTTTGAGAGTTGATAGGCACCAAAACCGAATACTGCAGTAACGATGTAGGGACCCAGCTAGTTGGGTTCAAACTTCCCTTTGTTGTCTCGAAACTGCTGATTTTTTGGATTTTCTCTCAGAACTAGGTCACCAACCTGAAATTCTCTTTGTCTAACTTTTTTGTTATATCCTCTAGACATTCTCTTCTGATATACTCTGAGATGATCAAACGCCATTTGTCGACGCTCATCCAGCAATTTGAGTTCTTGCAATCTAGATATTCTATGATCTTCATCAGTAACAAGACCTTGCAAAGAAACTCTTAGAGATGGTATTTCTACTTCAATAGCTAACACTACTTCGGACCCATACACCAAAGAGAAAGGTGTAGCCCCATTAGGTGTTTTGATACTTGTTCTGTAAGCCCATAGTGCAGGATTGAGCTGTAGATGCCAATCCTTCCCAGATTTGTTCACTGTTATGTGCAAGATAGTCAGTAGGTTTTTGTTAGATGCCTCAGCTTGTCCATTACCTTGAGGGTAATATACCGATGACCAGTGTTGTTTTATTTTGAATTTCTCACAAGTCTCGTCCAGATATTTATTCTTAAACTGTCCTCCATTATTAGTCACAATGGACGAAGATATCCCATACTTGAAAATAATATAGTTTAGGATGAACAAGGCAACTTGTTTACTAGTTTCTTTGATGAGTGGAACTGCCTCTACCCACTTGCTGAAATACTCCATGGCCGTTATGATAAATTTATGTCCGTTGGATGAAGCAGGATATATCTAACTAATGAGATCAAATGCCCATTGCTGATAGGCCAGTGTGTAATAAATGGTATAAGGTCCCTTTTCGGGGCATGTATGAGATTTCCATAAAGATGACATTTCTCACAAGTCTTAGCAAATTTGATGGCATCTTTTTCCATGTCTGGCTAGTTGTAGCCAACCCATAGTAGTTTCCAAGCTAAAGTAAGACCGTTCAAATGAGATCCACAAATACCTTCATGAACTTCTGATAATGCACATTTAGATTCTTTAGTTTCTAGACATCTAAGCAATGTACCGTCCAAACCTCATCTAAATAAATCATTAGCTATAATAACATATTGTGAAGCATTTCGAGTTAGGTTTCTTTTCTCATTATGAGTAAGGTTTTCAGAGATAATTTGGTCATGTAGATAGGAGTAGATGTGGTTTTATCTGGATGAGTCATTTCCAGTAATTGAACAGACTATTTGGGTGTCAGGGGAATCATAGGCCAGGTAATGTAACTCTTCCTCTAGGAATTCAAAGCAAAAATTGGACTGTTGTAACTCAGGTATAGATGCCAAGGTGGCCATAGCATTGGCTGCTCTGTTTGCGGATCTAGGAATCTGCTGGAATGATACAAAAACAAAGTACTTCTTGAGATCATCCACCATCCTCTTGTAAGGCATCAGTTTCTCATCTCGAGTCTGATATGTATCGTTGATTTGGTTAACTACCAACTGAGAATCTCCATAGATATTCAATTCAGCAACCTTCCATTCAACAGCTAGCTTCATTCCATTTACCAAAGCTTCATATTTTGCAATTTTGTTTGTGCAGGGGAATAGAATCTTATAAGACTTTGGGATTGAATACTTCTTAGGAGTAATAAACAATATTCTAGCACCAGAACCATTTTGGATAAAGGACCCATCAAAGAACATCTTCCAGGGTTGTTGAGTAAGGGCATTATTGATTCATCTAGAAACTCTATATGTAGCGGTTGAGTGTCCTCAAGCGGAGCTTAAGCAAGTTGATCAACAATTACCTGTCCTTTTATGGCTTTGTGTTCCACATATTCAATGTCAAACTCTATAAGGATCATGACCCGTTTCACCAATCTTCCTGTGAGTGTTGTCTTATTGAGAAGATATTTGAGTGGATCAATTTTGGCCACTAGCTTGATTGAATGTGCTAGCATGTAGTGTCTCAATTTTTGTGATGCAAAGACTAACGCCAAGCATGGTTTTTCTATTATAGTGTAGTTCATTTCATAAGACACCAATGTCCTACTAATGTAATAAATAGCTCATTCCTTTTTGTTGTCATCCTGTTGTGCCAGAAGTGCCCCCAGTGATGAATTAGTTGTTGATATATATAAGATTAGTGGTTTACCCTGAATTGGTGACATCAATATCGATGGGTTTGATAGGTACTCTTTGATTTGCTGAAGATGTTGTTCGTACTACTAATCCTAGTTGTATATTACTCCTTTTCTCAATACCTTTGTGAAAGGTTGAGCTTTGTTTGCTAGCTGAGAAATGAAGCGTTTGATGGATTGGAGACATCCTTGTAGACTTCTCATTTGACTGATGTTCTTCAGAGGTGGCATTCTCATTATGGATTGGACCTTCTCAGGATCAATCTTGATTCCCTTATTTGAAATGATGTAGCCAATTAGTTTACCAGATGTCACTCCGAATGCACATTTTTTTAGATTTAATCAGAGTTTGAACTTTTCCATTATGTCTAGTATAGGACCTAACTCTTGAATATGCATTGATCTCTTCATAATCTTCACTAAGGTGTCATCAACATAATCTTCCATATTCTTATGCATCATATCATGAAAAATGGTAGTAACTGCTCTTTGATAGGTTGCTCATGCATTCTTTAGCCCAAATGGCATGATGTTCTAGCAAAAGGTTCCCCATGCATAGGTGAAAGTTGTCTTTTCTTGATCTCCGGGAGGTATTTTGATTTGATTATATCTGGAGAATCCGTCCATTAGTGAGTACATCTCATACCCAACAGTCATGTCGACTATCATATCAATATTTGGCAATGGAAAGTCATCCTTTAGACAAGCTTTGTTGAGATCTCTGAAGTCTGTGCAAACTCTGATGGATTTGTCTACCTTCGACATAGGTACTATGCTTGAAATCCATTCAGCATAATCTATAGCTCTGATGAGTCTAGTTTTGAGTAGTTTTTCTAGTTCAACCTTGACTAATAGTGCTACATGAGGGTGCATCTTACAGAGTTTTTTCTTAACTGGTTTTACTCCTAGTGTGATTGAAAGATGGTTCATAATGAGACCAGGATCCAAGCCCAGCATATCAAAATATGTCCATGCAAAGTTTATTTTCTTTTCTGAGAATAGATGAGTGAAATCCTTCAATTCTTCTGTTGATAGTGATTGAGCTACATGAATGATGTGTGGTGTCTCTTAACTCCCAATGTTCACTGGCTAAATTGGCTCGATCAATATGGAGGACCTCTCCTGGAAATGACTTGGTAGTATATCAAGTATCTCACCTTCAGGCGCCTCGGAGAGGTTTTCACCTTTAGGTATGTCCTTTATGTTCTCTTTTTTAGATTCTGACACCTCCACAATGTGGTTTTTCATCGTCAGATCTTTTATTTTTATTTTTCTTGTTTTTGCAACTAAGATACTTGATATCCACTTTAGTCATGTTGTCACTCTGTCCACTAGTGGAAGAGTACATGGGTTTGACTACATTGAGATAATAGGCTAATGTATAGTCATTGGAAAAAGTAGGTATATTCATGGGCTAGTTTTGTAAAGTACAGTCAATCAACTCAAGACGTACTAAGGATAAATTTTGGATAGGTTCAAGAGTGTTCACGATATTGTTGTCACAGCGGTGAATCAAAAAGTCAAGTTCCAGAAGGATACCTTGCATAAGCGTCTCGAGACTAGGAAGAGTCAGAACATGATTATTAAAGTTCGCATTAATATTTAATTGATCTAATCCAATAGACATACTTGTAACATCGTTCACTATGCCAGACTGGATGTCATATCATGGTTTGACAACAATAAGATCAGTAGACATATTTTCATTTTTTGTATCAGATGATTTAGAATTTGAGGCTGAGTAGATATTGTCTTCAATATCTGAGTCATCAGATGAAGTTTCTGAGTCTTTTTCAAGTGAGTTAGTAAGTGTATGTATGGTATCAACACCAACATCTTTAATACTGCAAGTTCCTTTAGGTTGTGGTTCATTTGTCATTTGTATCTGACACACTTGTTGACATGATCTTGATATTTCTGTGATTTGTTGTCGTCTACTCCATTCAACTTCTTCTGGACTGATAACTGGTTCTTGTTTTGTAGCTTCCAACTCTTCTTGTGTAGTGCTATACCTAATTTGTTCTGTTTTAGCATAGGGGTACATAGATGAGAAGCTTTTTGGTATTCTTCCTTCTTTCAGTCCTTGTTCATAATTTGCTTGTCTCTTTTGTCTAATTTCCTGTATTTCTTTCTCTAGTCTTATGCACATCAGCTCTTGAGTATCATCTATGACACTGCTAGACTCTTCTAGAGTTTCTGTAATGGATGTGTCTAAGAGGTGGTCAGGACCCCATTCATACTCGTTTGAATCAGTCTCTGAATCGTCTACTTGCTGCCTACCAGTATATGTGATTGGAACTTTTAGTGGTGCAAACAATTCTCTGATTCTTACTACTTCATCTCTTATATCCTCAGGGACCTCAACTTCTTGTATTATTGTAGTTGACACCATCAAAGCTTGAGCACTGACTATTTCTTCTTTCTTGACTGTTGATTCCTCTTTCTCTTTTCTACACTCTACTCTTGTTTGTTGAGTGTCTACATCCTATAATGTTGAAGGCGATATCCTTTTCTGCCACTTAGACTTAGAAAAATGTTTTTGGTCTAATGTCTTTTTCGGATTGTATCCCAGTCCAGCCTTATCATTTGTGGATTTTGTTCGTAGCTGAATTGGTTCAGTAATACCTTCCTTTTGTTTGCCCAGAGGACGAGTACCTGAATATCCCATGCGTTGAATCATTTTTTAGCCAGGACCATATTGGTTTGAGGAAATCTCACAATGTTGTACCTCCTCATTTTGACTATCTTCCTTAAAGAGCCAATTAAGAACATCATCCTCTTCTATTTCATTCACTAGGGAGGTAGAGGACTATACAAAGAGACCATCATACATGGTATTCAGAGTTGAAGTTTGTGTTCTCATAGCCTCTGATGGCTTTCTGAACTGTTTTGGTGATGGAGGGAGAGAAACTAATGAAAGTGCCGGTTCTATCTTGTAGCCATCCATGCCGATATTTGTAATCTTCAATATCTTTTCTAAGTCTTTCATCAGTGTTTCTGGATCTTCATTTGGAGAGGCTTCCCTATTATGAGGCACAAAAGTATCTGCACCTTTTGTCAATGCATTACAGACGATATTCGTATCAGCAGGAATACTAACTTATGTTCCATTATAAGGAAAATTTAAGCATTGATGGTATGTTGATGGAACTGCCTTCATTTCATGAATCCATGGCCTGCCTAGTAAAATATTGTATGACAAAGGAATATAAAGTACCTAAAAAATGACATCTCTCTCTACCAGTCCCACTCTGATTGGTAATGATACCAGACCTTTGGAGGTCCTTTCTTCTTCATCATAGGCTTTTATTGTTATTTTCTTTCCGGGATCAATGACATTTTCAAAGAATCCTAGTTGTGTAAGCAGACTGTAAGTACAGATATTCAACCCCACGCCTCCATCTATCAAAAAACACATTTGACTTTGTGTTTGTCGATCATGGCTTCAATATGCAATGGCTGGTTATGTGGATGATTTAGCTAGTTGTCATCTTCTTTAGAGAAGGTTAGATAGTGAGGTGAAGTTAGATGACCCACCATAGACTAAAACCGATCAATGTCTAAATCTTTTGGAATGTTAGTGGTGAGAAATGGTTTGTCTAGAATTTCTTTGTGAGTAGATGAGAGTCTTAACAATTCAAAGATTGATATTTGAGCATTTGTCCTTTTCAACTGTTTAACGACACTATATCTAGAAGATGATGACGAAGTTAACCTTTTAAATTTGTCCAAGGTTGATTCTTTTTGTTTGTTTGGCAAGGTTGGTGGGTTTAATGTTGCTTGAGTTGGATTGGAAGAACTAGCTCCTTGGAGAGTGACTTTCTTTTGAGATCGAGTCAGAGCTCTTGCATATCATGATTCATTTGGTTTATCTTGAACTATAATCACATTGCAATATTCTGAGTGGGAAGGTTCAATCATATTGATAACGTTGTTCTAACTGGTATAAGTATAATTTACCTTGGCACCTCCTTTGGTCTTTGAAGAATCACCTTGTTTGTAAATAGGCAAAGGGTCCTTAAATGCTTTATGATCTGCACTGGTTGGGTGATTCCTAGCAACAACTTTACCAACATCTATGAGATCTTGAATCTGATGTTTTAGCTTCGTGCAATTCTTTATGTTATGACCTTTATTCCAATGGAAGTCACAATATTCATTTTCTCTCCACCATCTTGGTTTGACTTCTGGATCATATGGTCTAGAGTTATCTGGTAGTGTTATCAAGTTGTTTGCCAACAGAGTTTTGAAAGCAGATTCATATGATTCTTTGAGAGGAGTTAAATCACGCTTAGGTTTGGAAAGCCAAGGCTTTTCTTTGAACCATTCTTTTGTTTTCTTTGGTGGATTTTCTACTGTAGCCTCAGCAGCTTTAAGTGCTTGTGTACCACTAGCCAAGTTGAATATTGTGGGCTTTGTGTTAGCTTTAACACTGTCTACTACTCCATCATTAACAACATTCTTGTTGTTGTCTTTGCCAAATTTCCAATATTTATTCTTCTCTTTAGAGCTAGATCCTGGTTGTGTTTATTTCCAAGGCATGATATCTCCCTTTTTTATGAGCACATCTTCCATTCGAATGGCATTATCTACCATTTTATTAAATGATGGGTGTATTTGCATTTGTACACTATACTTTAGTTCGGGGACCAAGTTATTGGTAAATATATCCATTTTCTCAGAGTCTAGGATAGGTCGAGAATACCTAGAAAATATCTTTCTCCAGCATTGGAGGAAAGTAAGAAGAGGTTCCCCTATTTTCTGTTTAGTATAGCAAAGATCGATCATAGTCACAAGATGTCAAATTTTGTATGAGTATTGTTGTAAAAATAGTTGGATTAGTTCTTCGAATTTTTTTATTCCTTTGGGTAGACTTGAGAACCATTCCATTTCTTGACCCACTAAACTCCTTGGGAAAAGGTGCATGAGGTACGTTTGATCATGCATGAACTCCATACAGGCAGCACAAAACTGACATGATCTTGAGGATCTGAGGTACCATCATATTTATCAAATTTTGGGATCTCCACTCGTGAAGGAAACAGAGGCATGTATAGATTCTTGTCAAATTGAAAGGGACATATTGTTTCCAGAGAATATTGTTTTGGGGACTTATCCTTATTCTTCAATTCTATGACCTCCATCCATAAGGCTTGTAATTGTTTGTGTACCATGAGTATAGGTGATTCTTCCTTTTTAGTAACGAGTGTCTGAACATCATATCTAGTAGGAAGTTTAGCACCTTGTTTTGCTAGTTCTAAGAAATGGTCTTCCTTCTCTCGAGTCAGGATATCTTTCATCATTTTTCTAAAGTCTTTGTCCTTTTGACAGTCAAGGATATCTTTTTCAAAAGGTTTTGTGCCTTCGTCAGCCTCACTTGATGAGGAATCATTGTCATTTTCGGGAATGTTATTATCCTTTTTGTTTCCATCATTATGTTCCATCTCATACATAGTGGGAGATTCAGGCTCATCAAAAATTGGTCTGCCTGATGACGACGGTATGTCAGTGAGTGGATCCTTCACGTAGAATGGATTATCTTGATATTTGAAGGGTTTTTCTTTTCCTTTGGCTTCTTTCTTATGAGAACTCCTGGTTTGTGTAGGCATTTTTATGGATTAGTGTGACCTAAAGTTGTTTGTGATGCAGAGGTCAAGATCAATTTCAGTGCTAGTTGTTCTGCTACAGTATTATTTCAGAGAAACAATGGAGATTCCATCTGGTTTCAGGAAAGTTCTATCCTGTATAAGATGTCTATCTAAGTTGATTCTAAGAGTAGTGTAAGATTCGGTATGGTTTCAAGAATGATCTATCCTGTGTAAGATGTTATCTAAGTGACTTAAATTTGATAGGTAGTTGATTGAACTAGTTGAAAGATGATCGACCAAATCGTGCAACGCAAATGGCAGAGGTACACTGTCTTGATCTGTTTATGCTTAGGATGATGATAACCAGGATGATGCTCGTTGTAGACTGTTTTTAGGCAAGTTTGACTATTATGTTCTGACAAAACTAGAGACTCGTACGACAGGTTTTTCTGAGCCAGATGATAATTTAGCAGCTACAGGATGACAATAAATCTATTTCGTACGAGTTGTTGTCTCGTACCGTATGAAAGAAGGGTATGTGCAAGATGACAAAAGACTTAGAGCAATTTTGTTTCATACAACATAGGACACAAAGCTAGACGACGGATGAAATGACTCGTACGACACAAGATCTGACACAGGATGACAAATGACAAAACTTGTACGAGACAGGATGTGATTTAGGATGATAAATAAGCAGATTCGTACGACTATTCACAGGGCAAAGAATTTAAATTCCTGAGTTTTTTCAATTGCTGAGTATGAAAACTGAGTATGACCAATTCTAGGACTGATTTTTGACCAGGATATAGTAGTTTTGGACAGAATTTTGACTTAGGATGGACAAGTTTCTAACATGGACAGAGTTTCAACTTAGAATGGACTAGTTTTGATACGGACAGAGTTTCAACTTAGGATGGACTAGTTCTGACATAGACAAAGTTTCAACTTAGGATGGAATAGTTCTAACACGGACAGAGTTTCAACTTAGGATGGACTAGTTCTGACACGGACATAGTTTCTAATCACTGAGTTGTTTCTTGTCTTCTCCAATTTTGGTATTTCAGTTTTTGTTTCAGGGATGAAAACACAGAAAAACAAGTAGTATAAATAGTGACTCCAATCACAGTATGCAAACCCTAAGGAATTTGGTGAGGAAAGAAAACCTTTGCTTTTAGACTCAGGTACACACCCAATAGCTAATCAGAATACGACCACTGAGTCTCACGCAATGGACTCTCAATGCCGTATTATCCAACTCCAAACGCTAATGGGGGCATGAAATGACAAGTATCTTGGGAGAATTACTATCTCTCTTGCACAAAGATTATCCCCCTTTCAGAGATGAACTGGGTAGCTTCTAATTTTCAATTGGAACTAGTAAGAGATCCATTCGGCGCGTCGAGGTATAAACTTAATTAAGAGATCTCTCAGCCTTGAAAACCAAGGTTTAATATACCCAAAGGTACGGAGGAGAGCTATTCTCAAGCATTGTCGTTGACTTGATTTTTATCAAATCATGATTATTTTATAGTGGGTTGGAGTACTTGATGTTTAGCCGTTCCCACTTAGATCATTCCCCTCACACCGACCGTAACGGGTTTAAGAGTTTTTCAACCCCTCGGGAGGGCAGGCCTGCTAAAGATGTACAAATCTCAAACAAAGAAAAAGCCTCAAGGGTCTGGATTTCTGATTGTCTAGAAAAAGACAAGAGCATACTCTCCTACCTCTTAGAATCTTCTAAAAACATGAAATATAGATTTGTTCTTTAACTAGATAGCAATTTAGGTTCCTAAAAATGAATTGAAAGAATACACGATGTTTGGTCGATTTTCCTTAGACAACCTACAAAGACAACTAATCAGTAGTCATATTGTCTTTGTGCGACAAGCATATTCTTCAACAAGCATTCTGCAAAAACTAATTAGGCTATAAAATTTTCTAAGATAGACGGATAAACAACCACGGTCAGTCATCATAATAATCAATTTGAACAGAAAACCAAAATCATGAAATTTGCCTTTTTAACCAGAAAATACAAAGTCGTACGATAGAGTTTTAGCTCGTATGATACAGGATTCCCTCTCGTATGATACAAGATTCCCTCTTGTACGATACCTGCAGTTTGTCATTTCAGCCTGTAAATATTGTCATACGAAATGTACGGACGAAAATCTGAAAAATAACAAAAAATAAAGCAGTCAGTCTTGGAGGCCGAAAAATGTAGTCTTCTGCCCCACGGTGGGTTCCAGATGATGTGTGTGTGAAAAAGTGGTTTGTAGCTGCAAGCACAACACTTCAATTAAGTCATTACATGTATGGTTAGTAAATAAATAATCAATAAGTAATAAACCATAACAAAGCAACTAATTGCCTTCTAAAAGATGCGAGTATAAGATCGCTCTCAAATTTTTATAAGCAATACCAGTGACTAGACTACACCAAGATGAAGGATTTAATCTATATGATATTAACTATATGGATGCAAAATGGATGAATAATTCAAGCAATAATCAATTCAAGCAATATGGGTGAGTAAAACTAAATATGGATGCAAATAATCTAAAAAGCACGATGATCTTCAATGACTCCAGAGCGAAATTAGCGTGATAATAATCTCCAAGCGTGTTCTCAAAAATCTCTAGGGTGAATTGAAATGAGAGTTGAAGACTGAATTTATAGAGAATTACAAAAAAATCTCAATTTAGGATTAATTGAAAATAATTGAGAAATCAAGTTTAGTTAACCTTGAGATAGATTCCAATTATAGTTTAATTGAAATGCATTCAAATTAGAAGTCCAAGTTGCATTGGAAATAATAATAAATTAATTCCATGCATTTGTGATAAAAATAGATAATTCTTTTATTTATTCAAGAAAAGAGTTTTCAATGCAACTGAACTTCTTTTTCTAAAAAGCTTTTAGTTCCAATTTTAGAGAATAATTCAATTAATTGCTTTTATGATTTCAAGTTCTAAATTTAGAAAAAGAAATAATATCTCAAGTTTGATTTCTCTCTCAATTCAATTCTTTTTGTTTATTTTCAATTCAACTCTTGCTTTGTGATTAATTCTTCTTTTGTAATAAATTAATTCCTTTTGCATGACTAAATGACAAATTTATTAATTAATTAAATATGCAAAGATATTTAATAAATTAAAATAGGATAATTGATCAAAATGATATTCTTGGAAATGATTCAATTAATTAAATGAACATTTAATTAATATTGAGTAATTGATCTGCCATGTGATATTTGATGATTAAAGAATTAATAATGTGCTCAAGGTTGATTTAATTGCCTTTGTTTAGGACCTTGGTGATGTTGTCTAGATTAGGGGCCCATGGTTTAGATGACCATTTTTAGGGTATTACATATCCCTCCCCGAGAAGAGATAGTATATGAGCAAATGCAAAAAGTGGAAGCAGGATCTGATACAGAATCAGAGAAAACTATCAAACTCGTATCAATCATCAAAGACCTGTTTTCACCCTACAACATACCAATCCACAACACTACCAGAATTTGGGATAATACCTCTGAGACTAATTCAAATGAATATGAATGGGGCATCTGTTCCAATGTTATTGAATATATTGCTTCAAATGACAGTCATACACCCATTTCTCAAGAAGAACAAGGCATAGAACCTAGACTACTTGAATTTGGTCCACAGAATATCTATGACACCAAGGAAAACGAGCAGTGACATTACGAGCAAGTCTACACAGAAGATGGTATCATCGAAGACCTCGACAAAATCATTAACTTATTTAATATCCTGGCCAACCACGATGATACCACCATTCTGACACTTACAATAGCTGAACTTGATCCACCCAATGACTCTTTACCACTTATCTTTCTTGACCTCATAAATTGGGATGAACCTAAAAATCATGACATAACAATTTTCCCAAATGATGAATCCATTATTCATTACTTCTGTACTGTCAACCCAGAAACAAACTCTACTAGTGAACAAAGTAACGACATCTACAATCAAGGGAGTGCCAAGACTCTCAGTTGCAAAAATGAATGAAATAAAGGATCTATTGTTGAAAACCAGTCAATGGCAGCAATAGATCACAAAAAAGTAAAAATAAAGGATGCATCCATAGGTGAAAACCTTTTTAAGGCACCTAAAGATGGGAGACTTGACACTCTTCTTGAACATTATCTGGAGCGATCACCCATATTGATTGAGCCCACTCAATCAATCAACATTGGTACAACAACAGTAGCCAAAAGCATACATCTAGCAGAATCTTTGACAGAGGAAGAGCGATCAGAGTTTGTCTGATTTTTCAAACAAAAGCAAATCAACTTTGCTTGGTCATATGCACATATGCCTGAGATTGATCCACAGTTAATCACGCATCATTTGTCCATTGCTCCAGGAGCTAAGCCAGTCAAGCAAAAATTGAGAAAGATGAATCCACATGTAGTACTCATGGTCAAAGTCGAGCTAAAGAAACTATTAGATGTCAAATTTATTCAACCTATGGACTATGCTTGAATGGATTTCCAACATCGTGCTAGTTTCAAAACCAGATGGCAACATCAGGATATGCACCAATTTTAGAGATGTCAACAAATCCTGTCCAAAGGATGACTTTCCTTTACCCAGTATCAACATAATTGTAGACCTCACGGTAGGCCATGCAATGCTATCACTAATGGATGGTTTTTCGGGATATAATCAAATCAAGATAGCCCCAGAGGATCAAGATAGAACATAATTTACCTATCCTTGGGGAACACATTGTTGGAATGTCATGCCATTTGGCTTAAAGAATGCTGGGGTAATTTATCAATGGACAATTACAACAATCTTTCATGACATGATGCATACCTTCATGGAGGACTATGTGGATTATTTACTCACTAAATAATTTACCCGAGCAAGACATCTAAGCATCTTAGAAAAGATTTTTGACAGATTGGAAAATTTTCAAGTTAGGCTCAACCCTAAGAAGTGTGTCTTCGGGGTTACATCAAGCAAGTTACTAGGCTACATAATCTCAGAAAAGGGCATTGAAGTCGATCCAGCAAAGGTACAAGCCATTATGGAGATGCCACTACCTAAGAACATTAACCAACTCAGATCTCTACAAGGACGGCTCCAGTCAATCAGTCGATTCATTGCTCAACTAGCAGATAAAAGACTACCATTCAATCATTTGCTACATAAGAATGTATCATTCAGATGGGAAGCCAAATGTGCCGAATCATTCTACCAAATCAAGCAATAGATAATGAACCCACCAGTTCTAGTACCACCAATAGAAGGGAAGCCACTCATTCTCTACATATCAACAACAAATATATCACTAGGGGCATTACTAGCATAAGATCAACAAGGCAAGGAACGAGCTATCTATTGCATTAGCAGGACATTAAATGGATATGAACTCAACTATACATTCATTGAGAAGGCTTGTCTAACAGTAGTATTTGCTTCTCAAAAGTTTTGGCATTACATGCTAGCTCACACAACTAAGTTAGTCGCAAAAATTGATCCTCTCAAATATTTGTTCAGCAAAGCAGCTCTTACAGGCAGATTGGCTAAATGGGTCATGATTCTCAATGAATTTGATATCCACTACACAAAGCGACAAGCTATCAAAGGACAAGTATATGGTGTTGTATATATATCTCAACAATGATCAAGTACAAAATATGTCATGTATGTCCCATAATACAACAAAATGATCAAAATGCAAAGGAGACAATGTCTCTCAGGTATGACTATCTCTTGAGGGTGACAGTCTTGTAGCAGATGTCCCAACACCTGGATCTCCAAGTGGATCCTGACGAGCAGGCCCTGTCACGCCTCTACTCTTTGTCCTCAACCTAGTCTGCCTAGATCAACTGGACTTCGAAGTTGTGAAACTCGAAACTCGGTGCTCCCTAGGCACTACATCCTCATAATGCCTCTGGTAGTACTTCACCTCCTGGCTTCTCAAAGCCAACTCTCTTAGGGTGTCTCTCATTGAGCCACCCGCTTCCACTCTCTCCAAAGTCTTTGCTCGAGCCTCAGCTTGACCCAACCACTCCAAAACTGTATCTCGCTCAGTGGTTAGCTGTGTAATCTGCCGCTGATGTGCCAGTAGCTATGTCTATAGGTGTTGCACTAATAACTGCAGGAATCTAATCTAAGTGTCCTCCCGGTGAGTTGGAATCCACATCTGGATGGGTACCTATGAATTGGTACCCCCTATCCCTCCCCCTGTCCTCGATGCTGGTGGGGGTAACACATCTGACCTCCTCCTCTAGGCCGGCCATCTAAACTCATCTATCCCTCCCACTACTGCTACCACCGCTTCTATCACCTCTCCTACCCGCTCCTCACCCCTAGCTCTAATAACCAAGCCTCCTCTCCCTCTATCCTCTGTATCCCGCTGCACAACTCTCTCCACCTGTATCCCTCTATCACTACCAACTCCACCTCTGTCTCCTCTCCTCCCCCGATCTCCTCTCCCTCTATCCCCTCGCCGACCTTGGCCACCTCCTCCACCATCTCCACCATCATCACCTCCACCATCCCCACCTCCCTCATCCAACTCCTCTCCATCCTCTCCCCATCTCCTTAGCCTCTCGGGCTACTCATCCTCATCATCATCAAAAATGGGAATCATCTCCGTTGGATCTGATATCCTAGCCACATCATGCACCGCAAACAGTGTGGCAAACTCATTGGTCATCCCTGCATCCACTATCCCATAGGCATAATCCCATATCTGGCTGGCTAGGTGAGAGAAATCCTCAACCGCCGCCACACTATCAATAGTAGGTCCCCACTTTGGTACATCCTGCCTCCGTCGAGCATACAAACATGCTCCCTATGGAATCCCCTTTTGTCGTCCATACTGCCGCAACACTTGGCTATGTAGGAATCTCTCAATCACAAAGGGCGCTTGCCCTATCAGAAATAGGGACATATAGACATAGGGCATCTCCATCCCATCCTCTACCCATACCTCGCAATCCATATACAATCTCCAGACGACCGTATCAATATCATCTAGCACTTGCCTCCAATGCTCTAGTTTGCCCAGCTTATGCTGGAGAACTATCCCTCAATATCCATATGCATAAGCGCACCCAGCAGGCCTATCTTTGTCTGCAAGTGTCCTGGTTGCAGGAATATGCTCCCACGTCCATACCTATAGCAGTGTAACCCCAGTTGATAGACTGATGTATCCCAAGTAAACCACTTGATGCAGATCCCTATATAAGTGGGCCAACATAGCAAACCCCCATGCGAATCGGCAACCCTGTGTCACCATGTCCTCCAAGAACAACCCCCATCCTATTGCCAGTCCCTTCGACCTATGGTCAGGACATAAAAAACCCACCTATGAATCCTGCCACCACTAATGGTAGAGGAGCATAATCCAAATCAATAAATTCCTACCATGCGATCTCGTACCCGCAAATATGCTCATCATGCAAAATCTGGCAAAGTGCCTTTGTCCTGCCCTCCTCTGTTTGCTCATAGGGTAAAAGTGCACCTACCACAGGAATCCACAGAATCTAGTAGCAATCCTCAAGTGTCACCATGATCTCACTTGTCGCCAAATGGAAGGTGTTGGTGTCACTATGCCACATCTCCACCAAAGTTGTCAACAAACCCTGGTTAATGATATATCGAGGCATCTCTAACAAAGAGAATAGGCCACACCTCTCAATGATATTCCTATTTGCCTGTGTCAATAGTGGTATCAATGACCACGGTCTCAGAAATCGCTCTCGCAACTGAACCACCCCAAGTCGCTCCTGTAATAAACAAAACATGTCCAATATCAGTTTCTTCATCATATCAATCCATATCAACTTGAAACATTGAAAATCTAATCAAGTTCCACATCATATCAAATCCATATACACATCATATCAATATCAACTTGTAACACAACTCAAGTTTCACATTCATATCAACTTGTAACATAGCTCAAGTTCCACAAACATATCAACTTGTAACACAACTCAAGTTTCACATTCATATCAACTTGTAAAACAACTCAAGTTCCACAATCATATCAACTTGTAAAACAACTCAAGTCTCACATTTATATCAACTTGAAACAATGCATATCAAATCAAGTTCATATCAAACATCCATATCAAAATCCACATCATATCATATCAATATATCAACATCAACTTGAAACATTGCAAATCAAATCAAGTTATCTCCAAAATTCATATCAAACAAACCATATCGGAACTCATATTGGACAAATTATCAAAACAAACGACATCAGACACGCAGCCTACCTATCACACCCATCCTGGCAACACTAGCAAACACCTACATATCTTTCTTCATCTCATAATCCTCACCAAAATCCTACTTTCCCCAAATTTTTCTGCCCATGCGCTAAACAATTTTATCTACGCGCTATCCAACCTTTTGCATGCGCTACACCATTAACCCTAAGCGCTAGCCTACAACTATGCACTACCCTTCTTTCTTAATGCGCCACCTAAAAACCCTAAGTGCTAACCTTCGGCCATGCGCTATCCTACCCTAGCCCTGCGCTACAAGCCTACCCCGCTGCGTTAGGTCACACCTACATGCTACCTTAACCTACCCATGCAAGCCTTGACAAACCCTACATGCTAGGTCTAAGTGATGCGCTACTCGCTTCCCCCTATGCACTACCTTGTGCATCTGATGCGCTAAACTCTGTCAATGAGCTACCCTAACCCACCCCTGCGCTATCCTAACCTACTCAGATGCTACCCTAGTTCCTAGGATGCTACGCGCTATGTGACTTATCGTATGCGCTGCAGTTTTTACTCGACGCGCTAAACCATTAAATCCGCATACAAAAATGAAAAACCTGACTAAAAATGGAAAAAAAAAAATCAAAAAGGGGTAAAAAATGATGACTTACCGGTGGTCCATACGTGGTGAGCCTCCGATACCTCCAAACACGCTCGAATCAATGAGAAGCAAAGGGAATCAGCATTTTGTCTTTTTCTTCAAGTGCCACTTTCTCCAAAGTCAACAAGCACAAATGAGACAAAATAAATCACTTTTTACCTTTTTATAGGGTAAATGAAAATCAGGGTTGTGTAGACGAGCACGTAAATTGCTCGTGGTCTCATTTCTAAAACCAACAAACATCATTATCAGTAGATGAATCAACTTATTGTGTTCAACATAAACAAAATTTTAAAATGCCATGAACTTTACCCAATCAAATCAAATTTTCAAATTTTTTATTCATCTCCCGAGGGGGCATTATCAACATCATTTATCAAATCTAGGGCATCATTTATTAAATCTGGGGCACAACATGAACAGCTCGACACGACATCACACCGATCATAACCAAATCATAACGACACATCATTTTTCTTTAAATTAACATGTGCACACATGTCACTTCAAAGAGGGGCAAAATGTAGACGTATAAAAATGACCATATTCCTAAATGAATATTTAATGTTCATTTTATTCTCATTCCTATATTTAGTTAAATCTAATTTAATAAAATCGTCCACATTCTTCTATTTAATTAAATGAATTATTCAATTTATTTATTTAAATTCACTTAAGTCCTTTATATCATTTAATTGAATAAATCATTTTATTTAATTAAATCCCTTCTCTCTACTTTTTAATTAAATTTACATTTAATTAAATAGTTTACCCTAATTAAATAAATCTAATTTATTTAAATCCCCAACTTGCAACCAAATTGAAATAAAGCAATTTATTTTAATTAAATCCTATTATCCCTCATCCACTTGCATTTTCCTACATCTCCCACTTGCCTCCTAAACCCTATTCCTAAATTCTTCTAGAACCCATCTAATCCTAATCAATTAGCCTAAACCCTTCAATTATCCCCTTTCCCTAAATTTGAGGATGTCACTTCTCATATTTGGAGTAAAGTCTTCCAAAGGCATTAAAGCCTTTATGCCTAACTTGTTGAATACCCCCAAATTTGGAAGGACTCTTACAAATTTGTCTCCAAGTCTTCCAAACCATTAGTGGTTAACTAACCCTTAGTGGCATGGTTAGAGACTTTTTGCCTAACTCAACCCTCTTCTAACCCAGGGGTCTCATCAAGCATTCATTGCTTTGACCATGGTTATCCCTTTAACCTTTGCACAAGAGTTTACCCCTTGGGTAAAAGCTTTATCCATTGGATAACCATAACATAACCTTAACCCTTACCTTCCAAGGTAACCATCATGTCTTCTCAAACATTTAATGCTTCTTACCTCTCCTCTCAAGCAGTCTTATGTTGACAATTGTCACCATTTCATTGGTGGAAATTGCAAACATGGATTGATAACTTTCATTCCTGACCCTTGATTAGATCCTTCAATCCTGACCATCCATTGCCCTATTTTCCCTATAAATAGAGCTCTCATTCCTCCATTTAAAGGATCCAAGTTTTTAGCATCACACTTATACTCAATTTTAGCATGCATCTAGCCTCTCTCTATAATAGGAATTAATCTAATAAGCATTTTAGAGCATTTCTATTATCATTAACTTAAATCATATAACTAGTATATCATGTTAGGATAGTATTGTTACGAATCTTGTCATCTTATAATCTAGTTTAGCTCATTTGTAGAATCATGCATAAATAGGATGCATTCATGTTAAAATTAATCTAAAGCATCCCTCGTTCTTGCATTCGTCATCCCTAAGTCACTTTTCTCAGTGATCTGAGAACAAAGGCATTGGCTTGAGGGACCTTGTGAGATAGAGAACCATGGAACCCACCTTGGGAAGTTGAGTCATTCCTCATGACTCCATAACTTGCACCAAGAGTCCCATGGGTGTGTGGACAAGTCCTTTGAATATTTTCACATATTGAGTTTCATTGAACCACTTTTCCTGCATACAGAATGTATAATGGATGTGTATTGTCCATGTATTTAGGTATTGGGTATTGGTTAATACAAGATAGTTCCCTACTTTCCCATGGATGTAACCTTGAATAGTGAACCGAGTAATTCTCTTGTGTTGTCTTTCATAGCTGGATATGAATGTATAATGGATGTGTACTGTCCATGTATTTGGGTATTGGGTATTGGTTAATACAAGATAGTTCCCTACTCTCCCGTGGATGTAACCTTGAATAGTGAACCGAGTAATTCTCTTGTGCTGTCTTTTGTTGTGTGTTTTTCTAATTTTCTTTTCTATTGTTATTTAATATGTTTTCTCTGCTCGTTGAAAATTAACAATGTTACATTTTTTTAAATATGAATGACCATTCAATCAAGTCATAGGCCTTTTCAAAATCCTGTAATAATATATGAATATCTTGCTCACTCCACTTAGCCTAATTAAGACCCTCTCAACTTATCAAGAGGTTTTCAAGAATGTATCTGCCCTTGATAAAGCCTATCTCCTATGTTAAAATTACTACCATATCCATGATCCTCATTCCATAATCTTTTGATGAGATATACTTCCACCTAAGTCCATCATTATAAATCATACTTAAATTTCTCCAAAATTGCAAAGTGTAAATAAAATTAAAATACCCTAATTTTAAGTATATAAAATAAAGTTTAATTTGTAACATATTATTTATTTTGTAGATCACCCAAACATGATTCTTTGGGTCTAACCTAACATGTTATTTATTAGGTCTTAGATTTGATAGTAATGATTATTTGGCTTTTGTTTTTTTATAAGGTAACATTTTTTTATGAGGGTATTGTATTATGACTAGATATTGTGATGTATTTTTAAAATTTGATGGGTGTTGAGTTACCTTTGGTTCTTTGGTTAGTCATACTCTTATTAAAAATTGCTTTGCAAGTATATTGTAATCTTTTTTATTTATCAATAATATATTAAGTGGCTTTTATAGTGTGGATTTTTTATTCAGAAAGGGTTTTCCCAATGTAAATTATTGTGTTGTGGTATGCATGATATTTATGTGTATTTCTATTTATGTATGTAACTATTGTAAAAATCTAAAAAGTTTTACATAACCCTCCTCTCAAGATTAGTGTAAGAAGTTTTTCTACTATCTTTGGTTTCTTACAAAATATCCATGATTCATTGAAACATACTAGTGTATTAAGAACACATAGTTGATAGCTCATGTATTCTAGTGTGCCTATGCTATAGCTCGTACGCATTTTTGATAAGATAAATTTGTTATAATTCATATGTGATTCAGTATTTTACCAATTAAATACTTCCATTGGGCTTACAGCAAGTCAAATTTATATTTTGATTTGGTTGCCAAATGAGTTTTTTATAAAAGAAATACAAAAAATGTTGGATGTACTCTCCACCAATTTCACATATTTTACATAAAACTCTAAAATAACATCACTATAACCTCAAGCTTTATCTTAGTTTTTTAACCACATATTTTTTAAATATAAGCTAAACAAATTGAAATTTTAATCTCTAATTACTATTAGTAGTGTATATTCATTGAAAAATAATTCTTTTTCTTAAAATTGGAAGAGGCACACTTAATTTCCTATTTTTCAAGATGCACATTTAAAAAAAAATACTACTTTCAAAATTAGATTAAAAGCATTAGTAAATTTCTCTCTCACATTTTCAAATTTTTAATGTAGGCATCTTGAATTGTTCGTTGAATTTTAGTTTTTGTCGCTTTTTACAAAAAAGTGGTTACTTTTATCCATTTTAGAGCCCCATTTCTATCCATTTATTCCATAAGGACTTTTGAAATTCACAAGGAAATCCATCACAACCTAGAGCTTTGTCATTTACCATAAAAAGTTACTCCTTTAGGATTTTTCAAAGTGACTTTTTGGTTAGGGCCTACTATATAGTAGAGAATCTAGAATAGACTACTCTTAAGCACTACTAGAGGTCTAATTAACTTCAGGAGAAGTCTCTTGAGGTGGAAAACCCTTTGGTAATGGCATTAAAAAGGTTAAAGAATATTAGGAAGCTTAGGGAGCATCTATTGACCTTCTTTTATATGTTTGATTTTTTTGAGTAATTTGCCAAGCTCAAAGGGTTCCTTGGATTAGTTATTCTTTGGATTAGTTATTCTGGCTATGAGCTAATGTAAATAGTCTTTGATTTTATTTCCTTGATCTATAAGATTATTTATAATTTATATCTACTAGTGAAGGTTGTCAACTCACAATTGTAGAGTAGGAAAGAAATGAGGCTCCTCTAGCTCAACAGTGGAATGGTGGAGTTCCATGAGAGTAGCCTCATAGGAATAGTCATGAAATAATGTTAACTAATGGTCATAGAGGAGTAGAAATTGAGCAATTAATGTCTTGACACAATTCCACCATTGGATCAAACCGATCCCATGGGAGGATGTGATTCATGATTTGAAAGATGTTGAATATATGCTAGAGTGGAATGAAGACTCAACAAAGATGTGTTGAGGTAGAATTTTATTTTAGCCATTTTAGGATTGCAATTTTTCATTTGATGTTAAAATAGATAGGAAGATGGTTCAAAAGAGTAATATTTGACAAAAGTTCCTTTAGTAATTGAAAGCAACTAGCAAAGGAAAATATAAGTTTTTGTCACAACGTGACTCAATTGAGGTATTTAATAAGTCACTTCATACCTAATTGTAAATTAGTTCGCACATACTAAAAAAGTCAAACAATAACAAACAACATTAAGATTGAACAAGCCTAATACATTACACATGTAATACCAAGTCTCTCTTTTGATATCTATCCATCACATTGATAAATTTACCATACTCACTCAATCATATTGAAATCCTCAAACATAGGAGAAAGAAACTTCACAATCCATTGGTACAGATAAGATATTGTTGAAATCCTCAAACATAGGAGAAAGAAACTTCACAATCCATTGGTACAGATAGGATATTTCAACAACATTGTTGAAGCTTTCATCACCAAACCCTAAATATAATCCCCCACTTGGCTTGGCCTTTCTACACACCCCACATGAAGAGAGACTGAAAGCTTTGTCATGTCTATCTAGATAGAATGTCAACGTTGGCATCCATTTCAACAATCTTCTCTCTCTCTTTTTCCGTATGAACCCAAAGCAGTCAGTATAAAATGCATTTGATAGGGAGGGTCACCCTCCAATCTAGAAGGGCCATATCAAATGAGAAGAAAATGTCTGCCCTAATAATTTTTAAGAAAAGAATGTTATTTTATTCACCGACATAGCCATGAAAAAAGAGAATACAAGGAATCAACTTGAAGCGAGGGAACAAGACTCATAAATACTTTTGTCATATTAGCCAATTGAGATAGGGGAGAATTTGCGTGTAATTCACTTAATCAGAAGTAGGTCTCCTATGAATTATTCAACGTTCTTACATTTCCAATGCAGACAATATCATGTTCCCTTGGGAGAATGTATTTTGGCAGCTGAGGAATTTTTACACTTTGTTGCTACAAGATTGATTAATCATCTTTCTACCAGAGAAAATATGAAAAAAACCCATTTCATAGATATACAATTTCGACAGTTCATGATATTGGTACAGTTCATGATATTGGTATGAGTTGTTTTTAGATTTGATTTTGTGAGTACAATCTATCATTAAAAGTCGCAACAAATTTCATGAATTATCATTCAGAATCATTTTCTCTCTTCTTACTTTCTAATTTGTATGTTCTATCATTTCGAACTCATTTCCTCTTTCTTTGTTTTCTAATTTTTGATGATAGATAGATCCGAAATATGAAAAAAATCTCACACTATCAAATTTCAAAGAAAAACATTGTTAGAAATGAAAAAAAGAAGATAATAGAATATAATTAAGGTGTGAAAAACAAAGAATATAATGATTAATCAAGAAGCCAAAGAAATTTTATTCATCCCTTGGGCCATTGGGAAGTACAAGATATTGATGGGCGAGCTTGTTTGCAATTTGTCATTTCACAGAATTTTCTCAGACCCATCTGTCGTCTACTTTAATTATTGTCTTTAATAACTACAATTTCATGACTGAATACCTCACAGTAAAAACTATCTTCTTAAAGTAGCCCGGTAAAAATGGAACATTATGATTGGAACACAATGTACAGATATGCTGACATCTCAATCAATGATTTGTCTCTCCTACTAGAGGCAATTCTCTTAATTTTTCTTGAGATATTTTCCAACACTTATGAAATGCCACCTAAAACATTGCAGATTGAAATATGATACAATAAATTGATGGCTATCAATTACTTTCAATCAAACTTCATTGATTTCTGAGCTACTTTGACTTCCTCTCATCATTTCACATCACCAAAAATAAATATCATTTCACAAGCAGGAATTTCCTGGCATTCACATTTAATGAAATTCCTTTTTAATGAGTAACTCTTTCTCCTAAGCACCCACTGGGCCACTCTATAAATTCTTTATCATTATATCTAGTCAACTCCCCATAAAACCAGTAGAAATACTATTTTGGCAGACAGAGACAGGATCGTGTGTATATATATTCATAATGCCGGTTTCAGATAAAAATGCGTATATATTCAACGTGGGTACGATATATTCACTGTCACATTTAATACCCAAACAGCAAAATGATCACATATTTCGCCTCGAATATATGGGAATTATCTTTCTGAAATATCTTTTATTTGACCAGAATGCTACTGTATCGTATTTCCGTTTCATTTTGTAAGTATACATACGTATTCATACATGAACTTGCTGCGTGATTTAGGTGGGAACGTTCCTTAACTCTATCCAATCACATGGAATCCAATACTTGAAAAATTATGTATTGCAATTTCACAATTAAGTAATAATGTTAGTTTATGTTTTTATTATTAATTGCAAAACAGTCTGAAGGTAGTTTAAGAAGGAAAGCAAGTCATTAGTTTATGTTTTTATTATTAATTTTTTAATTTTTTTTGATAAAAATAGATGAGACCACTAAAATTATATTGATTATATATATTTTTACATGTGTCTGGTTCAAAGAGCACTGAAGGGAAAGAACCAGTAAGAAAACCCTTCAGTATTGCTCAAGAAAACATAAGCCTATCTACACATTACACAAAGCCCATAGGCATACCAAAACCCCCCAGATACATTGCAATGTATTGCCATCCACATTAGATATAAAGGAAGCTGTAAGAATCAGTCTAAAAGGGAGCATTTGAAGATGGAGTCAAGAATGTCCACAAAAAATCAGAGCCATCACTCCAAAATCCAGCTTGTCTAAACACCACAAGAATCCAAAGCTTTGAAGAAAACAAAACTCAGAGCCATGAGAGAACCAAGAATAAGAGATCCTGCCATCACAAATATGGTGAGCAAACATAGACAAATCCAAATAAATAGCAAGGAAGGATATTGAAGACCCTCAGGGAGGAGGATGAGACCGAACCAAAGAATAATCCAAAGTAGTAACCAAAGAAATAATATCAAAATAAGAAATCCTCTGCAATACCACATTAACTGCTCTTTCCACTTCCTCAGAAAAAGCCACCATCTGCCAAATTTGGCAAGAATTTTCCATAGAAAACAGAACCTGATGTTAAAGTGAAAAGCAAGACAAAGATCGAATGAAAGCCATAAGTGCCCCTCAACAATCAATATACCTGAGAACGGGATCACCATGTCATAATCACATCATGAAAGAAACCTGATAATATGAGGATGATCACACAATGATAAAGCCAACGAATAGCATAATATCCCCAATCATTAGAACAACTACCTGAATCACCGATAGATCATGATGCCAAATGAAGCGAAGAGGAAAAAACAAGTGCTTAAGGTATGAAATCCTGATGGGAAGGCAACCATCAACCAGTTGCAATGAAAAATGATTATCAAAAACAGAGGATCAAATAGATATTATGCAAGTACCCCTGTCGTACAAGTACTGATTAATATGTAATGGTTGTCATAAGCCAAAGAGATCCCAAACTTACAAAAGAAATTCAAAACAACCCGCCAACCAAGATAACCAAACCAAACCAAAAGATACCCCTCCAAACCAAAGAAAAATCCACCATCCAAACCAAAGATACCCCTCCTACCTCTAGACTTTGTGTGAAGAAACTACCAAATATGACTACAACAGGAATGCTGCCATAAGGCAGGACAGCATCCCCCCTATAGCCATATAGGAAAGTAACCATCACATAAAGCAAGGAGACATGAGAAGGTACAAATACATTAGGCATCTCAGACCAGTAGAAGAAACCCAACCAATTTCCTACCCCATGAATGAAATCTAACATAAGATATCAATAGCACGCAATTGTCATGAAGGCCAACATCTTTACTACATATACTAACGAAGCATAGATAGTGAAGTAGGATTTCAAGAAGGAAGACCACCTATAAAGAAAGCATCTTGATGCAAGATGCAGGAATGTCCGAGGGAGAGACCTCCAGGAAATCGACACCCTCCACAACAGTCTTATTTTCTAAAAAAATCCGCAATGACATTGATCTCCCTAAAACAATGCGAAATAGAAAAAGTGGAAAAGCATTTTAATTGCTGAAGAATGTGATCTAAGAAATATTGAAGATGCCAAGATAGAAATTTCTTGGCTACCACCGCTTGAAACACAACCATGGAATCGCCTTCAATAACAATGTCTTTAATGTTTAATGAAAGAGCGATATCAAGCCCAAAGGATAAAGCCTGAAACTCAGTCATGTTGTTGGTACCATGTCCAATTTGTTTACCCATAGCTTTGATGACTTTTGAAGAATGATAAAAAATAATTACTCCAATACCAGACTTTCCCGGATTCCCCTTTGAGGCTCCATCAAAATGAAGTTTGAATAAAGGGAATGGAGGGGGAGTCCATCTGGCCAATTTTCATTTAACGAAAGAAGATATACCTCCTGATACAGTGCCATGGGAAGGCATCAGACGAAGTGTGGACCATTTCCAAGTAACCCGATTATCCCAATGAGAGAAAGAACTGAGATGATCTAAGTTTTTATGAATGAACGAAAGAACTACCTCACTGATGGAGGTTTGAATTTTACCAATTACTTCAGAGAAAGAGGCATTTTTATGATTAAAAATTCTAGACCTCCTGATACAGCCCCATGGGAAGGCATCAGACGAAGTGCGGACCATTTCCAAGTAACCTAATTATCCCAATGAGAGAAAGAACTAAGATGATCTAAGTTTTTATGAATGAACGAAAGAACCACCTCACTGATGGAGGTTTGAATTTTACCAATTACTTCAGAGAAAGTGGCTTTTTTATGATTAAAAATTCTAGAAATTCTTTCAAGCCAAATATTCTAAATTACTAGTGATGGGGCCATAATCTAAAGGGATGAATAGAACGATGAGGAAAACAACAAGGGTCGGGCCATGAAATGCGAAAGAAGATTGGGACCTATCGTAGAAGACTAGCCAAGCATGCCAAATAACCAATACCAGCACTCAGAAGCAAATGGACAAAACAAGAAAAGATGATCCATGGATTCCATACAATGAACACAAAAAACACAAGGAAATACAGCCGTAATCCCAAGTCTGTCCAAGCCAATTCCAGTGAGAACCTTATCTTGGACTGCCAACCAAGTAAATGAACCTGCTTTAGGAAGACAAGCCGGGTGCCAAAAAAGCTTAGTAGGCTAGCAAGGGGATGGAGAAGTCTGAACTAAAGAATTATAACCTTCTTTAACTGAATAAGAACCAACAACACTCTTAATCCAAACCAAGGAGTCCTCTTTATTTTGGAAAACAAGGGGTCTTTTGTGAAGTTCTTCCACAAAAGCCAGAATAAGATTAATATCAACTGATAAGGGAGTGATAATCTTCCATTTCGCAATCACACAAGGACCAGAGGAGACAATGTCAAAATAATCGGCAACAAAAGGCCCCCAAAATTCTAATAGAATACCAGACAAAGGGGACTAGTCTCAGATAGCTGAAAGGGCAGAATGCCCATTCTAGACTTCATCCCAAAACTGGACTTTCTTCCCATTATTGACAACCCAGGATAGATGTGGTAAAATAACCATCCTAAATGAAACCAAAAAATTCCAAAAAGCCAAACCTTTTGGAAGAGATGAAGCAGTAAAAATCCTTTCTCTGGAAGCACCCCTTAAATACTTAGCAAACATGATGGTAACCCATTTACTATGAGGGTCAACATATAACTTCCAAACCAATTTTGCCCCCAAAGCCTTATTCTGAGCAGCTAAATTACGAATGCCCGCACCCCCTAGCTTTTTGGGACGACAAATTTTGTCCCAAGCCAAGAGAGGAATCCTCGACTTATCACCCAAGTTATCATTCCAAAGAAAGGTCCTAAGGAAGACCCTAATGTTCTTAATAACTTGGGGGGGAGCTTGCAAAATAGACATCAAATATGTGGGGATGGAATTCAAAACTAACTAAATTAAAAGAATTTTACCAGCCATCGTCAGCGACTTATGATTCTAGGAAGAGATTCGGGAGGATATTGAATGAACAATTTTGTTCCAAAAGGAAGCCTTATCCAACCCTAGAAAAAAAGGAATGCCCAAGTATACACATGGAAGTGTCCCAACTTGAAAACTCCAAAAGCGAATGAATCTATTTTTAACTAGAGGGGAGACATTCACAAAAAAGATTTTGGATTTATGATTATTAATACTTTGTCCATAAAAAGCTGCATAATCATAGATAATTTTCTTAATAACATGAGCCTCCCTTAGAGAGGCTGACCCGAACAAAAACATATCATCCACAAACAAGCAATGAGATTGCGGAGAAGGGAGGCCATCTATTCTAATACCTGACAATAAACCAAAAGTTGTAGTACTAGAGATGGCCCTACTTAATGCTTCTACCAAAAGGATAAATAGAAAAGGAGACAAAGGATCCCCTTGCCTAAGTCCTCGAGAGGAAGCAAAAAACCCTGACAGGGAACCATTAACCAAAACTGAAAAGTGAGCAGAAGATATACAAGAAAACACCCACTTAACCCAACAATGTGAAAATCCCAGATGATATAAAATAACCCTAAGATCCTGCCAATTGACCCGATCATAAGCCTTCAGCATGTCTAGCTTAAGTATCATAGCCGAAACCTTTTTTTGAGAAATGGAGTGTATAACTTCGTGAGCTACAGTCACACCTTCAAATGTTTCCCGACCAGGAACAAATCCTCCCTATTCTAGGGAGACAATCTAAGGGAGGAGCCTAGATAGCCTAACGAAAATTGCCTTAATAAAGATTTTATATAAAGTAGTACACAAGGAAATCGGACGAAAATCCAAGAACGAAGTAGGATTATCCACCTTCAGAATGATAGTAATAAGAGTAGTATTAAGCTCTCTAAGAATAGACCTATTTCTTCTAGATTCCTCCAAGGCTAGAAATACGTCATTCCCTATAAACTCCCAACACTTTTGAAAGAATAGTGTCGTAAACCCATCCGGACCTGGGGCCTTCTCTGGATGCATGGAGAAGCCTATCTCTTTCAATTCAACTAGAGTAAAGGGAGCCATAAGCTTCTTATTATCTACTTGAGAAACTAAAGAGGGGATCGATTGCACAATCTCATTATCTAATGCAATTGGATCCACTATAAGAAGTGACTTAAAGAACCTAACAACTTCGGAAGAAATCTCTTCCTCATCTACCAAATTGTTTCCATTAGAGTCAGTAATGCAGGAAATTCGATTACGCTACCTCTTGAGCTTGGTCAAGGAATGAAAAACCTTAGTATTTCTATACCCATCGGAAAGCCAAAGATCTCTAGACTTCTGCCTCCAATAAGATTCTTCCCTAGCCAAAGTCTCAAAAAGTTGAAAGTTCAACAACTTCAACCTATCATACAAAAGAGAGGACATTCCTAAAGCCATAATGGTCTTATTAATTTGTTCAATTTCTTCTTGAATCCTAGCCTTTTCCTCGAAAATGTTCTTGAAATGCGATACATTCCACACCTTAATCTTATGTTTTAAGAAACCCATCTTCTTAACAAGCTGAAACATCCAGGAAAGAATGGAGTAGAACACCACCATTGCTTTAATGAAGGTAGGAAATATTGATCCTGAAACCACATTGGCTCAAACTTAAAAGGTAACTTCCAAGGAGCCCTGTCCTCAAAAATAGTAAACTGAATAGGAATATTCTCAGAGCCAGTAAAGGGGAGAACCGAGGAAACAAAGTCCTATCCTGAACTGAACCAGTTTTCTAAAAATAGAAAATGATCCAATCTCTCAGCAATTTGGCAAAAGTCCCTACGTGTGTTGGTCCATGTAAATGTCTCATTAAGCGGTTTACAATCAACCAAATTTAAAGACTGAATGAAGAAGCAAAAATATGACATAGAATGCTTGTTAGGGATGATTCCCCCAGCCTTTTCATTCAAACTAGTAATTGCATTAAAATCCCCCCCAAAAATTAGAAAAACATTGTGCAGTGGGGCTGCAAGGGAAGCCAAAAATTCCCAAAGATTTCTTTTTTCTAAAACCCCAAACGGCCCATAAACATTAAAGAGCCAAAAATTTAAGTTAGATATCCTACTTTTGACCAGACCAAGCATCCAGTTGGATGAAGAAGCAATTAATGAGAAATGAACACTAGAATCTTTCCAAAGAAACGCAAGACCCCCAGAAGCACCCGAAGAGGGAGAAGCACAAAAATTCCATGCTTTCCAAGAAGAGAATAACCTATCAGCCAAAGAGAGATTTAACTTAGTTTCTTGAATCATGGACACATCACACTTCATTAAGTCTAATTATGACTTAATCAAGTGTCGCTTGTTAGGGGCATTTAAGCCCCTAACATTCTAGGATAAAATCTTCATTGGCCCTGAGGGGAGGCATCTGCTCCCCTCGAGATTTCCAAAAAAACCGGAGAAACCTTACTTGCCAAAAAGGTCTTGTGAAGACTACGCTTAGTCGCCAAGCCTCTTGTGACTGGTGGACTAAAGGGTTTTTTGGATCTCTTCTTTCTGGAAGTTTCCAAAGAGGAAAGAAGAGTTGATTGAATTCCCACATCAATTTCAAGATTAGTTTTAACAGATTTGGGTTTACAACCTCTTTTCCCAGGAGTTGACAATGTGGGAGAAAGAGGTGTTTGTACTATAGGAAGACCAGAATTGCCCAAAGAAGTTTCTAGAGGAAATCTATTCTCTAGAGCCAAAGCCACCTGACCCTCTACCTTACCCAGAAGAATGTGAGCCGAAGATGGCCCAGGCTCTGATATCACTACAACTTTATCCAGATTAAGAACATCAAAGGAGTTTGTAGTGGGAAAAGAAGCCAAGTCATTTTCCAATTAGCAATCACTTTATTGGCAAGATCAGAATTGAGAGAGACCTTATTTGTATTAGTAATATCTTGCACTTGAGAAATAAGATGCTCATCTGGGACAACATCAACATCCCCAGGATGTTCTGAGGTATTTAGCCCTTTAGGAAATTGTATCTCAGACCCTAAAATTTTCCCAAGCTCAGCAGAAGACTTTCCCATAGGTAAAGCATCATTACCAACATTAGAATTATTCAAAAAAGAACCCTTCACACACCCAGTCCTCGGGGGGTTGGGGGGGGAATAGAACGTAGAGAAGCCTCTGTTGAAGCTTCAGGCATGAATGTAACCTTTTTAGGGGGAGGTAAATTAGCAGTAAATATACCTAAATGGTTCTTACTCCAAACAAACAACTTTGCATCCCTATCAAAAGAGGAATCAATAACACATGAGCCAAATTGTATGGTTTTCATGTGAAAAAAAAGAGAGTCCATAGTCACCGAAGAAGAGCCAAAATTCCCAGAATATTTTAACAAATTTTGACGCCACAGACCAAAAGGAGACTGAATATTACAAAACTTTGGCAGAGAAAGTTTAAGTGAAATTAAAACACAATTTTTTACTACCACTACCCCATCCTCAAATGTCGAATGAGACAACAAAAATTTGCCAAAAGAATCCCCAATCTTAGTTAAAATATCAGATTCAACAAATTTTGATGGCAACAAAGGAAGTTTAAACCAGGTGGGGACCTGTTTTGGACCAACCCTAGAGGAAGCAAGAAAGGGCTTCCAAGTTTCTACAAAGATCAAATTTTTTCCAAGCCAGAAAAATGGAACACACAATGCGTTATCTCTAGCAGATGTAGAATAAAATATAACAATGAACGAACTTGTAGAGAGAACATGGAAATATAAAGTGCCATACCAATGTGCATGCATTTTATAATGGAGCTTAGACAGAGGAAGAGAGTCACCCCAAACCTGGATAACAACTGCCAAATCTCGAAGATCATGCGCCTTCTTCCCTAAAGTAACATCTGAGGCATCAATTAATGGAACCGGGGATGAAGCAAGCTGTGAGGGAAAAACAACATTTGGATCTTGACCTTTCAAGCTCTTTTTTAATGGCTATGAATTAGCAGAGTCTCTCAGCAGACCAAGCCAGGCCTTATTATCAAAAACCCTAGCATGATGAAACTGCTTTTGGCCATTCTTTTGCCAATTTCTCAAATTTTTACCCCAATTTCCATTTTTCCGAAAAAACCCTTTGAAATACACAGAGGAAGGAAACTCAGATGTGATTCCCCCACCATCGCAAGCAGGCGAAACTAGGGCATCAACCTATTTTCCTTCACGAAAAACCCACTACGGAGTGTGTCCTGCGTGCATGCCAAACGGATCTTTGGGAGGAGGCAGATTTGCCACCGCCTCATCTCCCCAGCACCTCCGCGACTGCATGGCGAGTGCTCCTCTCAAAAACTCACACCTCCTCTGCAACTTCTATCTGGTTGTCGCTGCCTACTTGTTGATCTCGGGGATTTAAAGCTCTTGGCCGATTTTTAAAAAAACCTTAGTCACACGATTTTGTTGTTATTAGCGAATAGGAAATATGACACAATTGCTATGCGTTTTGCTGTCATATTGGTCTCTGATCATGCGACTGTGCTAACCTTGCCACTAACAACCTTCAATCGTGCGATCCCCTTTTTTTCATGATCAAACAAAATAAACATTATCATAGTGTGAATTTCAAATATCTCTCATCTAAATATTGTAGAATATATTAACATAATAATATTAGTTAATCACAAAATATTAAAAAATTAAATAATCTGATATTCAAGGATTCAAAGGTTTCAATTAACATAATATAGTTTTATCTTTTAGTGTTATCTTTTATGGTTGATAGCTACTTGTACCTAGTTTTTCAATTCAAAGACACATATCCATGTTTCTAGATATGTTAATATCTAAGGTTGTATTCAAAGATATATATCCATGTTTCAAGAGAGATCTATATTATAACTTGTTCATTTTGGTAAAAGATTATCAATTTAAAAATAAAAATAATGTTAACTTGAAAATAACATAGATTCTTAATTTTAAATATTACTTTATTTGGACCTTTGTTTTCACTCAAAGTGTTCAACATCTTCTTTTAATTTTATATTTAGATAATTCCTTTTTCGAGATAGGGAAACCCCTACTTTAAACACATAGGGGATCAAATCAAGCACCTAGGGCTAAAAGTTGGTCACTCATGTGATCTTTTGTTGGCAAGAGACACTACACCAGTTATTTGGTGTTGTCATTGATGGCAACCCAAGTCATTTATCCCATCTGCACTGTGTGATTTGATCCTACCAGAAGTTTTGATCCTACCAGAAGTCGGATTGGAGATTGGTTCAAGTCCAACAAGCTTGAACAGAGTATCCGACAGAGCTCAGTATTTAGATTGGTACATATTTTCGGGTTATCATTTTGTATTGCATATTTCAGGGAAGGTAGATGGATGTCTGGATTGCCCAATTTTAGAGTTTAGCCTTTGGTGGTGATTGGTTCATTAGTTAGAAGCCCTTGTGTATCAATTTTCAATTTGGCAATGCAAAAAGGCAATCTTGTGTTGATAATCCTTATGCGGATTATGTGGATCGATTTTGGTGATGGTTTTTGTGATCTAGGTATTTTGTCTGAGGATTGTGGTAGCGTGTGGACAATTGTTTTTGTCTGCATTGGTATTTGAGTTTAGATTGAGCCGACTATGTGGACATGTCTCAATAATGTCCCAAGTGTTCTTGAGCCGACTAGTGATGGATGTGATTTCTTGTTGCGGATATATGAGATCGGTTGTTATGATCATTTTGGATATCGATGAGTATGTGAAAGGTGTTGGTGATCAATTGTGCGTAGTTTCACATGCGCAAGTTAGAGATTTGTGCTTCAGATTATTGCAAAACAATGAATCAAAGTAGTATAAGGTAGAATATGAAAAGTTTGTAAAATATGCTTAACCAGAACTATAATCAAGCATTTGTAGATGCTATTATTTAGTTCATGCACCTCATTATTCTATTTTAATTCATTTGTAGGCAGTGAGCCTCTCTTTTGAGTAGTGAGCTCTAGGAAGTGTGCCTGAATGCATGTGCATTCTCATTGTAAAACCTCATATTGATTGTACCCATTTGTGGGTCTCACTCCTGCCGTAGTTTTTCCCTTGACCGTGTTTTCCACATATAAAATTTGTGTGTTATGGTGTTGTGGTTGATTGCTTTGTGCCCTTGCATATTTCTTTTGGTTCAATGTTTTAAGTGGTTGAAAGAATATATTATTAAAATTAAAGTTTGTAGAACACTGATTCACCCCTCCCTCTCAATGTTCCTTGATTCCAACAATTGGTATCGGAGCCTAGTTTCTTGGAAGAATTCTAATAGCTTGAGGAGGATCCAGGAAGGTGATTCAATGGATTTTGGTGGTCTTCAGCATCAGATTCTTGTTGCACTAGATGATCTTTGATCAATCCAAAACTGAAGTCCAGGAATTGAAAGTGAATCTTAAGGATGTTGAGAATTTCATTCAGTCATTGAAAGAGAAACTGAACAAGTCTAGGGAGAAGAGAAAGGAACTCTGTGATTGGCTAAAGTAGAAAGAAAGAAAAAGTATGGATGATGATCACCTAAGTCAAACCTTGAAAGAGAAGATAGAATAATGTGAGAAACTTGCAAAAGACAATGTAGTCCTAAAGCATGAGATGGAATCTATAGTGATGGGGTTGACCAAGGAGATTGAGGGAAGAAAGAGAATTAAAGAGAATCTTACTCAATCCTTGATTGATAGATCTGAATAATGTTGTAGACTTAATTGTGAGAATGATCAACTGAAGCTTGAATCACAACAATCCAAAAACAATGAAAGTTTGAAAGGCAGATTGTCATTCTTAGGGATGAAATTGTTACTGCAAATGAGTACAAGGAAAAGCTCAAGATTAGCTTAGCTAAACTTGATGTGCTACTACAAATTAAGAAGAATGAGGATGACAAGCAAGGTGTTGGATTTCAGAATGGTGAAAGCTTTGGATTTGATCAAAGCAATCCCAAGTCAG
Organism: Cryptomeria japonica; assembly: GCF_030272615.1. NCBI lineage: Eukaryota > Viridiplantae > Streptophyta > Pinopsida > Cupressales > Cupressaceae > Cryptomeria > Cryptomeria japonica. The sequence goes on from NC_081410.1 coordinate 45,534,904, forward strand.
AAAATTAGAAGAACAAAACTAAAAGGTCTCTGGTAAGACAACCTAATGCTCCAAAGTTCAATGGAAATTATTTTGTTTGCAATAAATTTGGTCATAAAGCTAGTCAATGCAGAAGTAGAATGAATCAAAATGGTCCATCTTTCTCCGGTTGGTGTTTTAAATGGAATAAGTATGGATATAAATCAAGTGAATGGAGAAGTATTCAATGAATAACTCTTTCAATAAAAGGAATGTTAGATGATATGCACGTGGTAGGTTTGGTCACATTGCTAGTTAGTGTAGATCAAGAGGAAATCAAGGAAACAATAGATCTGGATAGAGAGATGTTTTGTGCTATAACTACACAAATCCAGTCACATTGCAAGATTTTGTAGAAGCAAGAATGTAGATAGGAATGGTCTGACATACAAGAACAAGAATGTGAAAACATATGATAAAGGAAAAGAGAAAGTGTTTGATCAGGGATCAAATGAAGAAGACATGGGTAAAGAACAATGATTCTGATGTAGGAAATAGATCCACACCTGACTCTAGTGCTGGAAATTTCTTCGGGATTTAGTTTAAGGCCTCTAGCCTAGGGGGAGTTTTCAAGAAAATCTTATTCTCCCCTACAAGTAGTTGGTTCCGAAAGGTTGACAGATTGTCAATAGTTATATTATGGTATTACAGATGTTTTGGAAGAATTTCCAGAAGAGATTGACCATTTTTGATGATCCACGGGAGAATTTTTGTGAGTAGTCTGTGGAAGCAAGGTATCCGAAAGGTTTAGGGCAAGCACATTTATTACACCAAAAAGTTAGATATGTGAATGATAAAAAACAACTTAACCCTCTCATTTGTCACTTTGCATTCAAAGAGAAAGAGGTTTAGAGCGCTCTACAAGGCAAGCATATTTTCCAATGATTGAAGTGTGAATAAGATTTCCGCATGAAACCCTAGTTTGACGAAGTAAGGTATTTTTCTGAAGAGCTTGTAAATTTGATATTTCTAGAAATGGATACTCTGTTGGTAGTTAATATTACTAAGAAATCCCACCCGAAGTTCAAGAAGCACCCATACAAATCGGTAGAAGATGATCCGCTAGGTGCATTTTCATCAGTTCCATATGGTGTTCTTCATGTTGAGGATATTAGGGCATATATTCATGCAAATCTTGAGGAGTTAGGAGGACCCTTGTTGTTGAATCTATACACCAATCATATATTAGAAGAGGATTTCAAGATCAAGCCGAAAGTCAATGCTTTGAAGGAGAAGAACTTTATGCAAGTCGTTAGGTTTCCAGTGTTCAACGAGAATGAGTGGGTCTAGTATGTTCTGAGCCAAATTCATGATGAATTCATGTGGTTGAATCAACTATTCAAAATCACTAAGGATGTAATTAGAACTGTAACAGGTTTTATCTCATCTGGTGGTTTGCCCGTGCTTTTGTCTGTGAAGAATTAAATGGTTACTGATGCAATCAATTCCAAATTTGAGAAAAGGGCTATGATGATCAAAGATATTATTGAGTTAGATGTGAAGTTTTCTTCTATGTTTGTTGGGTACAAGGTTTATCACTCCAACAGGGAGAATTCGGTATCTGGTACTGCAATCTATGTTGCATACCAGATGGTGAAGGAGAAAAAGGAGTACGATTTATGTGAGCTACTCCAGAGCCAACTGATGGAGAATCTCACTTGAATAAAGAAGGACAAGAAGAATACATTCAAATATGGTACTTTGATCTTATGCTTCTTCTTCTATTTTATGAATCAGATTATAGGTATTGGTAATGTTCAATGGGCAAGTGATAAACTGGTAGCACTGCAAATGAGAGATATTTTGTATAGCATTGCAGATAGCAAGACCTGAAGAATTGCACTTTAAGGATACTTCAAGAATTTCTAAAGTATGATGCGGGCTAGGTAAAGGACCCCTAAATCAGTTGTGGAGAAATACCAAGATAAAATTTTCTTCATGGTTGAAATTGATCAATGCTTAATGGAAGTAGTTGAGCTAGAGAGTGTTGGGATCTGAGAACACTGAGAGGGGGGGGAGGGTGAATCAATGTTCTACCGAAATCAACAATTTTTAACTTTCTAAACCATGCATGTATGTACCAGTAAACAAATAAGCATATAAAAAGAAGAAAATAAACCATCCACATAAATAAACACCATAACACATAATTTATACGTGGAAAACCTCAATGAGGAAAAACCACGGTGGGATTTGTGACCCACAATATTAGTTCACTGGCCATATGAAAAGATATTACATAAAATAGGGGCATCCACTTGTAGGAAAGCACACTCCCTAGAGCATACTGCTCATCACTAAAGAGCCTCACTGACTACAAGATTTATGCCAAAGTAAATTACTGAAAATGAACTCAAGAATGCATCTGCTATTCAAGATAGAGTTTTGGTTTTGGTTCTGCTCTGTACCAGTTCATAAACTTGAACTATTACCAGTATTACTTCTCCTCCAAGAATGATTTCCAAGCTATCTGTAGATCATTGCATGATATAATGTTCACATACAAAAATGCTCTCCACACACACACACACACACACACATAGATTATGGTATTGTGATGGAATAGAGATAGACATATATAGGTATAGCAGAACTGTGAAATGTGAAATATATATATATATATATATATATGTCTATATATATATATATATATATATATATATATATATATATTTCACATTTCATAGTTCTGCTATACCTATATATGTCTATCTCTATTCCATCACAATACCATAATCTCATTATATTTTAAAGTGACCTAGCAGGCTGACTTATATACCCATTACACATGATATGCCTTATGTCGGCTTACAATGCATTTACAAAAGATATTCAATGTCGGCCTCGATAATAATTATAAAATGATTTACAAAATAAATCTTTCTTGATGTCGACTTCCTTGAAGTATTGATGTCGGTGCCGGTGTTGGTGTCGGTGTAGGCCTGAATGCTTCCAATGCTGGTATATGCCTCCTAGTGCCGGTTTGTGACTTCCATCAGATCTTGTTGCCATCAATGACAAAAAAATGAATCCAATAAGTGTCAATTGCCAACAATCTCCCCCTTTGGCATTGATGGCAACACTGTGAAAAATGGATTTCCTGTCAGTTTGCTCCCCCTGAGAAATGCACTCCATATACTCCATCTGATAATATTTTCTTTGATATTTTTCACATATGTACATACTCTCCCTTTGACATTAATGCAAAAGACTGGTGAAAGAATAAAATAATGAAATAATAGTATTAGTGTCACTCGAGCTTAGTCATCTTCAGGACTTATGGCTATGCCTTTTGTAGCAACTGAAGATACGTGTCCCAGCCTGATTTGAAAGTATCAAATACCGATGCAAGTCCATTGAGTAAGTGGGAAAATGATTCCTTCTCCTGGGTATCTACCGGTGTGGTTTTTGCTAGCATATCCATGAATTATTTCTTGTGAACACCCAATGAATCAAGTGTAGGGCTTACCAATCCTCTTAAATTTCTTGCTCTCCTTATTATTTTATCTTTCTCCTTCTCAAAAGAAAAAACTTGGTTCTCCAAGGATAAAATTTGTCCATCAACAGATGTAGTTAGTGCAGTCAGTCCATCAAAAGAGCTAGCAATATTAGCCATTTTGTCATATAACTCTTTCAATCTGCTATCTACATTGGCTATAAGATTTCCTAAATTACAACATACTCTATAAAATTAGTACATTGTTTTAAACAAATTTCAATGGGAATAAGCTTGTCTTCTATTTTCTTCTTCCCAGTTCCTATGAGTTGATCAAAAGTTGCTCTTTTAGCTATAGAGAAACTATCCAAAGCCCGTCAGTCTGCAATCTATCTCAAAGATTCATAATTATTTGATATGTGCTCTATTAAAGTCTTGAGCTTATCGGAAGGGCTTGCTCCATCCTCAATTTGACAGTCAGGCATTATTTTGTGTAGTGCATAGATCGATTGATCAATTAACCCTTTGTCTACAGTTCCTTCCTTTAGCAATTTCTAAGTGACCATCATCATTAACTTTGTTGGACTTATCTTAGAGACTGATTTCTTCTTGACCTGAGAAGTGTCAATTGCCAAAAATCTTGCTGGGGAAATAATTTTACCTACTTGTATGGACTCAGTTGATTTTACCTTGTCCATCTGAACCTCTTTTGCATCGGTGGCTTCGCCACTTGGTGCAGTATCAGTTACTTCTGATGGAGTATCATCCATAGTGTTTCCAGTGCCCTGTACATTCTCTTGCTCAAAATTGGTCTATGCTGGTACAAACTGTACATTCTCTTTAACTGTCGGTTGTGGTTGTGTCAAAACTAGAGTTGAACTACCCAAAATACTCTTTCCTTTTGATTTGTCAAGATTGGTGGTGGATGTTGCCTTTGCAAATTCTTCTTGAGATATGAGAAAGTATGGATTTTTCAGAAAGAATTTTGTCCATCCCTTACTTGTCTCATTTATCACCTCATTTGCTCTTCCCATCATAAGGCTTATCTGTCATTTTTTACTACTGAAAATTGTCCTATTAGCAATATCTATACATATTTTCATCTCTTCATTATTTATAGTACCACATTGTTCCAAAAGTATAACTTCCTTGATTTCCCTATCCCTCTTGATAGCATCAAGTCTTCTAGCCTCAAGTTTATTATATAGAGATAAAGGTATCTCCTTCAATATTTCAACTAAGCCTTTCTTATAGATGTCTATATACAATAAAATAGCCTCTTCTAACTCATTTTGCTCATTTTCTTCAAAATCTTCATAATACTTTGATATATTCTTTAATATTCCATCTTTTGTAGCTTCATCAATAATTTCAGCACAGGTCATTGTTGTCTTACGAATTTCAGTATCATCACCCTTCTTCTTTTTGCTTGTGGTTGCCTGTGTGACTGGTTTCCTCTTCTGCATAGGCTTCCTTACCAGTGGTGAAGGTGTAGTAGGCTGAGTTGCCTTTCTGACAAGTCTTCTCCTAGGTTCTGCCTTCTATTGCTCTACCGGTGGTTTTACCGCATTCTTCCTTTGCAACCTTCTGAAAGCCAGACGTTCATTATCCTCAGGATCAGAATCAAAAGTGATCAGGGAAATGTGAACTTGTGGCTTCTTCACTTCTTTAGTAGCAACCTCTGTCAGTTTGACTGGATTTTTAGATTTAGAGCCAAGTTGAGTGTCTATATTATGCAGCACATCTTGTACATATGCAAACGTCTTCTCTATTTTTGTTTCTATTCTCTTCCTATTAAAATTTGTTTTTACTTCAAGAGCCTTCTCTCTTTTTGTACAAAAGTGTTATGTCTTATCATCTAATGGAGCATCTAACAACATCTTTACATAAAGCTCAAAAATGCTATCATCTACCTCATATCCAAGCTCAATAATCCAAATTTTCTTGGGTTCAACTCCTTCCATGAGAGTTTCATCAGTTTTCACCATGAAACATTTGTCAGTGGAATACTTCTCCACAATATTCTTTGAAATTCTCTCCCTTTTCCTCATGTTTTCTTGAAAATTCTTAAAATACCCCCAAAGTTTCTCATCTCTACTGGTACCAAGACCAGTGATAGCCATCTTGATTTGCATACCTACCGATATGTCATGAGCCCATTGCTTCTTTCCTAAACTGGGTAGCTCATTAAGAAAGTAAAGCACTAAACAAACAATTAAGTTTCTATATCTAAAGGTGCCTTTCTTGGTTCCTTTGATCTTAGTAAGGTTTAGCATCAATTCACTCCTCATCCATTCACATAAGTCATACCTCACATTATTCCTTAGCATCTGATATGTGGCATGAATGCATGAACTTGCAACAGAATTCAATCGGCTGGATTGAGTTACCTTATATCCTATGATCATGCTTGCAAACTTTATGTTCATGTTGGTTATTGTGCTTATCCTCATTGATCTACTATCGGATGTAGCACCAGTGATTTTTTCAACCTCTGTGTTGGAAATTTTCTTACTAGGTTCTTGTTCAACCCTGGGTAAGCCGGTAACAACCTGAATAGCCTCCTTTGTGATCATGTAGGGTATGTCTAGCCAAATGAATTCATTATGAACCCTTCTCAAAACGTATCTGATCACCTCATCCTTGAATTTCGGTATGTACAAAATATTGGTTAACCCTAGATCCTCAATTGCCTTGAATTCTAGTTTGATCTTTCTGGTGTCTCCCAGTATCACTAATTGATACATGCTTTTAATGTCTTCAGTTCCCAAATCCTCAAGAGTGTAGTGAATGTATGCCCTCACATCTTCAACATACATTACTCCGCTAGGAACCCTAGAAAATGCTCCCATAGAGTCTTCCTTTTTGGCAATTTTGAGAACCTCCTTAAAGACTCAGCTTAACCTATCCTTGACTTCGACAATGATGGGATTTGCAATAAAAGTAGGTGTTGAAGATCCAGATGCCATGTCGAGAAATACCTGAGAGTGAATGACGGTGGATGATTGAGTGCTTCAGATAATTGCTCGAAATCCTTTCTCAATGCTTTGCTCGCTCTTAATACGCCTTAACTTTTCTCAGAATGCTTGAATGCTCAGTTAGTGAAAATGAATTCATTTACCCTCTTTTATCAGTGAATAAAAACCCTAACTTTCTGTAATTAATGCTTCACCAAAAACCCTATGGATGTTGGTTCCACAGTTATGTGTTGGGTAACCTTCATCGATGATGAAAACATTTCTCCAGATCTCTTTCCAAATCTCCTTAGATCTCTTCCGAGGTAATATGCATAATTTAGCAATGACTTTGCGAACCCCTAAGGCTTATGCCTCAGTTACTAGTGGAGTTTCCTGCCGATGGAGGAATACCCTATTCTACCGATGGATTTTCTGGTATAGATCCATCTCCACTTTGTTTTTCAGATTTTCTAACCCATCTCTTGGTGTGATCTTGTTGTATTTCATCTACCTTCTTCTTTCCTTTCTCATTATTAACCAGTTGAGTCTTTCTTCTGCAATACTTAGAAATATGACCTATTTTGTTGCATGCATAACATGTAACATTGTTCTTCTGAATTGCTTTGACATATCCGGTATTATTATTTCTTGACCTACAATGATGGTATGTTTGTGAGAAGACTGTATGAGTGAATGTGCAAAGTTTTGTGAATGTGATTAAAGGTTTTAGTGCTCCAATATATGATAGAGCAATAAAATAGAGTAGAGAAACAAAACAGTGGTAGAAGAACTCTTGAGATTAACCGAAACTAGTTTTTGGCATTAGTAGATGCCATTCTTTAGTTCAGACACTATTGTAATCTTTTTTAATCATTTGTAGGATAGTGAGTCCTCTGAGGTTGTAGCCCTCTTTTGTATTTGAGAAGTGAGCTCTAGGGATTGTGCTTGAATGCAAGTGCATTCCCCTTTTGTAATATTATCATACTCCTGATCAAAGTATAATAATATTACGGGTGTTAATCCCACTGTGGTTTTTCCCTTTCCAGTTTTTTCACATAAAATTTTTGGTGTTATGGTTTTGTGGTTGATTGGTTTAGGTTTCTGCACTTTACTTTCATTATTATGCATCTAATGGTTTAAGAACTAGTTTAATAAATTTGTGAAGTGCAAAACATTGATTCACCCCCCACTATCAGTGTTCATTGATTTGAATAGGAAACACTTAGTGAAAAATGACTAAGTGTCAAAACCAAAACCAAAATACTATACACTGTAATACTCCAAAAATCAAAAACTCCCCCTTAGATCAATATTTTTCACTCCTCTACACTCCCCCTTTGATATCAATGGAAAAGGTACGGATCCAAAAATCAAAATTCAAGACAAAATGTTGTATACATATATACACACAATCCTTACAAAAATTTGAAGATATATGCATAAGTATTCTTCAATGAATCCAAGTGGCTATCCCCATCCTTCTTGAGGAATTATAAAATCAATATAAGGCCACTGAACAAACATGTCTGTGTCTCTGCTACTTTCAGATCTACCAGATCACTATTGGCCAAATCATCCTTAGCATCTATCAAAGCACTAGAAACATAGTGCCTAACTTAAGAGTAATATGACTCAGAAGTTTGCTAACTCTGCCAATTATTTTTTCCTTGTCATAATCCAAACTCCTAATCTTCTCAAGTAATGACATCACTTCATCCTCATGGATTCTCATAGAAACTGATAGTGGATCAACTAACTGATATATCTGGACTAGGTCATCCTCATGCTCCTTTGACTTCTCAATATCCTCAGTGAACTTAGACAGTGATAAGAATGACTTGTAAATATTTCCTCCTTTTGATAATGCATCTTGCATGCTCTTTACACAAGTATCTAATGAGGCTTTGTCATCAACAATCATCCTCTTCAGTGTTTGAAACCTTTTTGCATTGAACTCATTCCTAACCTTCACCTCAAAAGATTTCTCTCTGAAATGTGGGCATAAGTTTTTCTAGAACACTGGATGCCAGAGTAAGCAACTTACTATCTTCAATATGAGACTTTAGGAGGTCTTCACTGGCTTTAGCTTGAGAAAAATATGCTAGTTGAAGCTTCTGGATAGTCAACAGAGAAGCAAGGTTGATTGGTCCTTGCACAAATTTTGGATCATCTATTGTTTGCTTGCCCTTCACTGCCCCTGAAATGTCTCTTGCTTCTGAAATGGGTTCATATTTTTCATCTACCTTCTTCTTCTCTGCATCCTTCTTAATTTTTTCTTTAGGTAGAGGATTTTGAATATCCTCAACCTCATCTTCTTTTCTTGCATCTCTTTTACCCTTATCCATTGCATCCTCATTTCTGGTATCTTCCAGAACATTCACCTCTACATGATCATCTGCCTGCACATCCAAAATAGAAGGAGTATCATTCTTTGTCTTCTCTTCTGAATCACCTGAATTTTCTTAGGGACAACCTCATATTGTTTTTGTAGAAAAACTTTCCTCAAAATTGTTTCAGTGTCCTTTACAACTTCATCTATCTTTCCAATCATTATCTTATTTACTCTAGTTTTACTCTGGAACTCATTCTTAGCTAACTTAAGAATTCTAGATATCTCCTCCTTAGAAATCACAGAGCATAAATTAACTAATACATATTCTCTTAGTCTCTCATCTTCCTTATTATCCATTACTCTTATTGCATCCAAAATTTCATACAAACTCTTGGGTATCTCTGACATTATTTTAATTAGAGATTTAATATACACATTCAAGTATTCTACAATAGCTTCCTCTAATGATCTTTTACCATTTGCATCAAAATTGTCATACCATTTTGTCAGAGGCTTTAGATTACCATTCTTTACTACCTCATTTATGGTGTAGGAGCACCTAGGACTTAGGCTATTTAGTTTTGTTAGTTTTGGCTTGTACTGACCCTATCCAATTTAGTAGTTAATAAGGACTCTAGGAAGGTCCAAGAGTTAGTGTTTTGAGTCAATGTAGGCCTAGGTTGAGTTCATTCTTCTTAGGTTTGCATTTTTATGTAAATAGTGGGCTTGAGTAGGTAGTTGACCTTCTTGATGGTCAAAAGTGTCAAAACTTAGTATAGGAATTAGGGAGGGTTAAATTAGTCTTTAAAATGTTATAAAAGTCATGTGTGATGACTTAGAACATGTCTCATAGATTGAGAAGACCAAAAAGTGCAAAAGTGCAAAGTTGCAAAAAGTTGTCATGACAACTTTTGTCCTGAATTGGTTAGCGATGGAGTTAGGGATTGTCCAATGCTCTAGGATGACTCCACACATGAGAAAATATATAAATTCCCTCTCTTGAATATTTACCAAGGTTGGAGAATGTTTTTTGTAAGTTCAACAATCTGAAACTACTCATTTTCAGACTAGTTGGCAGCATTTTGGCTTGATTTTACTCATTTTGTAATTGAAAATGGATTGAATCCATTGATCTAGAAATGAATTGAGTTTATCTAGTGTGTTAAATTATTATTGGTTCTATTTCAAGCTATGTAGATAGTTTACTTTGGTGTTTTCTTGTTTTGGTTTGTAAACAACTAGTTTTGGCTTGTATATAGCAGTTTATGTAAAAATGGTTGCCCAATGAATTCCACACGTGATGCTATCACGGATTGTTGGGAAATGAAGGGAAACCACCTATAAAGTGTACATATGTAGGGACAAGTTTTGGAGACAATTTTCAATGTGAATGTCACCTTGTTCTAGGCGAGTCCAGGAGCAACCCAGCTAGAGGAAATAAGGCGAAATTGAAGTGCTAAGTGCAGGGGTGTATGCCAAACCACCATCTAATATTTTGGAGGTGTCCATGAATTTGGGACATAGTTTCCAATGCAAGGAGAAGCCTTGAAAAGGTCATTTAATGCACAAACCCCAACTTGGCCAATCATGCCAGCTAGAAGGCCTAGAAACCCTCCAAACCCCTCCTTTGGGGGTTAGCAAGTTGTATGGTGGAGTATGGAGCCAAAACCACAAAAATAACTTGGGGTTAGGTGAAAAATTGAAGAAAAACCAAACTTTCTAAGGGGTCTTTTGGATCATTTTCACTCAAGCCCTAGAAAATCGGATTTTGGAGGCCTAATAGGGCTAATTCCTTGTAGCCCTTTTCTAGGCAAAATATTGAAATCGGTAAGAAGGCTAATGGTTAAAAACCTCAAATGGAATATAAATGTATTAAAAACATGTTAGAAGATACCTCCACACCTCTACATCAACTCATGACAATAGGAGGTCAATTTGACAAGTTGAAGCCAAGAAGCAATAATTAAGCACATGGGAAGCACTGTGAATTGGCAGGGTTCCTAGCCAAAACACTTGAAGCAAACACCTTGGAATGGTCAAGAATCAAGCCCTAGAAGAGACTGAGAAGGAATTGGAAGTCTAGAGAGAAACTAGGTTGGGTGGGTTAGTGGAACTGAGCAACACCAACTAGGTGAAGTGCTAAGCAAACTAGGTGAACCCCATCAAATTGGTATCAGAGCCTATAAGATTTGGGCTAGGTGAGTAGATGTCCTCAGTGGAATCTATAGGAGATAACAACATGGTGATCAATGCAGAGTTGGCAAAGAAATTGGATGATCAGGAGGAAGAGAATAGACTCCTGAAGGAGAAGTTGCTAGAATTGGAGAGTAGGCTTGGTGAGGTAGAAAGCAAGGCAGATGAAATGTTGGTAAAGGTAGAAGAAGTAGAAGAGAAGGGTAAAGAAGTGTCAAAGATAGAAAAAATATCTGAATCTAATCCTATCCTAGAGCAAGAACCTTTCCTGAAGGCATTGAAGGCCTTCAATGGTAAATCACTGGAAGGATTGCCATTGTTCACTAGTAAGATGGAGGCAGAAGTGGTCCTAGAATGGATAGAAGGCATGGAGAACCATTTTGATTGTGAAGGCATAACTGAATCCTAGAGAGTCAAGGTAGCCAAGTCAAGGATGAGAGGAGCTGCTCTCACATGGTGGAAATTTGTGCAAGATGAAAGGAAGAAAATGGGCAAAGCGCCCATCTCTTCTTGGAAAGGGATGCTAGTCAAAATCAAAAAAGTATATCTCCCTGATGACTATAAAGTGCAAATTCATAGGAAGATGCAAAACTTAAGACAAAAAGACCTTGATGTTAGTAGCTATACGAAGGATTTTCATAAACTTAGCCTTAGATCTCATACGGTGGAAGAAGAGAGTCTCAAGGTTGCTAGGTACCTAAATGGTCTACGGTGGAACATCCAAGAAGAAATTAGTCTAATGAGCCCAAAAACAATCCATCAAACCTATAACCTTGCCCTTAAGGTGGAGGAAAAACTAAAAAGAAGACATGACTCAAGCAGCAATAGGGGCAGGGGTAGAGGAAAAGACAATAGAGGCCATAGAGGAGGCTTTGGTGGAAGAAGTTTTGAACAAAGAAAACAAGGAGAGTCTAAACTCACTGAGAAGCAAGATAGTGGCACTAATAGAGGAGGATTCAATAGAGGAAGGGGATCCAACAGTGGTTTTAGAGGAAGATCTAGTGGCCAAGGTAGAGGTTCCTCATATTTTGCAACAATGAAGTGTTACCATTGCAACCAACTTGGTCATCCAGCATATAGGTGTCTAGAGAAGGGATCATCATCACATGGTAGTGAAAGAAGAGTGAACTATCTTCAAGAAGAGTCTTCAAGTAGAAAGACTTCAGAGGTTGCCTTAGAGTCAGAGATAGGTGACAAGTTGCTGATAAAGAGAACTTTGATCAAAGAACTGGTCAGAGAAGAGCCAAGCCAAAGAAGGTCCTTATTTAGGATCAAATGCAAGATTACGGATAAAGTGTGCAAAGTGATCATTGATTCAGGGTCTACAGACAATATTGTGTCAGAAGAGGTAGTGAGTAAGCTCAAGTTGCAAAGGATACCTCATAACAATCCTTATAGATTCACTTGGTTGAACAAAGGCCAACATATCCTGGTCAATGAGAAAACATGGGTGGATTTTACCATTGGGAGGTATAAGGACAAGGTGTTATGTGATGTCCTACCCATGGATGCATTCCATCTTCTATTGGGAAGACCATGGAAATTTTATAGACAAGCTATCCATAATGGAGCCAAGAATGCATACTCATTCAAGAAAGATGGAGTCACATTCAAGATTCAGTCTATCCTTGAGGAAGGTGAAAAGAGGGCATCAGGTCCTAATGTTCTTTTGGTAAGTGAAAAGAAATTCTTGAAGACACTTGAGGAAGGTGAAGGTATAGGGTTTGCACTAGTAATGAAGTCCAAAGAGGAAGACAAGAAAGAGCAGCCAGATTTGCCAGTAGAGGTGCAAGATTTGCTGAAGAAATTCAAAGACATAGTAAGTGATGGACAACCAACCACCTTACCTCCTAAAAGAACCATAAGCCATCAAATAGACTTCATTCCAAGAGTATTCTTGCCTAATAAGGCAGCTTATAAAATGGCTCCCCAACAAAATGTAGAGATTGCCAAGCAAATCCAAGAGCTCTTAGACCAAGGCCTAATTAGGAAAAGTATTAGCCCTTATGTTGTCCATGTCATGTTAGCCCCAAAGAAAGGTGGTACTTGGAGATTATGTATTGATTATAGAGCTATAAATAGGATCACCATCAGATATAGGTTCCCAATTCCTAGAATAGAAGACCTAATGGATTGTTTAGGGGAAGCTAAGTACTTTACCAAGATTGACCTTAAAAGTGGATATCACCAAATTAGGATTAAGGAGGGTGATGAATGGAAAACTGCATTTAAGACAACAGAGGGTCTTTATGAGTGGCTTGTAATGCCATTTGGCTTATCCAATGCTCCAAGTACCTTCGTGAGACTCATGAATGAGGTGATGAAGGACTTCATAGTTAAATTTATGGTGGTATATCTAGATGATATTCTCATTTTCAGTAAGGATAGGGCAGATCATATTAATCATTTGCAAGATGTATTACAAAGATTGTATGATGAAAAGATAACCATGAACTTGGATAAGTGTGATTTTTTTAAGAAGGAGTTGGTTTACCTTGGGTTTGTGTTGTCTCAAGGAAACCTCAAGATGGATCCCAGCAAGGTTGAAGCCATTGTAAATTGGCCTACTTCTAAGTTAGCAACAAAGGTGAGAAGCTTCCATGGACTAGCTCAGTACTACAGGAAGTTCATTAGGCAATTCAGTGCTATATGTGCACCAATGTTAGATACCATTAGAGGTGTAATAAAGCCAAAGTTTTAGTGGGGTGAAGAAGCAAACATAGGTTTTGAAACCTTGAAGGAGAAGATAGCTACTCAACTGGTGCTAGTGTTGCCAAGTTTTGAGAAAGTTTTCATAGTAGAATGTGATGAAAGAAATGTTGCACTAGGTGTTGTCCTAAGCCAAGAACAAAGACCAGTAGCCTTCCATAGTGAGAATATAACTGATACCAAGAGGAAATACTCCTCTTATGATCTTGAGTTATATGGTTTAGTGCAGGCTTTGAGGAAGTGGAGACACTATCTCCTCCCTAAAGAATTTGTAGTCTATACGGACAACCAAGCATTGAGTTTCCTAAACTCACAAGACAAACTTAGTCATAAACATAGGAAATGGTTGGAGTACATGCAAGCCTACACATTCACCGTTAAGCACAAGAAATGGCAGTTAAACCAGGTAGTTGATGCATTAAGTAGGAGACTTTTGATAGTCCAAGAAATTCAATTCAGAAGCATAGGCGTGGACAATTTTAGAGACTTGTACCTGGAGGATGAGAACTTCTCAAATGCCTACAAGGTGTGTAAGAGTATCAAAATCACTTCCATAGTGAGTACTCTGATTTACTTTGCAAAATGGACTATTGTTTAAAGGTGGGCAACTTTGTGTGCCTAGAGGCTCAATGAGAGAAAACCTCATACAAGAAAAGAATAATGGAAGCTTAGTGGACATTTTGGAGTCAATAAGACTCAAGAGTTGGTTCAAAGGTATTACTATTGGCCAATGATGAATCAAGATGTGAAGAAGTATGTGGAGACTTGCATAGTTTTCCAAAAGGCCAAGGGTACTTCTACAAATTTTGGTTTATACCAACCTCTTTCCATACCAAATAGACCTTGGGAATGCATTAGTATGAACTTTGTAGTAGGTTTACCAAGGACAAAGTAGGGATATGACAGCATTTATGTCATTGTTGACAGATTTAGAAAAATGGCTCACTTTGTCCCTTGCAAGACTACTCATGATGCATGCCAAATAGCTCAATTGTTCTTCACAGAGGTAGTGAGGATACATGGTTTACCCATGAACATTGTTTCAGATAGGGACTCAAAGTTCATGAGTCATTTTTGGAAGACACTTTGGCAAAATCTTGGCACCAACCTCTCTTTTGGATTAGCCTACCATCCTCAAATAGATGGGAAGACCGAAGTGGTGAATAGAAGCTTGGGAAACTTATTAAGGTGCCTTACTAAGGAATATGGTCAAACACGTGATCAAGTACTCTCACAAGCTAAATATGCATATAATGACACCATGAATAGGACTACCGGAAAGAGCCCTTTTGAAGTGGTCTATGGTGTGCACCCAAGAGGTATTTTGGAGTTGAGAGACTTATGAAGTGCAGCAACAAGAAGAGGATATGCAGAAGACTTTTCTCAATCAATGAAGGAGGTCCATCAATCAATAAAGCAAGCATTGATGGAGAATACAAGCAAACTCAAGAAAATAGTTGATGAAAGAAGGAAGAACCTACAATTTCAAGTAGGAGATCTTGAGTTGGGACATGAAGGACAACCACCTTTATAGTGTACAAATGCAGGGACAAGTGTTGGCGATGAGTTTCAATGTGATTGTCACCTTATACTAGGTGAGTCCAGGAGCAACTCGGCTAGAGGAAATAAGGTGAAATTGAAGTACTAAGTGCAGGGGTGTATGCCAAACCACCATGTAAGATTTTGGATGGGTCCATGAAGTTGGGAAAGAGTTTCAAATACAAGGAGAAGCCTTGAAAAGGTCATTTAATGCATAAACCCCAACTTGACCAGTCACTGCCAGCTAGAAGGCCTAGAAACCCTCCAAAACCCTCCTTTTGGGGTTAGCAAGTTGTACGGTGGAGTATGGAGCCAAAACCACAAAAACAACTTCGTGTTAGGTGAAAATTGAATAAAAACCAAACTTGTGGGGGGTCTTTTGGACCATTTTCACTCAAGCCCTAGAAAATTGGATTTTGGAGGCCTAATAGGGCTAATTCCTTGTAGCCCTTTTCTAGGCAAAATATTGAAATCGATAAGAAAGCTAATGGTTGAAAACCTCAAATGGACCCTAAATGCATTTAAAACATGTTAGAAGACACCTCCACACCTCTACATCAACTCATGATAGTAGGAGGTCAATTTGACAAGTTGAAGCCAAGAAGCCATAATTGAGAACATGTGAAGCACTGTGAATTGGTAGGGTTCCTAGCCAAAACACTTGAAGAAAACACCTTGGAATGGTCAACAGTCAAGCCCTAGAAGAGACTAAGAAGGACTTGGAGGTCTAGAGAGCAACTAGACCTGGTAGGTTGGTGGAACTGAGCAACACCAACTAGGTGAAGTGCTAAGCAAACTAGGTGAAACCCATCAACTTACAATTTCATTTAAGGACATAGGAGGTTTGAATTCAAATTTTCATTGCTTTATTACCTCATCAATTTCAGATGATTTTGGTTTCTTATTGGATTTTTTTCCATCGAATGGTTTCTACTTTGTGACTTTAGAGGCCTTAACAACTTTGGCCTTTACCTCCTTCACCACTTCATCTGACTCGGTTTCTTCGTCATCCACAGTAAAAAATCTTACTTCCTTTCTCTTCTCTTTCTTGCTAGATGATTTGAATGATGATTTAGCTGGTTTTGCAAGACCAAAGGAGGGAGAAAATCTCCTTAATTGCCTTGATTTAGGTGCAAATGCTTTCGGTTTAGCCTTCTTAACAATCTGTACTTCAAAGAGGATGTTTCCTTTCCTCGCCTCCTAGACTGCCTCCTTATAAATCCATATATTCTCCATATTAGCTTCAACTTCTTTTCTAACTTTCTTTTGGATTTCTGGCCTTTTGAATTGTTGGTACAACTTCAAGCTATTCTCTGCATAGTACCAAACTTTTCCTTAGAGGGATCAACCGACTTGCTTACCAAGTGTTGTGCATAAATTTCCAAAATATTCTCATCCACTTCATATCACATTAGCATGATCCATGATGTTCTGGGATCAATTGCTTCCATTAAACACTGATCTATATCAACCATGAAATAGATTGTATCCTGATATTTCTCTATTATGTACTTGGGAATTCTTTCTCTTTCATGCATTTCCTTCTGGAAATTCTTAATGTATCCCCACAGATTAGCATTCTTGATCTTAGAGTCATTAGAGTTATACAATTACTCCTAGAAATACACACCTATAGGTCTATCAAAGGCCCCTTGTACCTAACCAACTCCCAGTACTTCAGTTATGAAGTAGAAAAAAAAACCTAGGATAAGAGTTCCATATTTGAACAAATGTTTCTTATTCTCCTTAATCTTCTTCAGGTTCTTTATTAGCTCACTCTAGAGCAGTTCACACAAGTCATGTTTCTTATTTTCCTTCATCATCTCATATGCAACATAGTTTGTTATTCCAAAAATAGAATTCTCCCTGTTGGAGTAATAAAGCTTGTACCCAATCACCATTGAGGTGAACTTGACATCATACCCTAGGATATCATTGATAGTCATTGATGTTTTATCGAATTTCGACCTGGTTGCATTTGTAACAATCTCATTCTTTAATACCTTTAATGAGGGCAACTCTCTGGATGAACACAAACCAGTAACAGCCCAACTAGAATTCTTTGTGATCTTGCAAGACTTTCTCATGCACATGAACTCATCATACATTCAGCTGATCAACACGTATCGGACCCATTCGGGTTCATCAAAAATCAGAAATCTAGCAAAATGTGAAAAACCCTTATTCTTCAATACTTGAAATTATGGTTTCAAGTAACTAACAACCTCATATTCCATCTTCTTGGTCTATAAATTCAACATCTATGTGCTTCCAAACTCCTCAATATTGTAATGTGTGTAAACCCAAACATCCTCAATATGAAAAATGTCGTGTGCTACACATGAGAACGCGCTCTTTGGATCATCCTCCATGGATATGAATGGATGCTTTTTAAAGTCAGGTTGATCCCTTTCAGTGATTTCAACAACTAATGAGGTAGTTGTACCAAATGCAACCATTTCGGAAATTTCAAATTTTAAACTAAAGGGTTTCACCGATAAATACCTTTACCACCAGATTCGATTTTCACCTGAGAAATCTTATTTCATGCTTTAGTTGCTGAAAATTTGGTTTGCAAATCTCTCTTTTCTTCTTCTCTTCCAATGAAAAGTGAGAAATGAAGTGATAAAAATTCTTTTTATCTTCTGCATACCTAACTTTTCATTGTAATAAATTCACTTTACCCTAATAATTCTGGATACTCTATATCTTCAAGAATTCCTTTCTAGATCTTCAAATTTTCTCATATTCTTCCAGAAATCCTTCAAATAGATTAGTCATCATAAAATTCAACTTCTACAACGTATTGGAATAAGGCACAGATCTCAAATAGGGGGTTTATAAGATTTTCATGAAAACTTCCCCCAAGGCCAGATGCCTTGGTTCAATTACCGGATGTAGTTCTAGCACTAGAATTAGGTGCGGATCCACTTGCTGCTTCTGAATCACTCTTTTTAGCCCATGTCATCTTCATCTGATCTCTAATATCTTCAACATTCTCTTTTCCCTTCTCATCTACCTTCATATTATTGTTCTTGTTTACTGGACCATTCCTATTCACATTTCTGCTTCTACAATATTTAGCAATGTGACAGATTTGTTGCAAGCATAAAAAAAACATTGTTAGGTCCCGGAGACAACTGAGAGGGGGGGAGGTGAATCAGTTGTCTAATAATATTAAACCAAATCCAACTTAATCAAATTACTGCTTAATACCGGTGAAACAGTCTGTTATACCGGTGAAACAATCTGTTATACTGGTGGATAGATTTAATAGATAAATGCAATACCGGTAGAGATTAATGCATGAAACTAAAAGACAAAGTCATCCACAACACATGACACCAATATTTGTACATGGAAACCCTATAAGGGGAAAAACCACGATGGGAAACCTTACCCACAATCATATGATACTACTGCAGATAGTAAGTGTACATAAATGGGGTCTGGACATGCAGAAAGGCCAAGTGCCTAGAGCTTACTGCTCAATCACAAATGGGAGTCACACTGACTATAGTTGGATGGTTAAATCCAATAAGAATGTACTACACAAAATAGCATCTTCATATGCTGGATTCAGTTTGGTGTAGTTCTGATATGCTATCACAAAAACCTAGCTTCACCTTCAAATGATGTTTGTGTGTATAGCTCTGCTTAATCTCGCATATACCTTCACACAATTCTTATTCGCATTCCACACTTGATCTTACAATTAAGTTCTTACATTTATACCATAACCTAGGACCAATTTTAGTAGGTCGGCTCTATAAGAAATTACAATAAAATCATTTCAAAAACAATACAATATCTGATGCAATAACCGATTCAACATGTCAGCTTAGAGCATTTACAACAATAATTGTAGACACCTAAAAATGTCATGTCTAATTAAATAAATATTTTATTTATTTAATTATCTAAGCCTAATTCTTCTATTAATTAAATAAATATTTATTTATTTAATTAATTCATTTATCCTCTTCTAGCCTTATTTCTCATTTAAATAAATACATTTATTTATTTAAATTATCATTTTCCTAAATTAAATAAATATCTTATTTATTTAATTGATCCCACTTCTTCTATTAATTAAATAAATCTTTATTTATTTAATTAATTCATTAGCCTTTTCTACCCATGACACATGTCATTCATCTCTTAATTCATACACTACCTACCCCTCTCATTATTTTATTATTTCTTTTACCTACCCTCTAATCATAGCCGACCTCCTTTTACACCTCTCAATCTTATCCCTCCATTTCATATAGTGTCTTCTATATAAGGAGATGCTTCCTTCATTATCAAACCCTAATCATCCTAATCATTCTATGCATCCTAATCACTGATCTTAAGGACTTGACTATACTACGATCCTACTTGCAACCACATTCCGTTCTTTGTTGAGCTCTTGTGCACATAAAATCTGAGAGCAAATATATCAAGCAAGATCAATGGAGATAGGAAGAATGGAGATCAAAACCCTATTGGACATGTAATGGTATAATCTTTGTGATTTCATTTGATTTGCATTGTCTTAGGTAATCTTCATATGTTATGGTGGATCTTTGTTGATTGTTAGGCTAGGATTTTGTGGTTGAATTCATTTAGCCTTTCAATATTGTTATTATTGTTATCCATTTTCACCATATACATTTTGGCACGCCCCGTAGGACATGTATTTTTCTTAGATTTGTGTTTTTTGCAGATTTTTCTAACCCTATATTGCTATTTTGTAAAACAATTTGGAGAATAACCTTGTGCAGCTAGGGTTTTGGACACAAAATCAAGATCTTGGAGAGATTCGATCATATCTCACAAACGACTAAGAAATTTTGCACCAAATTTTTTTTGCATGTTGAAGAAAGTATCAAGAGCTCTCAAGCCAAAATTCAGAATTTTTGGAGCACATTTTCATTTTCTATGAATTTTTTATGAATTTTCATAAAAAATTAATTTTGAGAGAAAATGAGAGAATTTTTTGGATTTTCTTACATTTTTGGAAATCTCTCATAATTATAAATAGCATTTGTTTTTTGTGATTTTAATTTTGATGCAAAATATTTCCCTAAAAATTGGATCTTTAAAAATTAGGGTTTTTCCTTATTTTGATCAGATCTCACAAACCAATTCAAATTTTGACATCAAATTTTTTGTACAGGTCAGGAAAAGTATCAAAAAGATTCAGTAAAAATTTCAGATTTTTTGGATCTATTTTTCATTTTGTATGAATTTTTTATGATGTTTCATAAAAAATTAATTTTGAGAGAAAATTAGCGAATTTTTTGGATTTTCTTACATTTTTGGAAATATCTCTGAACTATACACAGGATCTGTTCTTTGTGATTTTAAATTTGATGCAAAATAATTCCTCAAAAATCAGATCTTTGAAAATTAAGGTTTTTCATTATTTTACTCATATCTCACAAACTGCTTGGATTTGTTGCAGAAATTTTTTTGTGCAAGTTTGGAAGACCATCAAGACTCTCCAGTAAAAATTTCAGATTTTTTGGATCGATTTTGCATTTTATATGAATTTTTTATGATTTTTCATAAAAAATTAATTTTTGGAGCAAATTAGCAATTTTTTTGGATTTTCTTACATTTCTGGAAATCTCTTGAAATTTTACAGGTGGTATTTTTTTATGATGAATCAGATCTTTGAATTGGTCAACAAAACGCATTATTGAAGGCCCCTATTTCACAAAGTCTTTTGGATCTAAAATTTACCTAACTTGTGTGCTTGCAGGAAGGGGTGATTATTTCAAACAATCCAAACTACTAATAAATCTTTGTTGCAGATCCTTGGGAAGGGTTTTTGGATTTTTATTGTGTGCCTTGTTTTCATAGACTAGCAAACACTTCAATTGGTGCACTAAAATTGAATCATTGTCTTTTGTGTCTTGAGCAATAGGCTCTTTTTGTTTAATCTTTAGAGGGCCTATCTTCCCGTGTGGTCATTAGGACTACTAGTGAGAAGAGAACGACCCAAGTGGTAGCGAGGAAAACCCACCTCTTCCAAACCACTATAAACAAATGTATTCATGGTGAAAACTATGGATAACGTGTGCTGATTAGTTCATACCGACACTATGTCTCCCCATAAGCCTGTTTGATCAAATTTATTTGATCATTTGTAGGGCATAACCCCTACCGGTTGGGAGCCTTCTATATTTACAGAGCTGAAAGTGCCGCACGTATGGCCACACGAGCGGATGCCCTTACTAGCACCTTTTTGTTTTAGAAGCCCAAATCCTTCTAGTTGTTGGGGCAGGAGGTCGGACCTCTGGTAGCGGCCCACACACATACGGTTCTTAGTAGAGATACAAAGTTCGCCGCGGGGAGTTTTCATGGGAACTGATGCTTGGCTGACCTGAGAAGTGAGTGCCGAGGGTGGAGCCAGTGAGGTCAAGCATCTAAGTATCCGCTCTGAATAGCGTAGCCTCGGGGGTAAAACCTCATGTGGGATCAACAACTATTGTCTTGGTCAGCCAT
The DNA here is from genome assembly GCF_030272615.1 of Cryptomeria japonica. Classification (NCBI taxonomy): domain Eukaryota; kingdom Viridiplantae; phylum Streptophyta; class Pinopsida; order Cupressales; family Cupressaceae; genus Cryptomeria; species Cryptomeria japonica. The sequence goes on from NC_081410.1 coordinate 45,556,586, forward strand.
AAGAATTGTGCTTGACTTATTTTAAACATTCAAAACATTCAAGACCAAATAGCAAAACATTGTGTCTTTTGTGTTTTCAAGTGTATGCAAAACATTTTTACATCAAACAACACACTTTTCTTGGAGAGTCTAAACACTTGCAAACATTGAGTCCTCATCAACATTGTGTCCTCTTGTCACGAAAAACAGTCAAACATTCAGATTTGGTCACAACCAACAACTTCACAAATTGGAAAAATTTTACAGTCCAGCAAACAAGAGCAATCAGTTTCGGAATTCTTAAGCTTCCTAGGTTGTTTCTCCAGGTTTTCATCTAGCATTCAACTTGTCTTTGGGTCTCACAAAATCCATCATTGCTTTACACCTTACATTACATTCACATTTGTCTAAACTTGATTCAAAAGGTCACTTGCTTGTCCTCATCATTCTTTATCAACACACTACATACAACAACACTTTGCTAAGTGGTCCCTCATCAAGATTTCTTACCTTTGGATCTCATTTGGTTTTACTTAGAGTCAAGGTCAACTTACCTCATCAAGAGAAACTATCCTCTCTTTGGAAGTCACACCTACTCTACTACATACATACTTGGTCTTACACTTTGGACATTGCAAGTACACTTCAGACTCATTTACATTCCATTCAACTCTTGGTCTTCCATACTCTTTCCATTTTTCATCTAGTCTCACACATCTTGGTCAATACCTAGTTCATGGTTGAAACCCGTCTTCAAAAATCTAGGAGAGAAACTAAAGAGGCTCAAGAGTCCGCAAACATGAGTTCTTATGAGTATGACAATGAGATCTTTTTCAATTCTGATCATACTACATTACCTGACATGGATGCCTATAGAAACAATCCAAATGTTGAGAACATGGACACTATAAACAACAATGCTACACAAAATGACAATGTGGACAACTTTTTAGTACATTCAGCAGATGTGGAAGAATCCATTATGAATTCCCATTTCAATCGATTGGTTGAGGAAATAATGAGGAGAGATAGACAATACTTCTTACACATGATGGCACAAAGTGGAGCCAAGATACCTCATGATTTTGACATGTCTCAAATAATGGAACATAGACCTTTGCAACAACCTCACTCCAATATGGATCAAAGGAGACCTAATAGTGGAGGAAATAGAGGACCACATATGGTACCTGAATCACCATCAGCTTTGCTTCAAAAACTAGAGGTCTCACATACATATGGTCAAGCATATGATACTCACCTTTGCAGACCATTATGGAAGTCTTATGGAGAAAAATATGCTCAATCACATATCAATGCTAAGGATCAACCACCAAAGCAATGGGATATTCCAAAGCATGCTCAAAATTTGGACACAAGGAAACCTCATGTCAAATTTGGGGGCAATACAATAGAACATGACATGCCTATAGAGTATGGTATACATGCACAGAATAGATATGGTGTTCCTCAACATGAATCTATACCAAGTGGTCCATATATGCAACATCATTACAGACCTCCTCCATATGAACATGTGTATGATCAATATCATCCATATATGCAACATGCACCTCCTCCAATGGGGACCTCAAACATAGGATATGGTCCAAGAAGTCGATCTCCACCTAAGAGCAACTTGGAGCAACAAATTAGGGACTTACAAAAGAAAATGGAGGACATAAATACACCGAAGCCAACATACACAATGAGAGACATATGTCCTTATCCATTTGACAAGAGCATTCCAATGCCTCCTTTTCCTACACACTTTGTGATGCCTAAATTTGACAAGTATAGAGGAAAAGGGGATCCTAAGGCACACATAAGACAATTTTTCACAGCTTGCATTGAGGTAGCAGTAGAAGAGACATATTTGATGAGATTATTCCCACAAAGCTTAGGTGATCAAGCTGTGGAATGGTTCTCCCAACTTCCACCTGGTATTAAGTCATGGGGTGACCTAGCAGAAGCATTTATTCAACATTTCTCCTACAATATAGAGACAGACATATCAGTCACTACTTTGTACAACACCAAGCAAAAAGAGGGAGAATCTTTTGCATCATTTTTACAAAGATGGAGAAATCTAGCCAGCAGATGCTCTTGTGAGATTCCACAAAAACAAATGGTAGAGATGTTCACCCAAAATGTTAACAAAGAGATTGGTTATGACTTAAGGAAAGCTTGTTTTTCCACCTTCAAGGACGTCATTGAAAAAGGCTTAGCAATAGAAAAGGTCCTAATTGAACAAGGAGTCATTAAGATATTCAAGGAAAACAAAGATGACTTTAAAGGAAAAGACAAGCCAAGATTTTGGAATAAAAACAAGAACACACTCAATGATGGTGTTGTTGATGCCAACACAGTGCGACCCAAATTCATTTTTTCTGGATCAAGTTCTACAAACAATCAAGTGAATACTCAAACAACTTCTAGATCACGAAGGAAGTACACTCCATTGGGAGAACCACTTGAGTTAGTTTTCAAGAAGTTAGTGGCAAACAAGGTGATCACAATTCCAGATTTCCCGCCATATGAACCAAAGGTTAAGTCGAATTGGTGGAATGATGATGAGTATTGTGAATTTCATAAGAGCAAGGGTCATAAGACAGGAAATTGTCATCGACTAAAGAACATCATACAAGATCTCATTGATAGAGGTGACATTGAGATTGAGGGACATTCGTCTAATCAAGAAAATGAGATGTTTAAGGAACCATTCCCAAAGCATGACAAGGGAAAAGCTAAAGCCACAGATGACCAAACCAACTATACAAGAGCATCTTATAACTATGATTCAACTATCAATAATATCTTGATGGACAATTACGTCTCTACGATTATCATCAAGGACAAAGCATCTGAGAATTCTACCCAGAGACCCAAGATTGTTCTAAAAGGTGTTGGATCTTCTTTTGAACCTACCTCTGAATGTCACGTTACAACCCGTCGAGGTAAAATTACTTTGCAAGGTGCTTCAGCTAAAAACACTGCCTCTTCATCAACCAAACCTGAGTATGACCTTGTAGAACAGTTAGGGAAGACACCTGCACTAATCTCCATACTTGAGCTCTTACGTATATCCCCCACTCATAAAGCTATTCTTGACAAAATCTTGAGAGATACTGCTGTTCCTACTGATCTGAATGTGTACCAGTTTCAAGCCATGGTGGGATACCTTTCCATTCCACACTCCCTTACATTCACAGAAGCCGATGATGCCTCCGTAAGTCAGCCACATAATGCACCATTAAACATTGAAGCCTTCATACACAAACATAGAATCAAACGAGTCCTGATAGATGGAGGAGCAGGTCTAAACATTTGTACATTGAACACTATTAAACAATTGGGATATTCCGACAAAGCTGTGAATTCTACAAACAAAATTACCATCAAGGCATATGATGATGAAGAGCGTTCATCCAAAGGCACAGTCACCTTACCTCTTAGAGTTGGGCCAGTTACAAAGGATGTGGTTTTTCAGGTCCTTGATCTAGATCTCACATACAACATACTTTTGGGACGTCCTTGGATTCATGAAATGAGGGCAGTCCCATCTACATATCATCGATGTATCAAGTTTCCACACAATGGAGTTGAAGTGACCATCAAAGCGGATCCAAATCCATTCATATATTGCAGCAATCTGCAAACTCGGTCAGAAATAACAATCCCAGTCAATCGAGAAGCTATTCCTTCATCAACATATGTGGATCCTAAATCCTTAAAAGCTTCTACATCCAAACAAGCAGAGCTAAAAGAAAAGTTCAAGATTAAAGACCTAGGATGTGGTGAGTATATATTTCATGTTGACCAGCTCCCATTATCTCCTAAGGTATTCTGTCAACAGGAACAACCTACAAACAATTTGCAATGCCAAGGAATTGGGTGTGAACCACCTAGTGTTGTGGCTACTAAGTCTGAATGCAAATCTCCTACACTGGTGCAAGCAACTCTTGATATCAATAGTCCTAAGAGTGGTTCCAACAAAGAATCTATTGAGCGTATCACTAACCCTCTTGAGGACTCACATAGCTTTACCATTTCATCCACTCATTCCATTTCCACTCCACTTCCAGACTTGGATCAACAAGAACCAAAAAAGCCCTCACTTATTGGGGATCAAAAATCAAGCTTTGAAAAGAAAAATCTAAAAGTCAAAAATAAAGAAAAGTGCTTCAGTCCAAATCAAAATCAAAAGCTATTGGACTCTACAAAAATCAAAGTCAAGGATAAAACTCCTATGAAGCAAAAAGAACAAGAGTTGATCTCCCCTAATATCAAAATAATTGGGGGCAAATATTCTACAATTGCAAGTCAAAAAGATTACTTGTTGATCCTAAGTCTCCATCATGCTATCCTACTTTCACTTCTTTTCGCAATCATAAGCCTTCATCACTCATCTACTTGTTCCACACATCCTTTCCCTTCTGGTGATACATCATGGACCTTTAATGGAGCTTCCTTGAAGGACTTTGTTATCAGGGATGCCCAAACTTCTTTAGGTGACATGCATACGGGCCTGTGTAGTCCACACACTAGTAATTCTATCTCAGTTTCTTCATCAAGGAAGACTGTCACTCAAGCTACACATCATTCAATCAAGGAAAAATGCAGCTACAATCACAAGGTCAAGCCTCACACATTTGAGGTAGGTGACTTGGTTCTCAGAAAAAATCCTAAAAATCAACAAGACAGAGAGAAAAAGGGCAAGTTCGAACCAAACTGGCTTGGTCCCTACATCATTACAACAACATATGGATCTGGGGCATATCAGGTCTCAACTATAGAAGGTGAACCTTTGGAGGATCCTATCAACAACATGCACCTTCGCAGGTTTTACACATAGCTCTTCAGAGTATCCTAATTCGAAAACACAAAAAAATCAAAAATTTCAAAAATACAAAAAAATTTATAAAACAAAAAAAAAAATCGTTACTTGGTGAAAACCTGGCAAACAGGCACCTTGTGACACAAAAAACATTGAAAAATCAAAAAAAGTAAAGAGAAATAATTTCGTCCAACAGTGAAAACCACTTCGGTGGTGCCCTAGGCAAGTACCATGGTGAAAACTGGGTCACCAGCGCCATGCGTAGAGACATTGCTCCTTCCTCCTTCAGGATTCACTTTCATCCTTTCACTTTGCACACACTCACAACCTATTCATCCATAATAAACTTACCCATTCCCATCATGGCTTGTTATTGATCTACCTAAGATTGGTTAGCCATTCATAATAAACCTCACTTTTCACATCCCTTTCCATCCATAACAAATTAGACCCTATCTGTGGCTAAGGCAAATCCTATGTCTAGTGATGGGTGTGGAACTGAGAACATCACATGTTTCGAGGAGTACAGTTTCTTCCAACTTCCTTCAGTCTATCTGCGCACAATCTGCAATAAAGCAACATTTGCATCAGAGATTCACAATAAAGTTTCATCTTCTCTGCAATAAAGTATCAGTTTCATGGATTTAGTTAGTTTCAGATGAGACACAGCAGCAACAATGGGCTTCAACAAATCAAATATTTCAACAGACTCAGACAACATTATGGTTCAGTGCTATCTATCCTTTCTGTGAAAGTGAACATTGTGACCACAATCAAATAAGACTTATACAAGTGACAAGAGACACTAAACTTGTGGACTACAGTGGATGTTGGTGTCGAGTCTTGGTTTTTTTTTGATTTCATCTTTTTTGGTGACATGTCTTTTAGCTTTTCCGGGATGTCTTTGACTAGAGATTCTATCTCCAGGATGTCTTTGACTAGAAAGGCGAGGATGGGGTATCGTCACCTATTTGTATTTTCTATCTGTGGATTGTCTCTTAGTAATGCTATGACTTGTCCAAGGATATGAGGACACTGTGAGTCTAGTGTGAATTGGGGCATTCCTTGTTTGTGACTGTCTTATCTCCATGCAAACAGGTACAATGACTTTCTGGGTCGAACATATGCCTCGATTGTCATAACCTACTTGCCATAATAAAGCTCAATGATGATAACGCACAAGAAGCTCTTTCACTTTCATATCTTCTGTCTTTCATCCCCCCTTTCTTGATTGACTTCCATCGTCCTTCTCGAGTCCGCGTAGCCTGCTATCACATGACTGAGTATAGTGACAGACCAAAAACATTTGCATTCCATGTAGCTGCACCTGCATTACCACATATAAGCATTTCATACATACATATAGATATCACAACTGCATCACATCCTACACACAACACCTATTAGCACAATTTACATTTGCATTATCATATTCATCTACATTACTTACATTCACATTTGCATCATGCATACACATATAAAACATAAACGAACAAAAAAAGTAAATATTGCATTGCATCATATACATATTTGCATCCATATCATAAGCATCACATAAGAACATCTCATCACATAGGTACACATGCATATAGCTGCCGCAAAGATGAATCATCTCATATATATATAAAGTGTCATGATACAATGATGTCAAAATCATATGGCTACAATCACCCGCAGGTGTCTACATCATTATACAAAATGGTACAAAACTGATATAGAGGAACTCACTGATCACTCCTGCCAACACTATTGGTAGTGCTAATCCTATCCACGTCATGGTATCCCATGCCACGTGTCCCACCCTCATCTCCAGTCTTGGATCCTAGAACACTCGTCTAAGGGCATCCCTGTCTCCATCTCGATCGTACAGAATCAGCTCGCCATCAATCGGTTTCTGCATAATCCTATATACATCCTCCAGGGTGACTGTCATCTCACCCATCGACAGATGAAACGTGCACGTCTCAGAGTGCCATCGCTCAGCCAGCATAGTTAGCAAACCCATGTTTGCCCAAAACTCAGGCACGTACAACACATGTCTCAAACCCATCTCCTCGATGGCAGCTCTGTCCTCGAGTGACAACTCAGGTCGCAACCTCTGCGTCGACGGGAATCTCTCCCGTGACTCTAGCATCGGCAAATAATCTTGTAGTCAAACAACTCAATCATGTCAGTTATAGTGGCATTCACTATTCATCACAAAATGCTACTTTTTATCCAATGCACATTGCTATCTATCCTAGTGACACTCACTGTTCATCACAAAGTGTTGCTATTTATCCTAGTGGTACTCCCTGTTTATCACAAAGTACTACGTGTGTGACACTCCCTGTTCATCACAAAGTGTTACTCACATTCGCACTCCCTGTTCATCACAAAGTGATGCTCATATTTCAGTACTCCCTGTTCATCACAAAGTACTCTATCTTGGTACTCGCTGTTCATCACAAAGTGCCTTGATCTATCCTAGTCTTCCTAGAGGACCTGCTTGAGTGTATCCTCTCAGCAGCTTATCCAATCGATAGCATATGTTTATCATAGAACTGCCGATTTGACCTAGAAGATACAAATTCATACTTTTCAAATGCAAACGTGCTTACATGACATAAACGTGCATTTATTACATTACCTAGCATGCATTAATGACAACAATAAATGCATCAAAGTACGAGGAGGTTTGGTGGTACTTACCGGCTCTCCTGCCTCTGCTGGCCTCTGAAATCGGTGAACACGGTTGAATCTATGAGTGAAAGCCATCATTGCTGACTGCTCCTGCTCTATTTTCGCTCTGCAATATGCTCTTGTGAATGTGTAGATGACAATGAGGATGTATTTTCCCCCATGGTCTATTTTATAGACTACCCCTAGCCTTCATTTCCTGAGTCAGTCTTCATTATCCCGTGACTTTGTCACTTTATCCGGTCAATCAATTCTATCTTGTCTTTCTTATCGAGAGATTGTCTGCAATCTTTCCAGACATTTTCATCCAATCTCTCGAGGGGGCATATCATTCCCATTCTGGGGCAACTCTGTATCAGTTCATCTTATCTTCTTTGAAACAATGCGACAAGCCGCATTGTCTCAAAGAGGGGCAAAATGTAGACACCTAAAAATGTCATGTCTAATTAAATAAATATTTTATTTATTTAATTATCTAAGCCTAATTCTTCTATTAATTAAATAAATATTTATTTATTTAATTAATTCATTTATCCTCTTCTAGCCTTATTTCTCATTTAAATAAATACATTTATTTATTTAAATTATCATTTTCCTAAATTAAATAAATATCTTATTTATTTAATTGATCCCACTTCTTCTATTAATTAAATAAATCTTTATTTATTTAATTAATTCATTAGCCTTTTCTACCCATGACACATGTCATTCATCTCTTAATTCATACACTACCTACCCCTCTCATTATTTTATTATTTCTTTTACCTACCCTCTAATCATAGCCGACCTCCTTTTACACCTCTCAATCTTATCCCTCCATTTCATATAGTGTCTTCTATATAAGGAGATGCTTCCTTCATTATCAAATCCTAATCATCCTAATCATTCTATGCATCCTAATCACTGATCTTAAGGACTTGACTATACTATGATCCTACTTGCAACCACATTCCGTTCTTTGTTGAGCTCTTGTGCACATAAAATCTGAGAGCAAATATATCAAGCAAGATCAATGGAGATAGGAAGAATGGAGATCAAAACCTTATTGGACATGTAATGGTATAATCTTTGTGATTTCATTTGATTTGTATTGTCTTAGGTAATCTTCATATGTTATGGTGGATCTTTGTTGATTGTTAGGCTAGGATTTTGTGGTTGAATTCATTTAGCCTTTCAATATTGTTATTATTGTTATCCATTTTCACCATATACAATAATTAATCATCTCCATAGCATGCCATGCTGATCTGGAAAAGATAATCCTGTCGGTGTAACCCTGGACCTATTTGTCATTAATAGCAAATATGCAAATACAAATATGCCAATAAACAACTCTCCAAGATAAGATGTCCAAACAATGTCTTCGACATTACCAAGTGTTTTCCAAGTCATTCCAAGTGCCGCTGATCATTATTTCCTGCCGGTGTGCCATATACCAATGACTGTGCAAAAGTCACTTGCTTATCGGTGAATGTTGCTGGCATTACTACTTATTATAGTTGCCATTAGTTTTATATCCAAAGTCATTCTATATACTCTAGTTGGTTACTACTACCAAAACATTCAGTTGGTATGCATAGAGCAGTTGGTTATAGAAGAAAGTAGTCATAGAGCCTAGTATTCACCGAGCTATCTACCGAGTAACATTCCATGTCTACCGAGTAGAAATAATGATACACTGAGTTGATATACACCGAGTGAATCATGTTGCCAGATTCATTGAATCTAGATACACATGGGAAAACGTGTTACAAGATCAAGGAATAAAGAACCATTATTACATTGGAAATTGCAGTTAAGGATTGTGTATGATTTTGAGGTCATCTATCCAATGAAATATTTTGTATGGTTATTCATTTGATAAATCATGTTTGTAAGATTGAAGCAATGAACCTGATCACCGAAATAAGATATCTATTTATACAACATGAATTGAGGATCAAAAGATATGAAAAAAAAGAGACGAATGTGTGTGAAGCAAGACACATGTGATAGATAAGGAAGCACTGAGTGTTATGACTGTTACAAAGACAGAGGTTATCGAGAAGGATTTTAGAGAACAGTCAAAGAACAAAGTAAACAGAAGGGTTTACCGAGCTACTTTATGGGTTACCAAAGTATGCTATAAGCAAGGTAATCTCATTTTGAGCACATAGAATTTGCTATAACATTCCATATGTAAAGTTGCAAATATTTGTAAAGATTTTATTGTAATATTTTGAAGTTGTAAGAGAAACCTTTAACAGGGTAAAAGACTCTAACAAAGTCTATAAATTGTAAAGCCTTTAACAAGGTGCAACAGTTAGAATAAGTGTTGTAAAATCCTTTAGCAAGGTAGATCTAATGATCTTGATACTCCTAACATCAAGAAGGCAAAATTCAAAGGGTTTTGTAAAAACTGCAATAGATATGGACATAGTACTGAGGAGTGTTTGTTTAAATAGAAAAACTATATGTGGTCTACACATCGAGCAAATATTAGAGGCTACTGAACTCACACAAATCCTTACCGACAGTATTCTGCAGTACCATGAGATTATAATACAAGGATATGGTGTGAATGTTGTGGAAGATATGGACATATAAGTGCCAACATCTTTATAAGGTTTAGAATGAACAACCAAAGATCATGGAGAAATCCTGGTATGGCATGTTTTCATTGTCACAAAGTTGGACACTTGGCTAGAGATTGCAGAGATCAACCTAGAGGAGACATTGAGGAAATAAAAGAAAAATTATAGATGATTTGGAAAAAGAAGGAAATTGTGTCAAATGAAGAAAGAACCTTATCTACCGAGCTAGGTGCACCTACTCCAAATTAATCGGGAAAGGTATGAAGGGACTACATTCTCTCAAAGGTCAAATCTTAACAGTTCCTATTTCATCTTGAACTTAATTCAAAATCTGCATAATTAAAGATGCATTTGAAAAATTGAAATTTTATCATAGTCTTTTGGAAGCCTGTCAAGTTGGTAAATGCAGGAAGTTTGGTACCAAGTGTATTTAATGTTTTTTGACCTAACTGCACAAAGCCCGATGAGGTACAATGAATACTTAAAGCTATTGCGTGGTCATTTTTCACTCACCAAGTTTTCAAGAAAGCAGAGAAAAGCGAATCAAAGGCGATCAAACCTCCTACGAAGAAAATTCAAAGGTATTTATATCAATCACAATGCATTATCAAGATAGTTTACCGATCATATCAAGTTGTTATTTGCTAAGTAGAAAGTGTCTGCTGTTTGAAAGTCTTCAAACCCTAAGGATCTTTTGTTAATATTTATCTAAAATCTGCAATGGCCCCTAAGATCCAGAAGCCTATTGTTGTTGAGAACATTGAAAAGCCCTCACTGAAATACTCTTTAACTCCCAAAATTACATCTGAACCGGATGACAAAACTGCATTTTCACTCATTCCGGATAGAGTTTTATTAGTCGAGGATGTGAGATTCTTCACTAAGTGTCGAGTCAAGGAACTAGGTCATGTTGAAATCAAAGACACATATGATGAATTGTGTATCGATGGTAAAATGGATAGCAAATGTGAACACATCAAAATCAAGGGATTGATCGAAGCCCTAACCTATCCCCGTGTCTTCAAACCCCAATGGGTCAAGTTTGTTCTGAGAAGAGTTCATGATGACTTCATGTGGCTAGAAGAGCAACTGTTTAAGATCACCAAGGAAATCATTCATTTGATCACCGGCTACCCTATTTATGATCATGCTCGAGCTCAGAAAATGATATCACAGAAGGAATTAATCAGTTTAACTAGAGTAGAATCTGATTGCAGAGGACTGAAATTGAATAATGTCATAGATGCAGAGCTAAAGTTTGCCATTAGAGTAATAGGTTATTGTTTCTTCCAATCGGCAAGGGAAAACAGTGTACCCTGTGCAGTAGTCGACTCAACATATAAAATTGTGAAGAAAGGCATGAAAATTGATTTATGTGAGGTATTGTTGAAAAACCTATTTGAGAATCTCAATACCATAAGGAAGCCAAAGAAGAACAATTTGGCTAATACACTAAAATTTGGATCACTTCTGGTATGGATGTTTTTCTATTTTGAGAAATTTTTTCCATCAGTCGGTAAAGTTGTTTGGGAGCTACACCGACCAATCACCCATCAAATCAATGACTTCATCAAGAAGCTAGGTGATAATTTTAATGATATTATGGATGATTATTTCAGCAAGTTTCAGGAGAAGATGCATAATAGATATAGAATTCCACCCAAGTTAGTGGAGAGATACAAGGATGACATATGTTTTGAAGTGGACACTGATTACTGCTATGTTAATGTTGTGGAACCGAGAACTCAATCTTTGCCACCTATGGGTTATGAGATTGATTTTGACATCACACAATAGCAGATAGATGCTTTTCTTACATTACTAAGGCATGCTACCGAGCTGAGGTATGGAACATATGAAGAAGTGAAGGAAAAAGTAAAAATGAGCATTATAGTGCCCAAGGCTACAAGGAAGGCAACAAAAATGATCAAGGTATTAACGGAGAAATTTGGAGAAGGTTCTTCCTCCACACCTATCAAGGGTACCCTAGCCATCACCAAAGAGGAATCTGAAGCCCAAGAGGCAGCTATAACACTGAGCACCGAATTGCCTAAAGGGAAAGTTTTGAAAAGAAAAAAACAAGATACATCAAAAGTATCACCAACTCCTCCAGCAAATCGACCTAACACAAGAGCATCTGCAGCATCACCGAGCAAGAAAACAAAGAATGTTGCCACACCCAAGGTAACAAAAAGTTACAAGAAATCTACTCAGAGACTCATTTTGACTAAAGAGTCTAGTGACACTGAATCTGAAGACAAAAATAAATTTCAAATTGTCAAGAGTACAAAGGTAAATGTACATAGTGTTGAAAATTTTTGTGCTAATCTAAAGCAATATGGTGGATTTGGATCATTCAGATATGTAAAATATGAATCCAGATCTGATGATGAAAAGAGACAAATAGAAGAAGCTGTCATATGCACACTATTGAAATTCCGATTGGTCCCATTGGAAGTATCTAAATCTCTTCCAAATGAATTATATTTGCATATTGACAATAGGTGGAAGTATGCCATAGACTTAGAGAAATAGATGAGAGAAAGAAGTCTGGTACATCTTTTCCCAGACATGTTGGTAGATGAGATCACCGAACATCTAAAAAACTGCCACACAAAATTCCTAGTCAAGCAAAGAGCCTTGAAATTGATGAATGACCTTTACTTGGTTGTAGAGAATGAGACTTAAGAAAAATGGCAGGAAATATTTCGAATCAAGAATGTTGGTGAGCAAGCTGAAGTTGAAATAGTTGATGTCACCAAGCAAGATCCCGATATCACCGAGCAAGATCCTATTGACACTATACAAGTTGATGAGGATATCATGGACACCGAGGCACCAGAACAAGAAATGATAGAAGGAAATTCTTATGCCCAACTTGTATCCAATGAATCAGTTTTGGAACAAGTTCATCCCTATCCTCTAGTCAATCAGCCTATTTCAACTAAGACCCCTCTGGATATGGAACAAGGCACAAAAGGTCACAAGTCAACAGTAGGAGAAGGTACTTCTCAAGAACATACCTCTCAAGCTCCCTCTAGCATTGAAAATGTTACAACCGAGACACCAAGCTCAGAGACACCAAAAGACACTACAGAGGCTAAAGAAATAGACCAAAGTGTTGCCTCTACCAAGCAACCTATCGAGGGTCAACAAGCCTCCCAAGCCATTATTTTAGTTCAACCGATGAAAGGTAAAGAAAAGAAAATGAAAAAGCATAGTTTCAAATTAGATTTGTCAAAACTAATAGTGTTCCCCAATGTTGATATATCCAAATTAAAAGGGAAAGAAATCATTGAATTCACTGAACTATGCAAATCCAAAGTCGAACAGGAGAAGCAAATGGCTATTCAAAAGAAAAATAAAGTACTTTAGAAGGTGAAAACACTCTTAACCGATATGCTACCTGAAGCAATAGTGACAAAAGATGCTACCATCCACATTCAACTGGATGAACTCCTAACCAAGATAGAGACATCTGGAGTAGATACATCTGAATATTTGAGCAAGTTAAAGGACAAGGAGCTCACTGCTAAAATGATTGAAGAGGTATAGAAAGCTATTGCTATTGGCAAAGTTAAACTTGTCAAATTTATTGCTGAGTTGACCCGTCAACTCAAGCACATTCTTTATTTATTTCAGAAACTCTGTACATTTTCTTTATTCATTAAAGATATTAAAAATAAAATTGAAGTGATTGAGAAAGAGATCACCAATCTCTCAAATAAGTTGACCACTGAGCCAAATTCCATTCAGAATTTTTATACAAAGTTACAAAAGCTCATGGCTCAACAATTGGAACTCAGGAATGAAGAGCACAAGATAAGGATGGACATAATGACACTTCAAACATTATGCATTCCTCATCTTTCATCTGTCCAGGAACACATCAACAAAGCTACCTCCCTATCCACTCAGTAAGAGGGAAGCACCTTAGATGGACTAATTTCACTGTTAGCTGACATTACAACTCAAAATTCACTTATCGTCAGTGTTAAGGATGCCCTCTCTACCGCTCTCACTGATGCCAGAATGAAGTACAAATCCATTTTTGACCAGTTGCCACCACCGAATGGTAACTAAGTTTTGATGTTTGTCAAAAAGGGGGAGTGAGTGTCATATCAAAGTATACAAGGGAATGTAGTATACAGGGGGAGTATACCAAGCAGTGATCACCAAATAGAACCAAGTACAAAATATTGATCACCAAGCATGCAAACTCAGAGTTTTGTACAGTATATTGATAAGGGGAGTATATCTGAATATACTATTTCATTGACAAAAGTATATGCTGTCAGTTTTGTCAAAATTTTGTAAGTATATAGATTTTTGAGTTATGACTTTGAAAGTAGTTTTGTCAAACATCTCAACTAATGTCAAAAGGGGAGATTGTTACTACTTATTATAGTTGTCATTAGTTTTATATCCAAAGTCATTTTATATACTCTAGTTGGTTACTACTACCGAAACATTCAATCGGTATGCACAGAGCAGTCGGTTATAGAATAAAGTAGTCACAGAGCCCAGTATTCACTGAGCTGTCTACCAAGTAACATTCCATGTCTACTGAGTAGAAACAATGATACACTGAGTTGATATACACCGAGTAAATCATGTTACTAGATTCATTGAATCTAGACACACATGGGAAAATATGTTACAAGATCAAGGAATAAAGAACCATTATTACATTGGAAATTGCACTTAAGTATTGTGTATGATTTTGAGGTCATCTATCCAATGAAATATTTTGTATGGTTATTCATTCAATAAATCATGTTTGTAAGATCGAAGAAATGAACCTGATCACCAACATAAATCCATTTATACAACATGAATTTAGGATCAAAAGATATGAAAAAAAAGAGATGAATGTGTGCGAAGCAAGACACATGTGACAGATAAGGAAGCACTAAGTGTTATGACTGTTACAGAGACACATAGGTCACTGAGAAGGATTTCAAAGAATAGTCAAAGAATAGAGTAAACAGAAGGGTTTACTGAGTTACTTTATGGGTTACCGAGGTATGCTATAAGCAAGGTAATCTCATTTTGAGCACATAGAATCTGCTATAACATTCCAGATGTAAAGTTGCAGATATTTGTAAATATTTTATTGTAATATTTTGAAGTTGTAAGAGAAACCTTTAATAGGGTAAAAGACTCTAACAAAGTCTATAAATTGTAAAGCCTTTAACCAGGTGTAGTAGTTAGAATAAGTGTTCTAAAATCCTTTCGCAAGGTAAATCTAATGATCTTGATACTCCTAACAGGGTAAGCTATCAGAAATAGGTGAACATGTAGCTCTAACTAAGTAACCTTTATTATTGTAGTAGTGAAGTTGTGGGTGCCATCCCCACCGCAGTTTTTCTCTCTAACCAAGAGTTTCTACGTAAATAAAATATATGTGTTATGGATTGAATCATGTATGATTGTTATTTATTTGTTTTAGCTTTATGTTATGTTACAACAGTTTGTGGTTTATACGTAATAGTGAAGATATTGTTGATAAAAGGATTTGAAGTACTGATTCACCCCTCCCCTCTCAGTACATTAGCTTTCCATATTGGGCCTAACAGCTGGATCTCCAAAGTGCTAGAGTTCTAGTAGGTGTTGACATCAATGACAAAACCATACCAAAATACCAACAAACATTTCCTTGCATATGCCTAAAGTTCATCTAATTTCCTCTTGATCTACATTGATTAGAAACATGTCCAAACCTACCACATGCATAACATTTGACATTTCTTCTATTTCTTCTAATTGTTTTTTACTATGGTAAAAATAGGTTTTTAAGGGCCCCCAAAACCCTTTACAGAAGAACCTTAAGAAATTAGAGCATTAAGAAACAAGAAGGAACAAACAACTAAAAAACCAGCAAAGAAACAAGTAAAATCCAACAAAAACAACCCCATAGAACCAACAATGTGCAGCCAAAAAAGACAAAAGATAGAAAGAAAACTACTTAATGTTTTTTAGGGCATTAGCCAGATTTCTGCTAATCCCAAGAAATTATTTAATATTATCCCTAAGTTTAGGTATTTCTTTAGCAGAGGCCACAACCGCTTTCTTCATGCTCGCCCTTGTTCTCTTTGCCGCACCACTAGGAGCACTTTCCACAATCCCCATCTCAATGGAATCTTCATCAATTTCAAGGTCCATGATGGGTTTGGGAGTACTGGAGCCCTCAAGGACCTTAAAAATTTCCTCTAAGTTCTTAGTAACAGCAGTCAGGATATCGAGAATAATAACCAAAAGGTTTTTCATTGCAGTTTTACCTTCCTCCAGATTATCAATCTGAGCTTCCATCTTCTTATTTTTTTCCTCCATATCCTTCTTCCACTACATTTGGTCTCTCTCATCTTTCTTCCTTTCTCTTCCCACTGCTTCCCATTTTTTTCCCAATTCTTAATTCCATCATAACCCCACCTGTCAAAACCCATTCTAGCCTTAGATAGGTTTTTGAGATTATCTAGAATTAACCCTTTTCTAGCATACTCCTTATCCTTGCTCAGATTCTCCTTGTCCATCTCCTCCTTAGATTCCTTATTCTTCCCCTACTCTATATTGAAAGGAAAGCAGTGCACGGAAAATTCTCTCCTAACGTCAATTCTAAGGGGATTTACAAGCAAAGAAGTATTTTAATTCTTTTTGCAATACATTAAGATAAACATAGACAAAAGATTAGGATTAACCAGACATGATAACACCAGAGAAAGACATCAGATATACATGGGAAAACCCTTACGGGTAAAAAACCCACCACCAAAAGGAGATCCCTTTATTCAGTAAACAACAAGGTACAATAAAGTTAATAGATCTTATTTTCTGGACTCTGTTCTCAGAACTCTGCTATCACATCATGTAGAACATACAAGACTACAGACATGCCAAAAACTACAACACGTAGTCTTACTGCATCCCTTCATAGTCACTCCATTCTGCCTTGATCAGCCACTGTTTAGCCTCACACTTTAACTCGCACTTAACCTCTGGCTACACACTCCTCACACATCGAGCAAGGCAAAACATCTCGGAGTTCCTATCATACTTCAATGACACTCCATGCCTTCTACTCTATGCTAGTTTGAGCTTTTCACTCATTGCCCTGCAACATCATTACATCTCAGGTAACACATATATAACAACCAAGATTACAATGTATCGATTAGGCATAACCGTTATGGAATCCAAAGGTCTTCCATCCGTCCAGCTGTGTTTTGGTTTCCTCTGGCCACTCTAACAGTTAGTTGCTCCAACCACCAGGGAGTCTAACCGTCGGTCTGCATTCATGAGAAACACAATATCCCACATGCATCAGGAAGTCAAGTCAGTTTGTATTCATATACACTGACAGTCTCATCCTTAGTGTCCGAGTGTTCACATTTTGGATCTCGGCTCGACCTTGCTCCCACAGTCGATCTCCGCTCCATCGGCCATCAGTATAGCTTTCAACCGGTAGAGCCGATCGCCCGATGATACCCGATAACCAGAGTGGACTGCACACGAGTCACCCCGATCTCTCGATAATACCACAGAGACCCCATCGAAACCATCACTCAGCAGTTACTCTAATCCTTGATCAGTAGTAGACGACTTGATTGGACTTTGGCATAGCGCCGAACAAGTAATCTCGATCGCTGATGCTACCCGATCACTGAAGGCGACTTCATCGGGTATCGGGATAGCTTCAAATTGGCACCTTCGATAGCCGATGACAAGCCTGACTGCCTAAGGTGACTCCATCGGGTTTTGGCATAACATCCAGAAGGCTCTTCGGATAACTGATAGCACTTTGATGACCCAAGGTGAATCCATCAGGTATCGGTATAACTCCAAACCAGTCCATTCGATAGCCGATATCAACCCGAACTGCATAACACAGCTCCATCGAGTCATCAGCACAACTCTCATGAAGTCTTCCCGAAAATTGAAGTTACTTCGATGATTGAAGTCGACTTCATCAGGTAATCAGGATGACTTCAAACCTGCTATTCCAATATGTGAAGCATTCTAGCCGGAAGATAGCTAACCCATCAGGACTTCAGTGTACCAAATAACAACCTCTCTCGATAGCCGATACCAAAACTGAGAAGTCAAGTTCATCGGCCAGAGTTGTCCCGATTGACCTAAGTCACACCGATCAAAAAGTGTTCAACAACCAAGAAAGTAACACTCTGCTTCTCCATTGGTGTAGGCTACTTCGATCAACCAGAACATGGTCAGGAGAATTCAAGGCACATTTCCAACACATATCCATTTCTTTTTCCTTATTAATCTTATTATCCTGCTCGTCCATTGGATGGCTATTGACAGTGCCTAAACTAACACTTTGGGTAGGGCTATGTTGAGCGGAAACCTCCTCAGCTCCTCCTTCCTCTTCCCCCACCTCCTCCTCTTTCTAGCTTTCCTCTCCACTAGACTCATCAGTTTCCATCTCACTACCATCTTTTCCAATATCCTCTGACTCATTCTCCATCTCCCTTTGAATATCCTTGTCCTCTTGAATTTTCAACCCAATAGCATTTTTTCTCTTTTTGCTCTGAGTCGACTCTTCCTTGCTAGGCCTGCCTTCCTCTATCTTTCTCTTACCTTTCCCTGGAGACGCAAACAATCTCTTATTTTCCCGAATAGAAAGGATTTTGCAGTGCTCATAAATGAGCAAAATGAGGCCACAATGAAGCACCAGAGTCGTAGGGTTCTTGCTATGCTTATTAAGAGACCTCAACAGAGACTTGAAGAGGTAATAGGGCAGAGAAATCCTCTTCTCATGCCTAAAATGATTTAACAACACAAAATGGTATGTGTAGACCCTAGTAAAATGACCCTCCATAGTTATGTATTCCATAATAGCATTCAACACACAACCCCAAATTTTCTTAATGTTGGAAGCATCATAATACCCCCCATGGCTTTATCAAATTTTGCCCTCTCCTTCTCTTTGTGCGGAAAAAGCTTAACCGCATTATTTGAAACTTTTAAGTCTCTAAAGAAATTAAGACCCGAGTGGTCCATACATGTTACCATCGCTATAAGGTCTGCATCCAGCTTAAACCTCACAACATGAATTTTGAATGACCTGTTAATCCAGTTTTCAGTGACTTTGGTGACAGCTAGGTTAACTCTTCCTTTATCATAATCAACCAACTTCTCCATGAAATTCGTCATGAACCCTTTTTCTAGCTTAGTCCATACCTTTGGCATTTCCTTCCATCTGGAAATGTTGTCAAGTTCCTCTCTCCTAAGATCCCCCCCCATTTTTAAGTCCGTAATACCAAGTCTGTTCTTTTGCAATTTCAAAGCTTCCTTCTAATTGACTCTCAAAATTTTGAAAATGTTAACCCACAAAGTGTGAGAAAGATTAATAACTTTGATTAGGATTCTTCCATTCTTCCAGGTCATCATTACCTTTCTATAAATGTGAAGATTACTCATTAAAACTTTCATAATTGATTGTGTGATCCATCTTTCCCCATGATTCTATCCTTTCTTAAAAGATCTTTAATATTAAAATTAATATTACCTTCCCCATACCAAATACTTTGAGCTTCAGAAATTACGCCTAAGTTTGCCAGACCATCTGCAACCAATTTTTTTCTCTAAAGGCATGTTCAATTATAATAAATTTAAAGCTAGCTATAATTTCTCTAGCTTTAAAAATTATATTTTCTATAATCCAAGATGGCTCAGTTTCTCCCTTCAGGCACCCAATAATGTTTAGAGAATCTCTCTCCAGCCATAAGTTATCATAATTTATATTTTTTGCAATAATTAAAGTATTCAAAGCTATAGAGGCTTCAACATAATGACTAGTTTGATTACCCAGAGGGATAGCAACTGCCACAAGGCAACTTCCCGCAAAATTCCTGACAATGCCCCCATAACCAGCTTTACCCAGGTTCCCCTTAGATGCCCCATCAAAGTTGGCCTTAATCCATCTTTGAGATTAAAAGCACCACGCAAGACCATCCCTTCCCTTATCCTTAATAGATTTGATATTAGAGAGGTTCCATCTGTCATTAAAATCCTCTTTAGCAGCTAAACCATGATCAGTTCCATTTAAACATTCAAATATCCCTCTATAGATTTTATCCACCACAACTTTAGGTTTAGCACTCTTATCCCTAAAAATCCTATTGTTACGCTCCTTCCAGATATTCCATATAACATTAGGGAGAGTAAGTTTCCATAGCTCAACATTCTTAGGGTTGGAATTAGGATAGTACCATTGCTGCCAGAACTGCCCCAGAGAGTTCGAGAAAACCCAGCTCAGCTTCCACCTACTAAAAATAATATTCCAGATTTCCTGATTGAAAGTGCACTAGTAGATGATGTGACAAGCATACTCCTCTTCCCTACAACAAAGAGAACACATGTTAGGAAAAAAAATCCACGCTTTTGGAGGTTATCAAGAGTCAGCACCTTGTTTTGGATGAAAGTCCAAAAGAAGATATTAACTTTGGGTGTCAACTTCTTTATCCACACTTTAGCCCACAAAGGAATCTCTTTCGGAAATTTGTTGTGGATAGCCACCACCGAAGACACAGAGTAATTCATATCTGAAGTCTCCCTCCAAATCAAACTATCGTCCTTATTGTCCCTAAAATTTTTAGAAGAAAGTAGAATCTCAAGAAATTTTAATCTCTGACATTGCTGGTTGAACTCAATCCACTTCCTGTTTCTCCAATTTCCCAATTTCCACATTCTTCCAGCAGCAGCCCAACTTTTAGCCATTTGAACTGCATTCCAAATTGCAGAGCCTTCAACAGAAAAAGAGTTATCCAAAAATTCTTCCTTAGAAGGTTGCATATAAAGATATTACTTTTTCCAGATTAAAGTCCATTCTCTTTCCTCCCCTTTCAATCTCTAGATTTGTTTAGCTAACAAGGCATTATTCATAGAAATTATATTCCTTAAACCCAACCCCCCAAAAGCCTTAGGAGTACAAATTTTGTTCCAAGCAATAAGGGGTATTCTAATTTTGTCTTCCACTCCCAACCAAAAGAACTTTTTTTGAATTCTCTCAATTGCCTCCGCAAAATTTCTGGGGATTTTAAATAGACTAAGGGCATAAACAGGCAATTTTGAAGAGTAGCTTTAAGTAGCGTTACCTTGCCTACTTGACTAAGGATTGCTCCTTTCCAACCAACCAATTCAGAATTGAATCTATCAACCAACTTCATCTAGAAAGTCTCCAAAGACAAATAAGTTGAAGGAAACTCAGTAATTTAACATCTAAGGATTCTTTCAATCCTTATTTGTCTTTCAACAGGGGTATTGATGAAGAATAAAGAACTCTTATCCCAATTAATTTTTTGGCCGGAAGCAATTTCATATGTGTCCATGACATTCTTCATATTTCTTGCTTCCCTTATAGTAGCTTCCCCCATAGTAATAGAATCATCAACAAATTGTTCATGAGTATAGGTTATGTTGGCAGATGAATGTTTTAGGCCTTGAGTTTTCCATCTTCCACATTTTTTATAATATATCTTCCCAGACTTTCAACTAAAATAGTAAACAAGATAGGGGAGATGGGATCCCCCTGTCTTAAACCTCTAGAACTTTTGAATATTTTAAAATCCGTTCATCGCACTTTTGCATTCATTTGACTTATGACCATACTTGTTGCATTTAAAACATTGAGCGGAGAAAGATGGACCATTATTATTCATCCTATTTCTACATTGATTAGCCATATGACTAAATTTATTACAAATAAAATAGTTACCATTGAACTTATGAGCATCAGGTTACCTTACCAGAGGCCTTCTTGAATTGTTCTTCTGTTGTGTTGATTTGGAGCTTTCACCTTTCTCAAATCCAAGACCTCTTGTGTCATTAGCATTCTTCTGGCTTCCAAGCATCTCATCAAGTTTGGCTAAGCTAATCCAAAACTTCTCCCTATACTCATTTGTAGCTTCAAGATCAAATTTAAGAAGGATCTGCTTTGTCAATTTCATCACAATAGATTCCATCCCATTCTTCTGAATTGCATTATCTCTAGCAAGCTTCTCACACTCTTTTGTCTTCTCCTTCAAGGCTTCATCATCAATGCTTTGGCTTTCTTTCTCCTTTATCTTATCAACAAGTTCATTTCTCTTTTCTCTTGACTTGATCAGTTGATATTTCAATGAGTTAATGACGTTATCAACATCCTTAAGGTTTTCTTTCACTTGTCGGACCTCAACTTATGATTGATCAAGATCTTCAAGTGTAACAAGAAGTTGTTGTCTAAGACTACCAGAATCTATTGATTCACTTTACCAGATCCTCCTCAAGTTGTTAGGCTTCTTCCGAGGGACTAGGATATGATACCAATTGTTGGAATCAAGGAACATTGAGAGGGGGGGTGAATTAGTGTTCTGTAATCTTTAACATTATTAACCCGATTCTTGAACCACTTAACACAAATGAACAAAATAAAAGATGCAAACACATAAAGAAAACATCCA